>NW_022437090.1:1177976-1213205 GCF_009761245.1 Sapajus apella | reverse complement strand
AAAAAAAAAAAAAAGGAAAATTGGTGATCAGCAGCTTCCTGATAAGAACTCAGGAGATGAGGGAGTGGGCTCAAACATGTGCACCAAGAGGCAAAATAGCAGCGTTTTACCGGTATATGACCTTCCTCGAGGAATGCTAGACTGACTGGTAAGGGAAGAATGTGTCAAATGAGTATGCATACAACTACAGTAAACACAATGTTCATGCAGCCCCCTCCCAAGAGCTAGCAGGCTACTGTGTATGCAGACAGCCCACCCCAAAGGAAGACTGAGGGAGAAGATCCAGAAGTATGCCAACATATAAAACCCTAAGTCAAATCAAACCGGGCACCTGATCTCTCAAGTCACCCACTTGGCCCTCTTCCAAGTGTACTTTACTTCCTTTCGTTCCTGCCCTAAAGCTTTTTAATGAACTTTGACTTCTCCTCTAAAATTTGCCTCAGTCTCCCACTCTGCCTGATCCCTTCAGTCAAATTCTTTCTTCTGAGGAGGTAAGAAGTGAGGTTGCTGCAGACCTATATGAATTCGCTGCCACCGGTAATGTACTTTGGTGCTGTGTGACCTGGATACATTCTAGCGCTAATACCAGCACTGTTCAAAGGGTCTTACACACATTATCTCATTTAACCTTTACAACAATCCTATTATTATTAAATCATTTTACAATACATGTGAAGAAAACGAGATACAGAAAACTAAGTAACTTTACCAAGATCACACAAGTACAAAGACAGACCCAGGATTAAGTCAAACCTTGGCATTCTTATCCAGAGCCCTAGCACTTAATGAATTTGTTGTACTTAATCTAAGTTTCAGTTTCCTCTTCTGTAAAATGGTCTTAATAATCCATAAGTAAAAATATATAGTTAGCATACAGAACACAATAAATAAATGATTAGCTTGAAAGGGACTGAGGAACAGGTGCAAGTTAATAGAGCTGTGGCAGGCCTACTTGGTGGGCATAAGGAGGAGCCTTGCTAAATTCCCTGTTCTCAATGCCAAGTGAGCCAGTTTTTAAAATGGGAATTAAGTTTTTAAAAAGCAAAACAAAACACAGATGAATCTCAAAATCATTATGCTGAGTGAAAGAAACCACACATAAAAAAGTAGATACTGAATGATTCTATTTATATAAAACTCTAGAAAATGGAAACTAATCCATAATGAAAGAAAGGAGATCAGTGTTGCTTGGAGCAGGCAGCAGAGAGCAGGGTGACTACAAAGCAGCACAAGAAAGCTTTTGAGGTGATGGAACTGCTCTGTATCTTGACTGTGGTGATAGTTTCACAGGATCTGTCAAAACTCATCAAACTAAATGCTTTACATGAGGGCAGTTTACTGTATTCATATTATATCTCAATAAAGCTGTTACATAAAAACAAATACAAATATAAATATTTTCCAACTAAGCAAATTGCCCTGATTTTAACCTTAACAATTTTTGACTTCAGCAAAATCAAAATTAAATGAGGTAGGCTAAACACTAAAAATCTGAGAACAAAAGTATAACATAAGAAATACTATTAAAGTTCTATGAAGTATAGGAAAGGAACTTTAGCTAACTGAATTTTAAAAGATTCATATTGAGTACTTCCCTAAACCATAATACTTTTGTTCACTAAATCAAGACCAGGGTATAGAAGTTTACAAACTGGAAAGTAACTTTCTAAAATTAAATTTCTGGTTTCTACAACAAAGGTGCACTACAGGGAACCTTCCATTCTTTGTTCAAATTCAAATCAACCAAGCCTCTGTGCTACCATTCTCTTTCTTCTTTCAAATTTCCATTCCTGTTACCATAGGAACCTGCTAGCTGACAAGCCTTCAAGCATAGCAACAGCCCAAGCTTAGCAAGGATGTACAGAGAGGACCCAGTCAAAGGCCAAAATTTGACTCATGAGAATCAGAATTCCAACCTTTGTCACTCTACAAAGGGTCTGGTAACCATAGAAACTGCACCCTATAGGGTTTGGGAGTATTATGATTAAATTCACTAAACATAAAACCAAATGTGGAATAGTCTTGAAAATTTAAAAATGGCTATTTCAGATCCCTTAGAATGAGAAATTATTCAAAAATAACTTTTTAGAATAATTGTAAGTGACTAAAAAAGATATCTTTAAAAAATCTCCTTTCTGTAACAATAAAATGCCTAATGGGAAAACGTTCAAACTTTAAAAATTATTTTGTATTTTAAAAAAACAACTCTAGGTTTGCAAAAACACCTTTAATCCTAAAGATTTATTTTCTTATTCAAATCTTAATTTTTAAAAATGTTTTGTGATAGCATATTAAATGCCTTCCAATACTCTTTCAGTGAGTGGGTTTGCAGAAATCTGTCATTATCACAGAAGCATATTTATTTTTACAAGTCAAAGCAGAATTCCCAGAGAAGTCCATAAATCTGACTTTTCTTTAGGAAGTAAACTTTTAATATTTCCAATATCATGGACAGTTTTGAATTAAGTCTCAAAAGATACAGTTTTACAAACCAAATTCCAACACATTTAATAATTTAAAACAAATCACTTTATAGTAATTTGTCACACAAGAAAATCAATTAAAAATTTCAGAAGCTATTTTTTGTCCTAAAGTCAGAAATGACTATATGCAATTATCTACTCCTTGTATGTGCCTTTTTCAATTTAGAAGCTTCTTAATTCCTGGCTAGTTTCTCCTCACATCAGGCTTCTTAAGAAGGCCATTTTGCTAGATGTTTGTTTAGGGAAAACCACCTTATTAATATTAACCTCAAAAAGTAACAAGGAAAGTAAATCTGTTTGATAATGCATGTATTCTAAAGATTAACATCATGAATTCTAAGAATACAAGAAGTTTCATTTTCTAAAAAGCCTATCCACAAAATGTTAATAATTATTGCTATATGGGCGTACATTATACTAGTCTCTTAAAATAAAAACAAGAACAACAGTAAAAAAAATCTGTCTTTCAAGGTTCATTCAAATACCATCTGCAATTTGAAGCCTTCCATGATTCCTTCCGCATACAATCACTCTCTTTGAATCCCCTTAGCACTCTGCTTTGTTGAGGTATTTACCAAGTTCTTTCTTATATTGTACTTATCCAATCAAAATATTTTTAATAAATACTAAATCTCAGACCCTGCACCAAGAGCTGAACAAAAAAGGACAGTTGAAATTTTTTAAAATAAAACTTCTTTACTAGTTTTACTATTTTAAAAGTATCACTGTGTTCCTTACAGACAAACCAGAAAATACAAACAAAAATGAAGAACATAGAAAACACAAAGAAACTGTACTAATTCAGGAACCACTGTTGGTCCTGGTGAAAATCCCACTACATCACTTACTGTGAATGAACATGCATATATGTTTTTCACCCAAACCAGGATGATACCATATTACTGTTTTGCTATCTACCTTACTTTTTTCAAACTAACAATGGATCAAGTAAAACAGAATTGTGATAAGTAAAGATGGAGAATATACACGCAGAAGAAACACGAAAGACCTAGAGATGAGAAAGTTGTGTTGCTTTCTTTGCTTAATTATACCAATTATAAGTACAAACACGTAACGTTGAAGGATTCAAGTCACTTTGACACTCCGCCCCCCACCAAAAAAAAGAAAAAGAAAAAAAGAAAAGTAAAATACCAGCATTCAAAACTATGTGGTAATCTTGGTACTAGAATTACCATTACTATCCCCACCAACCACAGAACTATTTATAGCCCTAGGAGATTAAGAGCTTAGGTATAGCACTAAAGCCATAATCATGACTACTGCCACCTCTAAGGGATTTAGGGTTTATAAAGTTCATGAATTAATTCAAACATGTATTTAGCAGATACTATGTGTGAGGTTCTGTGTCAGGTACTGGGCATACAAAGATGAGTAAAGACAAGCTCTACTTTCAAGGGGTTAAATTCTAGTAGAAGGAATAAAAATGTAACCAATTCCAACATCATAATATACACACAAAAATAGAGGTAAATAAAAAAACACACTGGTGAGCATGGAGGAGAGAGTCACTAACTTCTAGGCATCCCAGGTTTCACAAGGAAATAACATCCACACCAGGCCCTGAAAATTACGATATTTATTACCAAAGGGGATACTGTAAAAGCCTTCCAGGCAGAGATAGAATTTACAGACTTAATAGACTAAAGGAATGCTAAATTCTGTTTCACTGTGATGAAGAGCGCTTCTGAAGAGTAATGAGGTTAGGAAAATAAGTAGAAGCCAATTTGTGAATGTCTATTTTGCCTTGGATTTGATCCTCTGGGCAAGGACTGGCACTGATATTTTATTTTATTTTGAGATGGAATCCCACTCTGTTATCCAGGCTGGAGTGATGGTGCAATCTCGGCTCACCCCACCACCCAGGTTCAAGGCATTCTCCTGCCTCTGCCTACCAAGTAACTGAGACTACAGGCGTGCACTACCATGCTCGGCCTTTTTTTTTTTTGAGATGGAGTCTCGCTCTGTCGCCAGGCTGGAGTGCAACAGAGGTGTGTGCCACCATGGTCAGCTTTTTGCTTTTTAATTTTTTTTGAAAAAGAGTTTCGCTCTTGTTGCCCAGGCTGGAATACAGGAGCACGACCTCCACTCACCGCAACCTCCACCTCCCAGGTTCAAGTGATTGTCTTGCCTCAGCCTCCCAAGTAGCTGGGACTACAGGCACGTGACACCACGCCCAGCTAATTTTTGTATTTTTAATGGAGACAGGATGGTCTCAATCTCCTTACCTCATGATCCGCCCACTATGGCCTCCCAAAGTGCTGGAATTACAGGCAGGAGCCACCTTGAAACAACCAATTTTTGTATTTTTAGTAGAGATGTGGTTTCACCATGTTGGTCCGACTGGTTGCAAACTCCTGACCTCAGGTGATCCTGCCACCTCAGACTCCCCAAGTGTTGGGATTACAGGCATGAGCCACCGCGCCCAGCCGGCACTGTTATTTTATTTATTTATTTATTTTTAGACAGAGTCTTGCCATGTCGCCCAGGCTGGAATGCAGTTGCACGATCTCAGCTCAATGCAACCTCCGCGTCCACGGTTCAAGCAATTCTGTCTCAGCTTCCTCAGTAGCTGGACTACAGGCGCCTGACACCACACCCAGCTAATTTTTATATTTTTAGTAGGCAGAGATTTCACCACATTGGTCAGACTGGTCTCGAACTGCTGACCTCAGGTGATCCGCTCACTTTGGCCTCCCAAAGTGCTAGGATTACAGGTGTCAGCCACCACACTCGGCCCACTGTTATCTTAAAAAGTAATTTTCGGCCGGGCGCGGTGGCTCAAGCCTGTAATCCCAGCACTGTGGGAGGCCGGGGCGGGTGGATCACGAGGTCAAGAGATCGAGACCATCCTGGTCAACATGGTGAAACCCCGTCTCTACTAAAAATACAAAAAATTAGCTGGGCATGGTGGCGCGTGCCTGTAATCCCAGCTACTCAGGAGGCTGGGGCAGGAGAATTGCCTGAACCCGGGAGGCGGAGGTTGCGGTGAGCCAAGATTGCGCCATTGTACTCCAGCCTGGGTAACAAGAGCGAAACTCCGTCTCAAAAAAAAAAAAAAAAAAAAAGTAATTTTCACATATCTCATTTGATCCTTATAACCAATTCCATTCTAATAAGGGCACATGGATATTATATTGTTACTGTTGCACAGTTGATAAGTAGCAAAACTTGGACTTGAAGCGTTTTGTTTCTGAATTTTATACTCTTGCCAGTATTAAGAACCATCACGTATCAATAATTATGAAGGTGTTTCTGTCTCTGTAAAATAGTTGATGAAAATCATTGAAACACCACTTCCCACCTAGCAGATTGGTTTAAAACAAACTAACATTAAAGGAAAGTTGCCAAGAATTTATTATTTAAAGAAACAAACAAACATGACTACACATTATTCTGGTAGAGCTGTGAAGAAACAGATACTCTCAAATATTGTTAGTGGAAACGCAAAATGGTACAACCTCTATAGAGAGGTCTAGCAATATCAAGGAAAATAACACACACATTTGTACTTCTAGAAATCTATCCTAAAAATACGCTAGTCAAAATGTGAAAATACACTTGCAACATTTTAACAGCAAAAGACAGAAAACACAATTGTTTCCTATGTCCATCAACAGGGATTAAATGAATAACATTGTATATCCAACCCAATGGCGTAAAATTTGGCTATAAAAAAATAAGGATCATGTCATAATCATGAAGACAGCTATTATAAAAAACAAAACAAAACAAAATACCTAGTATTAGCCAAGATGTGGAGAAATCAGAACCTTGTGTATTACTGGTAGAAATGTAAAATGGTGCCACCATATGGAAAACACTTTGATAGTTCCTCAAAAAATTAACTATGGAATTAACATATGACCCAGTAATTCCACTTCTGACTGCAAACCCCAAATAATTTAAAGCAGGAACTCAGATTATATATTTATAGTAACACTATTTGTAACACCTTAAATGTAAAAACAACCCAAGTGTCCACTGATGGATAAATGGATAAGCAAAGCATGTTATATACCTAAAATGGAATGCTATTCAGCCTTAAAAAAAAGAAGAAAATTGTGACATATGATACATTGATGAATCTTGAGGACACTATATTAAATGAAATAAGCCAGTTGCAAAAGGACAAATACTGTGTGATTTCACTTATACCAAATGCCTAGAGTGGTCAACTTCAGAGGCAAAGAAAGTAAAATGGCAGTTGCCAGGGATTAGGGAGAAGAAAAAATGGGCACTGATTTGTTGTTTAATGAGTACAGATTTTCAGTTTTGGAAGAAGAGAAAACTCCACAGATACAATTATAATTATGTTGCATAACTGTATTATGTATATTTTACCACAAATTTTTAAAATTTTTAAAATGAAGAATATCTATAAATGTTACTATGAAATATCCAAGATACATTAAGTGAAGAAAAAAAAGCAATGTAGGGAAAACAAACAGTATAACTGTATCAAAAAAGATAAAAGACTATATTTAGATATATATTATATAAATATTTTATATGTGTTATATTTAAGGTTTTTAAAGGGAAGGATAAAAACTTTTTAAAAAATGGCTACCTTTAGGTGGAGGGAAAATATAAGATAGAGGTGAAAGAGGAATAGAAACTAGACTTCTCTGAATGTACCTTGAAGTATCATTATAAAATAAATTAAAAAAAAAAAAATTTAAAAAGTCATTCCTCAAAATCAAAATAAAACATTAAGAATCTAACAGTGTACTGTGTTTAACCACATGAAGAAAAAATATTTCAGTGACTTAAAACACAATAATTTCATTGTACATCCTTGCTGATAGACATCCCAAAGAACAAAAAGAAGTATAAAGAAATCTTAAACTGCTTGCTGTAATCATATTGTTAGTAATAATATCGCTAATATTATTCTGAAACTACATATGTGTATAATAAACTTGAGGATTTATTTGAAGAAAATAGAGAAACATGAATTTAAAGATACTAAATAAAATCCCTGGCCAGGCACAGTGGTTCAGATCTGTAATCCCAGCACTTTGGGAGGCCAAGGCAGGTAGACTGCTTGAGACCAAAAGTTTGAGACCAGACTGGGCAACATGGTGAAACCCTGTCTCTACAAACAAACAAACACACAAACAAAAAAACACAAAAATTAGCCAGGCACGGTGGAATGCACCCGTAGTCCCAGCTACTCAGGAGGCTGAGGTATGATTAACTGAGCCCAGGAGATTAGGACTATTGTGAGCCGTGATCGTGCTACTACGCTCTAACCCAGGTAACAGAGCAAGACCCTTTCTCAAAAACAAAACAGCATCCTGCAATATTACTTGAATTGCAAATATCAGCATAAACTCATGATGGACTTTCTCTTTAAAAAAAAAAAAAAAAAAAAAAGTATTCCCTAGCTCTGTTCATGAAAAGGCCTAAAAACGATTTAGTATCAATATACTTAGCACGCAGATAGTGGTCTCTAAGTATCATTTCCAAATGAAGAAACCAGTGCTTCCTACAGAAACTGATGATTCAGGGTCTGATGTAGAATTTTATGAAGTGAGCTTGAATCACACCAGAAAGAAAAGAAACTATTAAACACCAGTAGGGTGGTGTCAAAAACACTAAGTAGAGTCAGGCACAGTGGCTCATGCCTGTCATCCCAGTGCTTTGGGAAGCAAAGGCAGGAGGATAGCTTGAAGCCAACAGTTCAAGATCAGCTGGGACAACATGGTGAGACCCTGTCTCTACAAAAAAAGAGTTCTGTAAAATTAGCGAGGCATGATGGCATGTACCTGTAGCCCCTGCTTTGGAGACTGAGGTAGGGGGATTGTTTGAGCCTAGGAGCTTGAGGCTACAGTGAGCTATGATTGCTCCACTGCACTCCAGCCTGGGTGACAGAGCAAGACCTTGTCTCAAAAACAAAACACTCAGGAGCTGCCATGCAGAGGCTCCCACTACCAAAGTTGGAGCATTTTGAGCGTCAATAAGAATAATAACTGTGATAGATTTAAAACATCAAATATGTTTAAAAAAAAAAATCCTTGAGTCCACAATGAAACTTAAACCAAAAAAAACCCCTCAATGGTCACTTTTGATGGATGCTTGGTAATCAACTCATTATTCTGAAAACTAATAAAGGGGGAACAAGCAAGCATTTATCCTGTCTTTCTTATATAAACTGTACAGGAAAGTAATCCAATAGTCAATGAGAAGTTTCCAAATATTCCAGCTAAGAAATGAAGAAAGCTTCAATTACCTGCCACGGGGGGAAAAAAAAAAAAAAAAAGAAATGAAGAAAGGGTGACAATTAGAATACAACCATTTTGCAAACCCCTTACAAAATTATTGGTCTAGGAAAACATCAATGGCTGCGAACATTTATAAAAAGAGTAACAACTTAGTATTATGTGCTCCTGGCAGGAGTATGTTAGCTAACTATGAAGTATTCCTTCCAAAACAACAATAAAAAACCAAATTGGTGTCTAATCAAGTCTCTACAGTTCCTGTTTACAAAAATAAATGAGACAGAGATATGGTAAACAACACTACAGGGATGCAATCAGCGAAATAAAGACTATGAGAAACTCTGTAAGACAAATACATTACAGAGAAAAAGGGGAACAAGAAAGGAAAACCTACTAATTGAAACAGATTTAAGAGACACACAACTGGATGCATGTATGAATCCTGATTAGAAAAAGCCAATATGAAAAAAAAATGTGAAATATGCAACAGTAATTTGAACATTAATTTGATACTTGGCACTGATAAAGGAATAAAGGTATTGTATTCATATATTTTGAAAGATACCTTACTTTTCAGAGATATATACCAAAATATTTATGGATGAAATTTTGATATTTGGGATTTGCTTCAAAGTGACCCAGAAGGGCGTGCAGTCGTAATGAAACAAGACTGGCTATGAGCTGCTAATGTTTAAGGCTGAACACTGGACACATGGCATTTCATTATATTACTCTACTTATATTTGTATATACGGAAAATTTCTGTAATGGATTTTTTAGTAAAAAGCTCAAATTTGAGTTTGGATAACTGGGAGGCTGGTTCAAACATACTTTGTTCTTAATGAACCATAAAAGATACAGGATGTTCAGGCTTTTAGGCTCTGTGTTTCTATTAGGATTCATTCCATTCCCAGCTTCCCACACTTCCATTGTAAGAAAACATTAAATCATAAAAAATCTTTAATGAGAATAACAAACAAAAATAGGAAATTGAGGCAAACACAAACCATCCCAGGAGTTTTTCCTCTGATTATCCTATAGAGAGGCCTACTTTCCTATATACATGGCGGGGAGGGGAGTGGCAAGCAATCAACCTCCCAAAGAGATTAGATTGCTCCTCCCACATACTAACTGAAATTTAAAAACAGGGTGATGGGCAACAAAGAATAATGCTCTGTATTCACATAGCACTTTAACTTTTCAAAATTCTTTAACATAAATGTCACTTATCTCACTTGATCTTAACAATAACCCTGTAAAATGTCAGGAGAAAAATTTACTTCCAATTGGAAATCAACACAAAGAGGTCTCAAAACTAGTTAGTGACAGAATACAAGTCTCCTATCCCTATTCCAGTGCTTCTTAAACTAATCTGTTCCCATCCTAGCCAATATGTTTAATTATTCAGTATGGGGAAAAGTCTGCCCAAATCTTTTATTACCACTAGTCATAAATACCTGTTAATAGGTGGTTTAGTAAAGACTGCTACTGACATTTGTTAATTACTGCTCTATGCTGAACAGTTCCCAAAAATTAACTTAGCAATTTGGACAGCTCAAAATGGTTTGCAAAGCTTACAAATGATAATTTTTTTCCTATCAAAAGCTATTCATTTACAGGTAAAAGAGAATATCAAGTTAACCACTTAGAAAAATTTAGCATGTCTGTTTGTATGTTGATGTGCATGTTTTAGAAGACAGAAATAAAGAAATAAACATATTAGCAAGGATCTTCTTTTCTAACTTAATGGATTGATACTTATCTATTTAAACTTATCCAATCTCAATAAAAGTACAGAGTAGGAACCCTGTAGACACAATATAAGAACATCCAACTTGTTGACTGTGAATAATTAAATTTAAAATAACCCAGATTCTGCCCTTTCTCCTATTCGTGGTTACTCTAGCTTACTGCCAATATGCCATTGTGTTCCAGGCACTCGTTTTAACTCACAAAACAGTTAAGGAATGGACTTAGACCAGGCGCAGTTGCTCACACCTATAAGCCCAGAACTTTAGGAGGCCCAAGTGGGTAGATCGCTTTAGTCCAGGAGTTTGAGACCAGCCTGGGTAACATGGCAAAACCTTGTCTCTACAAAAAATACAAAAAACTTAGCCAGGGGTGATGGCACACACCTGTAGTCCCAGCTACTTGGGAGGCTGAGGCAGGAGGATCACCTGAGCCTGGGAGGTTGAGAATGTGGTGAGCTGTGATTACACCATAGCACTCCAGTGTGGGCCACAGAGACCATGCCTCAAAAAAAGCACAAAGAAACAAAAATGGAATGGACTCTAGGCAGGCTTAAAGCCTGAGGCCTGCTGAAAGATGTTACACCTAGGAAACTGTCTTTGAATTCATCCTGTCTCACAGCAAACACCCAAGAATGTGCTGGGTTTGCTCCAATTATGTGTGCCTGCTAAGCTGGTTCCTAGATCAGCAGAGGGATGGAGGTGGAGGGTGTCACCAGCAGCACTGAGCAGGCTGTATTGTCTGCTGAGTTTCCATGTCATTTGCTCCTAAAGAAACATTACACTCTCAAATTGTGTTTGATTATTCCTTCTGTCAGTGGCATCACTGTCCTGACAGGACAACCATGCAATATGCAACTATTCCCAGCATTACTTCAAATCATTACAGCCTTCTCTTAGAAACTATTACTCACTTAGGTGCTCTCCCTAGAATGTCTGAAATTCAAACAGAGGCAACTCGATTGTCACTAAAATATCTAGACTTGGGTATATTGGAGAAGGCAGAGAGAGTCTATCATGCTATCACTATGAATGAATGAACCTACAATGAGGGATGCAAATTCACTGGAGCAAATACATGGTACTTCTCCTACTTCCCTTTAGATGATTTAGAAATGGAATCTGGAATAGAATTAACATTTGTGAATCACCTATTGTGTACGATCACTGTGCCAGCTACTTTATAAACCTTTCATTTAATCCTAACAGCCCTTCAGGTGTATTATTATACTGCCTTTTCACAAATGAAGAAAACAAAGATCCAGGGTGTTAAGTAACTTGTCCAAAGTCTTAAAGCTTATTACATGGCAGAGCCAAAATCTGAACCCAAGTCAGGACAAACATCTTTATGACCTGCTTCTTATTAACCTATTTGCTTTCCGAAGGAGTTATGATTTAAAATGATACCAGAAATAAAAATGTTTCTAACTCAATTTTCTGTGAGAAATCAATAGCTTTAATCCATAGCAAAGACTAACATGCTTGGAACAAACTTACTGTATTAAACCAATACTCATTTTTATATATCCTAATCCAACAGTCTATAACCAAATCTCTTCTCTTCAACCAATTAGACCTCACGTATTCAGAGGAAAAGCAAAAAATGTTTTGTTCAACCTCTACAGCATTTTCAAATACATGGAATATATAAGATGCTCTCCTTACTTCAAAATCTATGAATAATAATCTTACAAATTTTCTCAGACTTAGTCTCCCTCAAAATGATGAATCTTTTGGTTTTATTATAAAGAGAAGAATTCCAAAACATGTAGGCTTCCACTTGCTTAAAGCACTATAGAAATAGACTAAAGACTAATGTATCAAACACTGCCTCTAAATTATATTATGTAGCCACGTTAATATGAGAATATGAATAAATGATAAAAGCTATCACTTATAGAGTACTTATTATGTGCCAAGCACTATACATGTATTTTCACTTTGCGCCTTACAGAAGCCTCTAAGTTACAAGCAAAGAAACTATGCTTGTAAGAGAAAGTTGATATAACTTGGCCAAAGTATATAGCTAGAAAGTGGTAGAGGCAGAATTCAAACCCAGGCTGGTCTAACTCAAAGCCTATGCTATTATTACCACTGGTTACTGCCTCCTAGTTCTTATCTGGTATATATACTCCTGTCCTCAATTATAAAACCATTATAGACATATATACACTTATTTAAACCTATTATTAACTATATCAATTAAAGTGTTCATAGTTTCTAAATTTGAAATGGTTTCTAAACTGAAATCATTTAAAAATGCTGAAGAATTACCATTAAAAAATTCAAATAAGGCAGCAAACTTTCCTAAAATTCTGCGAGATCAAGAACAGATAACTCATACTGACAAACACTTTTTCATTGCCTGGGAGTTATTCTTGAAATTTAAACTTCTTAATGGCTATTAATGTCTCATTTTCTGATGTTTCAAATTTCTTTATAAAAGTATAATGTCTAAAATATAACAGTAACATTCACCAAACATGAATTCTTCAATCTATTAGAGTCTGAGGCAAAACATATAAAATTTTAAATGTATAAGATATAATTTTAAATAACATATTATTTTCCTGTTGTTTATCAAACATACTCATTGATTGGTTGACGGGCCAACGTAAGAGTCACTTACTAAGATATGTCAAATAATAGATCAAGTCTTACCTCCATTGCTAAAGCTGCTGTCTGTTGGTCATAATGATTCAGAAGATTAGGCATGAAGGTAGTATTATAAGGCAAATCTTGGCACATCCTCAAGGTAATAGGTTCACAAGAAAACAAACTGTGCCCACCTATATGCCCCACGAACATAGTCAAGGGCCAAAAAGAGAAGACGATCCAACTCACAGCCATCCTTCCTGGATCTGAATGAGATTCGGATGATCAGGCCTACTCAATACGTATTTTAGATATTTATACACCTGCAGGTCTCAGCTTGAAGGTACTTCTTCTATGTCTTACTGTTAAGTTCTTCAAACAGTTAAATACTCTTCGCACCGTCAGAGGTTTGTTAGCTTGGTCTCACAAAAGGCGTTTGTTTTTGGTTTCACAATATGGGAAAATGACATCATCTTGTCTCTTCTTTTCATTTTATTACATGGGGCACATTTGGCCAACACATCAAGTTGATCAACCACATTCCCAAACCACAGATTCCATCTTAGGAGAAGAGCTATTTCTTCCTTCGACTGAAATATCTGAAAAGCATTATTTTAAAAATGAGAGACATTAGTCACTTCCTCCCAAAGTATTATGGACTTGGCATTAAAAATCTTTGATGAGAGATATTATACTGACCTAACAGTTAATAATATGTGTGTACTTTATAGACATAATTTTTCTACTTTATCATTTATGCTATAGCTGAAATGATCCTTAAATAACCTTTAAATGCAAATTTAATTTTCTTCCCTCAGTTGCTTCTATAATACATGGTTTAACTTTTCATCTGTGATGAGAATTTTTCAACGGTCACTATAATTGATCTATTTTGAAAAATTCTTATGCTATTGTCCTAAATTTTATTTAAATGATATATATTATGCTTATAACCTAAATTATCAAACTTAAAATTGTATGCTTTAATCTTGAATAGTATATTTTTGCATTAACTGATGTGGCAGAAGACATCCGTGAAAGTGGTCTGAAAAGTAAGTCAAAAGATACGGATTCAAGCCTCTTTCTAGCCGTGTGAACAAAAACAGACCACTTAAGTTCTATGCACCCAGAATTTTTCTTCTTGAAAATGATTCCAATACCACCTTACTCACAGGGATGATATGAGTGAATCATAAGATAATGTATGCAAAAATACTTTATAAATGGTAACTCAGTATTAAACATTAGACATTTTAATCACTGAGTTAGTTTATACAAATGCTACCTCTATCAACCAATACTGAACTGATATATAGAAGGTTCTAAAATATTAGGAAATTTTCACAGTATTACATTTTTTTTTTAGATAATACAAAAATTTAGTCGCACAGATGTAGCACTAGACTTAGAAATATTTCATCAACAAACGGTCATTATACACAGCCATGCTGCACAGAGAAGAGAAATTATCCCTAAAAAGTCACAGCAAAAATAGAAATAATTCCCAGTTATTATTTCCACGGAGCTTTAGAATTTCTCACTTGTATGTACTTTCCAGGGGCAAAGATACATGTGATTCTCAATTGGAACTAAGAGGGTGTGGGTAGAATGGAAGGCAGGTCTGGTATGAAAAAAAACCATATTCTAAGCTATCACATTTTGATTTGGTTTAGTAATGATGTTAACTTTGCTTTTATTTCATTTTGTTTCATACGCACTGAATAGTCTTATGTTTGTTGTGGTGAGCCTAGGTTGGGAAAAGATAAAAAATTCAGGTTCAGAAATTCTCAAAGATCCAGATGAACAGGTCAACTCAAATACTAGCACCTATGATAACTTAGACAAGAGATCTGGAACTGCTTTGACTTAAGCAGGGTAAGAAACTGTCCTTTGCACATTACCAATGATTGGGACCTCTATGTCCCAAGCTTCAGTTACCAGGCAGAAAACTATTGGTAGAAAGTAAAACAGTGGCAGAATCTTCCCCATTTCTCCCTTTAGTAGATGGTCTTGACTAACAGAAGGGAAAAAGAAAAGTCTGTGGTCCCTAGAATTAGGAAATGAGGTTAAATGCAAACCCTGCTCAAGAAGCCTTAAAGCTCCCTTACGTTCTGTATCAGAAATTTCTGAAACAGCTTCTTGGCCTGCCATATTTTTTTCTCCCCACAAATGTTGAGGTCTGTCTATAGAAAACTGTTATTAACCACAGTTAAAAATATACTTATCTTAATTACCATGCAGCACAGTAACAATTATGTGTATCATTAAATATGTCAAATAACTGTTGAAAGTTTTATTTGATTGTAGTATTAAAATATCCATGTAAGTTCGGTCTTTGTAGTTTATTGCTTATGTAGCATGTTCATTTGCTTGCAACTAAAAAAATTAAAGGGAACATTACTCCCTCTTGAATATGTATACAGTAACACCAAGAATTTCAAAAATTTCATTGAGGCTAATTTAGTTTTCAAACAGGTATGGGTTTCAAATCAATGGGTCAAAGAAGACTACCACATAAAACCTGAGGAAGAAACTGACCAATATCTCACTGAGCTTTCAAAACTAGCTGAAATGTTCCCTTACATTTCTGCCTATTCCATCTATTTTACCTGGTTTCCTCTTATTATTCCTTTTGCCTTACTTGCAAGTAAAGCATCCTACCTTCTTATAAAAGTGCTTCCTTATGTACCATGACATTCAAATTACTATGTACCAAGATGCTTTTGTAAAATCTACTGTTAAGCTGTGAAAGGACAATAATCTTGATATAGCAAGACTGTAGTTTATGATTATTCAAAGAAGGGAAAAAAACAACAGTGGAATGCAGTAAGACAAAAAGAAAACAGGCAAACCATAGGTGTTATTTAAAGAATTTTCATTTTCCTCAAAATAGCAGTTCTCTAATCTTAAAGTGTAGCAGTTTCATGGATTCCCCCATAGGTCTAAGAAATCTGAATCTTGGAGAATGAAACACATTCTAATGATTACCTCAGGTTACAAGTGCTTCATGAGTCAGGTCTTGAGAAATGCTATCCTAGAACAAAATAATTAAAAAGAATAAAGGTATAGTTTATGTAATTATAAATATAAAATAAATTTTAAAAATATAAGCAGATAAGGGATAATATTTTAATAGAAAAATAAGCAAAGGACATAAATTTACAAAAGAAATACAAATAGCCAAGAAACATATGAAAAGATATTCAAATTCACTAATAATAAAAAATGTAAATGTGAGATAAGATTTTTGCCAATCAGATGGGAAAAAACAATAATGATAGAACACAGTATAGCGTGGGGATATGGGGTAAAGAACCCCTTCAAACATTTCAACATTTTCAAATGCTATTAGTAAATTAGTTGGTACTTTAAAATAAAAAGTAGCAGGCCGGGCTCGGTGGCTCAAGTCTGTAATCCCAGCACTTTGGGAGGCCGAGGTGGGTGGATCATGAGATCAAGAGATCGAGATCATCCTGGCCAACATGGTGAAACCCCATCTCTACTAAACATACAAAAAAATTAGCTTGGTGTGGTGGCACGTGCCTGTAGTCCCAGCTACCCGGGAGGCTGAGGCAGGAGAATTTCTTGAACCCGGAGGGCGGAGGTTACAGTGAGCCGAGATCCCGTCACTGCACTCCAGCCTGGCGCCTGGTGACAGAGTGAGACTCTGTCTCAAAAAAAAAAAAAAAAAAAAGTAGCTACTTATATAAAAAATCATTAAAATGTACACAATTTCATCCAATAAATCCATCTTATAACTAAGTAAACACATACATACACATGATGCACAACCAAAATATTAGTGTCACATTGTATCTAAAAAAAAAAAAAAAAAAAAACTAAAAGTTGTAAACAACCTAAAAGTCTACCAATAAGAAATTGGTTAAATTAATTATGGTGCAACCACAATAGATTATAGTTACTAAAAATGATGAGCATAAGCCTGTATTTGTTCATGTGGGAAGACAGTAAGAACAAACAGAAAAAAAATTAAAAAACAGTTCACAAAACAGTATATGTATATAGCTCCCATTTTGTCAGAAAAAAATAAGTATATGTAATAAAGTAAAACTATTTTGACTGTTTAAAAATAAAATATTAAATGCTTTATGGGAAATAATGAAAAAACCTGTAGTACATTATTTTGTGTATGAAGTGATTAACTCTGCTAAATCTATAAATGTATGCTGACTAGCTGACAAGAATAAAAACTAGCAAAATGACTGGTTTATTGACTACTAATTAAGCAACAAGCCAAGGAATACACTACTGTTCTATTGTACCTAGTAAGAAAAGCAAATCAGTGATGATCAATTTAGTAAGAGTCAAAATCTGATTTTCAATACTAAAAAGAGTCAGATAACCAATCAACTGAATCAAATGGTACACACAATTTTAAAAACTTCTGATAAACATTCCTGGCTGGGCATAGTAGCTCACACCTGTAATCGAAGCATTTTGGGAGGCCAAAGCAGGCAGAGCACTAGAGGCCAGGAGTTTTGAGATCAGCTTGGCCAACACAGCAAAAACCCATCTCTACTAAAAATACAAAAATTAGCTGGGCATGGTGGCATGTGCCTGTAGTCCCAGCTACTCAGGAGGTTGGGGCTCCAGAATCACTTGAATGTGGGAGGCGGAGGTTTACAGTGAGTGGAGAATGCACTACTGTACTCCAGCCTGGGTGACAGAGTGAGGCCCTGTCTCAAAAAAAATAAATAAAATTTAAAAATTTAAACTTTTGATAAACATTCCAAATAATATGTCTCCAATAACATTGAATTATCTGCTTCTAATCATGATCAACTGAGTATGCCATTTTTCCTAAGGTAAGGTCATCCATGGAAAAGTTGTAAGTTGAAGTTCCAGACTTTCAGGACATAACAAAGATTCTGGACCCAAAGACATCCTACCAAAACATAGCAAGTCATTAAATAAAGGTTAACACTTGTTTTGGGCATTCTTATTATCATTTTTTTTATTATAAGAAACTGTAGCATATCAACTGGGGAAAAAAAGGGACCTACTAGATTAACATAATTGGAGTAAGCAGCTTCAGGGGCCAGGGCCCTGTAAAAAGTGAATGCTATGCAAGAGTTGCTCATGTCCTTTGTGTGGGAAAAGAGACATATTCACTTCTCCATAGAGCTACATAGGCTATCTGGAAAACTGATTTCAGACTAAGTTACTTGGTTAACACTCCATCAGAAAACAAAAAGAACCAGATACTTTAAAGCTTACACATTTCTATTTTTATGAATGTGTAACATCAGGAATTTTATATTTCCCAATCATTATTTATCAGGTTTCTTTTGATGACAAAAAGTAAAAGTCCTTAAAATAATATCAACTAAGTATTTGTCCTGAAACACAACAATAAAGGGAAGAAATTCCAGTCTTGGAAGACTGTCTTCCCTGGCTGGCTGCAAAATCAGACCCAAAGAACTCAGTGGGAAACTCAGGAGGTGGCAACTGTGAAGTGGAAAGCAGGCTGAATCCCAGAAGAAAGGATGATGAGAAAAGTGGGCCCTAAGGGCTTGTCAAGGGGTTCTACAACAAAGGATTATGTCCAGCAACTCTATTCCAATTCACACTTTCTTTAAGGAAAGGATCCATTTCATCGTTCTGCTGAGATTTCATTTTCTTGACACCTAATAAATGTAGGTAACATTTTGCATTTCCAATTGAGAAAGACCATCTAAAGGTTGTCTCAAAGTAAATGCTGGTTATATAGTGGCTACAGAGGGAACAGGAGGGATATTCTTTGTCTTTTCTCAGACACGTTATCAAGAATACATTGCAAGGATTCGAAATGACTACGAATAAAAATTTCTTCTCTTAAGGAAATTATTGTCTTGTTAGACAAAATATACAGAGTATATACTCATCGCTCCAATGTTACTTTCCTTTTCTTAAAGTCTATGTAGTCCTTGGCCCTTTGCCTACTGGTTGTTATAAAAAAGTTTATATGGTTTCATATTTAATTCACAGGACCTAGAGTCCTATTAATCTCTTTTCTGAACTTTCCTACTTCATCTAAAATTTTTAAAGTCCTTCTTGTGATCATCTACTGATTACAACAACTAACCTAATCTTTCAATGTGTTAAGTGATTAAGGCTTAAAACACACACATACATGCACACACAGAGGAAAAATAAATCCATCTAGGTTCAAAATTTAAATGAATGGTAGGCATCAAAATTCTGTTCAATTTAGAAATTATTAATTACTAAGACTAAAGAATATAGAAGATCTTTAAAAAGTAACCCAAAAATAAAACTGGAAAAAGACAGATTCTGGGACTTAAAAAAGAGCTGAAATTTCAGCTCAGCTTCCCTTAAATCTGCTATAAAAAAATTCTCTAATACCAAGCCCCTGCTTTCCTCCCCTTAACAAGGCTGTATGGTTTTGCATGCTTTGACTACAGAATTATTTCAAAGAGACAAAATCTGGGGACCAGGATTTGGCTTTTAGGTCCAATAGCCTAGTTATATTCATCTCAAACTTCATATACAATGCACTTCTTGAATATACCAAACAGTCAATAGTTCCCAACATGAATTGGAAAACAAAAAGAAATTCATTTTTGACATAGTAGGTAAAACTCTTTCCTAGCCAGTGAGAAGCTGTTACGCTTCATTTGTTCCTGGTATTATAGAACTATCACTACTGAAAATCTAATTTTTTTCCTCGAGACTCTACCACGCATTTTTCTCCAATTGATACTGAATAATTTATTCAGTACATATTTTCAAAATCATTCTTTTTATTTTTGTGGACAGCTGCAGTTTTAATCAAGCATAATTCTAGAGTTCTAGGGTTAGGAAAAAAAAAACAAAAACAACTTGAGGCCAATACTCAATGAAGTGGTAAGAACTGTTTCCGACCATCTGCCTCTGAAGGAAAAGAAAGTCAACAGCAGCCTAACATCAACAAATTCACATGCTCAGAAAAAGTTTTGAATATAAAATCTTAGAATTTCCCTGTCAAACTATTATGAAATTTAAGTCTGTTTCCTGGGAAACAGAAAACTTAGTGTGAGCGGAAAAACTCCTCTCTCCTTCCCCAGTGATAAAGCTTTCACTTTGTTCCATACAAAAAGAGAATGCGCACTTTGCTATTAAATTCCCCTCACCCTCTCTACTTGAAATATCTCAATCACAGAACTCCCAAGAAATATCTACCTGAATGCTCAAAGCACAAAATAAAGCTCAGAAGCATAGTGTAGCTAGGATGAGGAAATAGCTCATTGTCTTTCTTCTTCTTTTCCAAATGGGACACTTTCATAGATTGAGGAGAGATGGAGATAGAGAATATTAGTAATGGATGAGGGAAAAGGGTAGCAGGAAAGAGAGAGTAGAATGATAGGCTTTACCAGTAATTTACTTATTTTCTTAATAGTTTCAAACAATGGGGCGGGAGGATATGGCACAAGAAGGGCTGCATCTTAATTATATTTTATCTTCAGCTCCATCCTTCCAGCCCTGCCCAGTCAAGCTCTTAAACCTTTCCTAGGCTCTCCAACTCCGAATTTTTAAAAAAAATCTTTGTGGGTTTTTTTCTTTGTTTCCGGAGGAAAAAGATAGTTTTGATTTGTTTAAAAGTAAAGAGGGAAAGCATTATCTTCAGGAGTAACCACTTCTTAACAAACAGAACTAAGGGTTTCTATTCCTTTCCCAGCCTACAAAGCAGGAACCGCACCAGCACACCACCAAAGACTAAGTAGGGTGAGGGAGGGGCGTTACATCCCCAGGGGTAGGCAAGTCTTTGTTTCCTTGCTCACGTTATATTGGCCTTGCAAAGTCACTCAACTCCCGTCACTAAGCATTCCGGATCAGAACTACTTCTCTAAGACGAGGCAGTGTCTGAACACTTTCCCGTAGCACTCACTGACGCGGCTGTTCTGCTCTGCAGCATCTCCCTCATTCCAGCCGAGAACCAAAATTCAGAGTCATTCTACACTGGGCAAAACGCCGGACCTCCTTCATGGGGCAGATCTCTCTAAATCTGGAGTCCTCTCCACGGCCTCAATTCATGGCACGTGCTTTTGTTCTTAAAAACAAAACCAAGAAAAGCCCCCTTGCCTTCTGCTACAACAGGGGGATCGAACTCAAGACTAAGATGGAAAACGCCTCTAGGAAGATGTTTATATGTCTTGAAAGGCACAAGGCTCCTTAACCTTGCCGGCTGTTTCGCCGCAGCTTGATTTCAGAGGCGGCCCCTCGGGGATCCGGCGGCGCCCGCTCCACCGCAAACCCACAGCCCGCGGAGGGGGCAGCCGGAGGAAGAGCGCGGAAGGCAGCAAGGACTTTGGAAACTGATGGGCGGGAGGGGACAACTTTCAGGCGTGGGCAGGCAAAGGTGGGCCCGACGCTGACCCGAGCCGGAGCCGGGAGCCTGGCGGCGCGCGCCTCGGGCGGCCAGGAGTCCCCGGCGCATTGTCCTCCGCCCACGCCCCCCGGCGCCCCCCGTTGCAGCCGGCTCCGGCCGGGCCCCTCTCCGAGCCGCGCAGGGTCTGGGCCGGGATGGAGGCGAGCAAACCGCGGTCCACACTCGCACAGGTTGCCGAGCGCCGGCTCAGGGAGGACAGGGTTAACCGTCTCCCGGGGCAGCTCGCCGCGTCAGCCCTGAGCCCCAAACTAGGCGTCCCCGCGCCCCCCGGCCGCCACCGCGGGCCCGGGCCCCAGCTCCGCCGCCAGCCCCAGCCCGGCGCCCAAGGCTTTTGTTGTGGCCGCGACGAGAGAAACGATCCCTGAGGAGGAGGCGCCGGGCTGCAGCTGGCTCCTCAGCGCGGGCTGAGGCGGAGCAGCAAGCGCCTCCTCGGGCTCCACACTCGCCGCTCCCTCTCCCGCCGCCCTGGCCTGGGGGCCTGCACGCTTCGGGGGGCTCACCTCAGACCCCGGCCCCTGGCTCCAAGGGGTGGGGGCTGCAGCGCCGGCCGGGGGCGGCCGCGCGTCCCTCGGGTACCCGGAGCGGCCGAGGACCGCCGGCGCGCGCCTCGGAGCCACCGCGAGCTTTCGCGAGCGCCTAGGCGCGCCGCCCGGGGAGCGAGCGTACGAGCGCGCTCACGCACGGCGCAGGCGCACTGAGCACGCTCGGCCGAGCGCTCCGTCCTGGAGCCTCGGCGCTCAGGGCTGGCCGGGCGCGCCTCGTTGTTCTCTGCCTCGCACCCTGAGTGACGCCTGGAGCTGCCCTGCCCCGGCGTGCTCGTTCTGAGCCCTGGAGGCGTTCATCTGAGCTGCGCTTGGTGCCCTCCTCGCAATGCACTCCCTCGCCGTATGACACAGCGTGGATGTTGTGATTGCAGGACCACCTATACCTGGTCTGAGAACCAGAGATGCCGACCTCGGGACCTGGGGATTGGGGGTGCTCAAGAGGCAGATCCCTGGATGCTGAGGGTGGAATGGGGTGCAGGGGGTGGTGGCACCTGGCCAGCTGCAGAGCTCCACGCGAAACAGGGTAGTAGACAGAACAGGCTACTCGCCCGGGATAGTTCTTAAGCTCTTGGCCAAGATCTTAGGAAACAGGTGGAGCTGGGCGTTACTGGTGCGCGCCCCATTTTTTGCTCCTTAGGAAATATTTTTCCTCTCCTTTTCTACATAAGCGGCTTTAGAGTTGAAAGAGTTCTCCAAGGTCATCTAAACCGAACCTCTCATTTTTCAGACGAGGAAGAGAACGCCCCAAAAGGTTAGATTTACCCAAAGCCATGCAGCGTTTTAACGACAGGGCCTGGATTCATTCCCACCTAGGGCTGTTTTTCTTTTCACTGCACCGTTTAACCTGTCTTTTCTTTCTCTTCTTTTTCGTTTCTCCTCAACCTAGATTTCATGGGCATCATTTTGTTCTGTTGGTAGCACATAGGACTAAGAGAAATTGAACGATGTGAATGGACTTAGCACTATTAGAACTGTACATTTAAAAATGGTTACGATGCTGCATTTATGTTATCTGTATTTTACAATTTTTTTTAGAAAGGCGCTTAATTGATACATGTTAAGTAAATGTTGAAGAGTTTCGGAGTTAGACCTCGAGTTTCACATCAGAAGGTGATTTGTGATCACCTGTGTGAACAGCATGATAAATGAGATCTGAAATGACAGTTTCAGTTTCTCTAATAAGTAAATTCTTGTTCAGTAAACAAGGTTTAAAATAATAATATCGATTCTTGGTTGATTCTTGGCAAAGCGGTGTATCCTCTGGAGCCAGAGGTGCCTCTGTGGAGAGTGAGTGAGGGGGGCAGAAAGTGAGGGGGAACTGTGTGTGTCAGATCCCTTGTAGCTGGGGAACCTCCGGAGATGCGCTGTGACATGCATTTTTATTCAATGTACGCATCATCTGGTAAAGACTGTGAGGCATAGGACACATCATAGCTCAACATCACGAGGTGGGAATGATGTAGAAATGATCACTACTGTATTGTCGTGACTAAATCTCACAAAAGGAACATGGAGTGGAAAAAATCCAACACAATATATGTAAGTGATGATGCCTCTTCAGAAAAATAAAACAAAAAAAACCTAGCAATACTATGTAATGTTTATGAGGGCAAATGTACATACAATAAAAGCTTAAAAAGGACAGAAAGGCCGCACACCAGTTTTGTGACAATGACTGCCTCTAGGCAGGCAGGGAGGGGAATGAGACAAAAGAAGGTTCTACTGTATGTATGAAATACACACAAATGTAACATTTTTTAAAAATCTCTGTGGAGAATCAGTGATGTTTCTTATGAAAGTGTTCAAACCTTTCTTTATGTTTGAAATATCCCCCTTAAAAGTAATTAATGTTTGGGACTGAACAAGGTGGTACACGCCTGTAATCCCAGCATTTTGGAGACCAGCCTGTGGGAACATAGCAAGATCCTGTCTCTACAAAAATTAAAATTAAAAAAATGGCCTGGGAGGATTGTTTAAGCCCAGAATTTCAAAGCGGTAGTGAGCTATCGTTGTGCCACCACACTGTGGCCTAGGCGACAAAGCCATTCCTCTCTTAAAAAAAAGAAAGTAACGTTGCAGTGTCACAGACATTGAGCTCTATGTGCTCACTGTGAACACAGACGGCGTGGATGGAGTGGCTCAGGTTCTTTTGGGATGACAGTAGTCAGATGACGAGGTGCAGGACAAGAGGAGGCCAAGAAGGCGTTGGGTTGAGAGGCAAGAAGAAAGAGGCCACCTTTTCAGGGATGAAAATATTCAAATCCAACAGGGCTAAAGGAGATGCTCTCTATAATCCCATGTCTCTTTCATTCCATGGTTGTAACCACCAATACGAAGTCTTTAATGAGTGGGAACTTCACACAGCACTCCCGATGCTGTTAAAACTGGTCTTTTTCTGGATGAACCTGTTTTGAAACCATAAAAGCTAACTGGTAATGCATGGTAATTTAGTATTGCATCTAGTACCTCCCCCAGGCCGCCCCCTCACCGCCCCTGCCCCCAAGGCTTTGTTTATTCATTTAGGTACAACCTGGTCATGTGGAAAAAATCACTAGGCTGGAATTCAAACAACCTAGGTTTTAATTTCAGTTTGGCCACTTACTGATCCTTTTTTTTTTTTTTTGGAGACAGAGTCTTGCTCTGTCACCAAGGCTCAAGTGCAGTGGCGCAATCTCGGCTCGCTGCAATCTTCACTTCCTGGGTTCAAGCAATTCTCCTGCCTCAGCCTTCCAAGTACTTGGGACTACAGGTATCTACTGCCACACCCAGCTAATGTTTTGTATTTTAGTAGAGACAGCATTTCACCGTGTTGCCCAGGCTCATCTCCAACTCCTGAGCTCAGGCCATCCACCCGCCTTGGCCTCCCAAAGTGCTAGGATTACAGGCGCAAGCCACAGCGCCTGGCCACTGATCCTTTTTTTTTTTTTTTTTTTGAGACGGAGTTTCGCTCTTGTTACCCAGGCTGGAGTGCAATGGCGCAATCTCGGCTCACCGCAACCTCCGCCTCCTGGGTTCAGGCAATTCTCCTGCCTCAGCCTCCTGAGTAGCTGGGATTACAGGCACGCACCACCATGCCCAGCTAATTTTTTGTAGTTTTAGTAGAGACGGGGTTTCACCATGTTGACCAGGATGGTCTCGATCTCTTGACCTCGTGATCCACCCGCCTCGGCCTCCCAAAGTGCTGGGATTACAGGCTTGAGCCACCGCGCCCGGCCAATCCTTTTTAACCTAAGGAAAGCAACAGCTTCTATGAACTTCACTTTTTCTTTTTAAACTGAAGATATACAAATGCTTCCTATTTAAAAATTATAAAACAGGCCTGTGGTGACACATGCTTATAACCCCAGCTACTCTGGAGGCTGAGGCAGGAGAAACGCTTGAACTTGAGAGGCAGAGGTTG
Source organism: Sapajus apella (assembly GCF_009761245.1). Lineage (NCBI taxonomy): Eukaryota > Metazoa > Chordata > Mammalia > Primates > Cebidae > Sapajus > Sapajus apella. The sequence continues at coordinate 1,187,803 of NW_022437090.1, read as the reverse complement.
CAGTGACCCGAGATCGCCCCGATGCACTCCAGCCTGGGCCAGAAGAGCAAAACTCCGTCCCCTCAAAAATAAAAATAAAAACTATAAAACACAACAGAAACACTGGGTTTGTACCTTTAAGTCAGAGGACAATGCATTCTTATTTATTTGGAAAAACAAAGATAGTGACAACAGTCTTTTGTTGCTGTTTTGTTTTGCTTTTTGTTGTTGTTGACTGCCGCCTATAAGAACTGCTTTACATTGACGAAAGAACCTCTGTTCTGGAATTTTGAACTTGTTGATAACCTCCAGCACTTGTTCATAACTCTGTAACAGCTGGTTACCTGTATGAGCCTTCTATTAGTTATTTGTATATTGCAGTTTCTAGTCTTCCTCTTTCGCTTTCTTTTTTATCCTTGTATTCTCATTCTGCTTATTACAAGGCAGGCACTCAATAAACTTAATGAATTGGACAGGATTTTAAGAGTTCCCAAATTTAGTTATTCTTATTAGGGCATGCCATCTGCTGGTTCCCTGGTGTATCTGTCAGTCAGCGTGAATTCTATAATCTAATACATTGAAATTTGCATTGAAGCATTTGTGTGTCTGTGTGTTGCGCAATTCCTCCCGGCCCCATCCTTCCACTTCCGGTTGCAGGTGCTATTCTTCAATTGAACCAGTCTCGAATTCTTTTTCCTCCAACCCTCTGTTTACCTGTTGGCCACTCTTAAAACCTGGCACAGTGGAGCCTGCGTTTCGCAGCTCCAGAGTGACTGGGACAATGTGACTGGGCATGCTCCTTAGGTAGGGCTGATTTGGGACACACTGCGTCTTGAATGAAGGCTTTCAACGCTGCTTGTTTCAGGAGTCGACGCATCTTCATTGTGGGGTTATATTGAGACATTGCAATCCCTCCCACGCTCTTGGCCGCCACGCTTGTTAATTTTATCCCCGTGCCCAATTTTGTAGCCAGCCTTCCTGGATCTCGCGGCCAATCAGGAGCCTACACATTGTTGCCTAAGAGACCCCGGATGCCAGCAACAGGATTTATAGACGGTGATTGGGCTGCTGGAAGCTGGCAGGGGTGAGGGGCTGGGGGGAGTCAGAGAAAAAGCTGACCTAATGCAACTGTGGCAACGTCAGCGCTTGAGGCTTGAAGAGGGAGACAAGCTAAAAGAGGTGAGAACTGTGGGCAGTGCATGAAAAAGATGGAGACTCTCTTTGGAGAGCTCCAGGGCCTCTCACGAGCCTTCGCAGTGCTCCTGGGGATTTTACTGTGCTCTCTCTTTCGGGCTACGGTGCAACTGCCAGATACTTCATACCTGTGACATTAACAACCCGCAGATAATGATATGCTTACCAAGCACTAGCTCTTTGCGTTGTATTATAGTTCTTGCTTTTTAAAAGCTAGTTAAGTGGAAGATGAATTCGTATTTGAATCTACCCATACCCTATTTCTTGATAATTTGAGATTCCCTTGTCTAATGATATTACAGTGTACGATGGATAAATTCTGTGTTAGCAGAGAGACCTAGTCCTATTCTGCTAAATAAACTACAAATTTTAAAATCCGATAATTCTTCATGTAACCCCAGAGCCCAGTTTATCATGTTCTGAGTTTCGCTCTACATTGCTACAATTCTACAAGGTTTTTTGTTGCTGTTGTTGCTTTTGTTTTTGTTTTTTGAGACAGTCTTGCTGTGTTGTCCAGGCTGAACTGCAGTGGTGCAATCGTAGCTCACTGCAGCCTTGAACTTCTGGGCTCAAGCGACCCTTCCACCTCAGCCTCCTGAGTAGCTGGGACTAGTGCCCACCGACACTAGTGCCCAGCTATTTTTTTTTTTTTTTTGTAGAGATAGGCCACCTGCCTTGGCCTCCCAAAATGCTGGGATTATAGGCCCAAGCCACCACAGCTGGTCTATGTTTCTACAAGTTTTGGTGGTGGTGATGGTGGTTTTTTATTTTTTGAGATGGGGGTCTCACTCTTTCCCCTAGGGTGGAGTGCAGTGGCACGACCTTGGCTCACTACAACCTCTGCTTCCCAGGTTCAAGCAATCCTCCCACTTCAGCCTACCAAGTAGCTGGGACTACAGGCACACACCACCACACTCTGCTAATTTTTTTTGTTTTAGTTTTGTTTTTGGTAGAGATGGGGTTTCATTGTGTTGCCCAGGCTGGTCTTGAACTTGTGAACTCAAGCGACTCACCCACCTTAGCCTCCCAAACATTTCTACAAGTTTTAATCCTTAAACTGCTCCCTACCTCCACTGCTGTAGTCATTTTTTCTATTGATTTAACAACTATCAAGTACCTATTATAAACTACTGTGATGATTCAGTTGAGCAGTGAGTGTCAGAAAACCGTATAAGCCAAGAATCATCAGAGTGGTGTGGCTCGTTCTCACCATAACCATGAGTTCAGTGTGTCTGGGCAGAAAGTGCATGAAGGTGTGACCAGGTGAGGCTGAAAGGGTAGGTAGAGGTAAAATCATGACAGACCTAGAATTCTGTGCAAGGAGGTCTGGATCTTGTAGCCATCAGTGAACCTCTGAAGGTTTTGAGCTGAAAAGTGACATGATCAACTGGTCTTTTAAAAAATACCTAACAGAGGCCGGGTGTGGTGGCTCATGCCTGTAATCCCAGGACTTTGGGAGGCTGAAGCAAGTGGATCACCTGAGGTCAGGAGTTCAAGACCAGCCTGGCCAACAAGGTGAAACCCCATCTTTAAAAAACAAAAAAAAAAGTTAAAAAAAAAAACCTAACAGAGAACGTGAGCTCATTAAAGCAGACCTTTAGCTTTGTACTCCTCACACCTGCCTTGTAGGTACTTAATAAGGCAGTTGAATAATGATAACTGTGTGAAGAATGGCTTAGGGCAGGAGGTGGGGGCTAATGCCTGTAATCTCAGCACTTTGGGAGGCTGAGGCGGTGGATTGCTTGAGCCCAGAAGTTCGAGACCAGCTTGAGCAACAAACCGAGACCTTGTCTCTACAAAAAATACAAAAAAATTAGCCAGGTGTGGTAACGGACCTATAGTCTCTGCTACTTAGGAGGCTGACATGGGAGGATTGCTTGAGCCCAGGAGGTTGAGACCGTGTTGAGTTATGATCACACCACTGCCCTCCAGCCTGGGTGACAGGGCAAGACCCTGTCCAAAAAAAAAAAAAAAAAAAATGGCTTAGAAGATCAAATTGGAAGTATGTAGCCAGAGGACCCATCCTTGCTATTGAAAATGAACTAGAACCATATGTCAAGAACTAGGGTCATAGGCCTTCTTTCTGTATTTTCATTCTAAGAAAAATTAAAGATGACTATTTAAAGGTAGTCCTTACAGGGAAGGAGATCACAAAAAAGCAACTGTGGAAGGAGGGAATGACAACTTGCTTTGTTTTGTTGGTGAAGTGGGGGCAATTATGTTTTGTAGGTATTAGAAATCTCTATCAGGTATAACTTTAAGACTGGATGTGGAGAAAAGAAGAAACAGAAAAAAAAAATCTCTGTAGCTGGGCGCAGTGACTCAGGCCTATAATCCCAGCACTTTGGGAAGTCAAGGCAGGTGGATCACTTGAGGTCAGGAGTTCAAGACCAGCCTGACCAACATGGGGAAACCCCATCTCTACTAAAAATACAAAAATTAGCCAGGCGTGGTGGTGCATGCCTGTAATCCCAGCTACTCGGGAGACAGGCAGGAGAATCCCTTGAACCCAGAAGGCAGAGGTTGCAGTGAGCCCGTTTATCAAGACCACCTGCATGTCAGGCCCTCTGCTGGACCCTTTTTCTCTAATCTTTGATACAGCAGTTGAGGGTGGTTGTATACATCTTCATTTTACAGGTGAGGAAACTGAGTCTCAGGTAGATTAAATAACTGGCATAAAGTTACACAGTTAGTACAGGCTAGGGCCAGGATTAAACCTGCATAAAGTAAAAAAAAAAAAAAGAAAAAAAAAAAAGAAAGAAAATGGTTGCAAACAACAGAAACAGATTCTAGCTAATGTACGCAAATAGGAAGTTTTTTGCAAGGATATTGCAGTAAGTTTCCTATTTGCTTACATTAGCCCCATGTTAGAAAGGACATGGGGCTTTTGTAGGGAGCGGTGAGGGGCAGTGAAATAGCAGGGACAACTGGACAGTCTGCCCAGGTTAACAATGCTACTTTGAATGACCACCTCACCTGTGAAATAGTGGCAGTCACAGTGGCTCACATCTGTAATCCCAACATTTTGAGAGGCCAAGGTGGGCAGATCACTTATGGCCAGGAGTTTGAGACCAGCCTGGTTAACATGACAAAATCCCATCTCTACTAAAAAAAATAAAATAAAATAAATACAAAAATTAGACAGGTATAGTGGCACGCACCTGTAACCCCTGCTACTCGGGAGGCTGAAGCAGGAGGATTGCTTGAACCTGAGAAGTAGATGTTGCAGAGCGGCAAGATGGCACCACTGCACTGGAGTCTGGGTGACTCCGTCTCAAAATAAATAATTAAATCAATAAAATAAGAATAAGCTATTGTCAGACCAGCTGGCCTAGCTTAGTCTCATGACCATCTCTTGGCTAGGGAAGGACAGGCTACCTTAATTAATTAAACCACCAGGCTCTAAACAATGAAGGAAAAGTCATTCCTTCTGAAAACTAAAGTATTTTAATCAAAAGGAGGCAGACATATACCAGCTAACTAAAAATAGCAAATTTCCCCCAATGAACTCAAATCTTTTCATCTCCTACGCCTTAGCTTTGTCTCTCCCACCATGCATCCTCTTTATTACGCTGTCAGGCAGGAGTTCCTGTTATTTGGATATCTGGACGTTAAGAAGGAAGGAGGAGAGTTAATATCACAAGGGACAAGAATGAAGTGTTTTATATTGCATTATGATTTTAAATTTAAAATACTTTTCTTTCTGGCCAATATAGTATATTGGCTTGGAGTGATTTTGGATTTCCCCCAGAGTCCAGTGAAAATAAAGTAGAAATATAGTATATTGGCTAGGAGTGATTTTGGATTTCCCCCCAAGTCCAGTGAAATTAAACTGACCTGGGTCTGACTACCAGTTCCACCATTTGTTCTCTGTATGAACTCAGACAGGGTAAAGTCAATGAGCCGAATTTTCTTCATATGTAAAATGAGTTAAAAACTACCACCTCACCTGATAGTTGTATGCTTCCATTGAGCAGATGTATGAAGTGCTTGACATATAAGATGCTCCCAATAAATGCTCTTCCCACCCATTCCCTCTGCCGACATACTGAAAAATTATATGGTATTAACATTTTTTTTGAGATGGAGTCTTGCTCTGCTGCCCAGTCTGGAGTACAGTGGTACTATCTTGGCTCACTGCAACCTCCACCTTCCAGGTTCCAGTGATTCTCCTGCCTCAGTCTCTCGAGTAGCTGTGATTACAGGCATGCACGACCATGCCTGGCTCTTTTTTTTTTTAAACAGAGTTTCTCTCTTGTTGCCCAGACTGGGGTGCAATGGCTCAAGCTCAGCTCACTGCAACCTCTGCCTCCTGAGTTCAAGCAATTCTCCTGCCTCAGCCTCCTGATTAGCTGGGATTACAGGCATGTGCCACCACACCCACCTAATTTTCGTATTCTTAGTAGAGATGGAGTTTCGCCATGTTTGCCAGGCAGGTCTCAAACTCCTGACCTCAAGTGATCTTCCTGCCTCGGCCTCCCAAGGTGCTGGGATTACAGGCGTGAGCCATCGTGCCTGGCCGGTGTTGGTATTTTTTGTATTCTGAGGGTCATATGATTCACTTCTTCTGTTAGGTGTTGTCTTTCTTATGGAAGGATATCCAGCTGTTTCATGATGGCATTTGCACCTCCAAAAAACACAGATGGTCCCAAAATGCAGACAAAGATGAGCACTTGGACACCCTTAAACCATCAGCTCTTGAATGACCGGGTAAGTGACCAGAGCTATTTTATCAATTGAATCCGTGACTTAGAGGGAAAAAAAAGTATTAAAATTTTCATTGCCAAAATATGAAGAGGAATTATTTAGGATTGTGTAATGGATGAACAAAAGCCAAAATGAATATATTCAAAACCTTTTATTGAACCCTTGCTATAGGGCAAGGCTGGCAATAGACATGGATTCCTTGCCTAAGAAGAAAATGTCTTGGATTCATTCTTTCTCCTGCTGTCACCTTCCTCCCCCAGCCCAGTTGCCTTTTTCCTTCCTTCAGTTGTTCTCCCCTGGAACCACCAGGACTGAGAAAGGAGAGAGGGGTCAACAGCGTTCCCAGAAACCCGGTTTTCTTGGTACAGTTGAGGTCACTATGTAATGCTGTACGTTGAATAAGATACGTAAAATGAATACATTTCAGCTGGCTATTCAGATTACTCAGGTTCTTTTAAGATGTTTATTTTCTTTTTTCTTTTTTTTTTTTTGAGACGGAGTTTCGCTCTTGTTACCCAGGCTGGAGTGCAATGGCGCGATCTCGGCTCACTGCAACCTCCGCCTCCTGGGTTCAGGCAATTCTCCTGCCTCAGCCTCCTGAGTAGATGGGATTACAGGCACGTGCCACCATGCCCAGCTAATTTTTTGTAGTTTTAGTAGAGATGGGGTTTCACCATGTTGACCAGGATGGTCTCGATCTCTTGACCTCGTGATCCACCCACCTCGGCCTCCCAAAGTGCTGGGATTACAGGCTTGAGCCACCGCGCCCGGCCAAGATGTTTATTTTCATGACCAGGTACAGTGGCTCACACCTGTAATCCAGCACTTTGGGAGGCTGAGGCAGGCGGATCATCTGAAGTCAGGAGTTCGAGACCAGCTTGGCTAACGGAACATGATGAAAACTTGCTTCTGCTAAAAATAAACAAAAATAAATTATCCAGGTGTGATGGTGGGCACCTGTAATCCCAGCTACTCAGGAGGCTGAGACAGGAGAATCACTTGAACCTGGGAGGTGGAGGTTGCAGTGAGTTGAGATTGCGCCACTGCACTCTGGCTTGGGCAACAAGAACAAAACTCCCTCTCAAAAACCATAAAAAAAAAAAAAGACATTTATTTTCCACCTGCCCTCTAGGAAGGTGCTAGAGGAATACACTAAAGGATCATGGTGGATGGCTGGGATGTGAGACTGACCAACCTCTAGGGGTTTCTATTCCTGCTTCAGTTAGGAACAGAATTTGCCAACAGGTCTGTGAGCTCCAGTGATCAATCCCTGTATGTAAGGACCACACCTATTTGGCAGGAAAAGACAATTACCATGTATAAAACTGACCTCAGCCTCTTGTTTCTACACACCTGTTCCTCCCCTGGTGAGAGGCACTACTTTATACCAAGTCACTCAAGCCAGAAATTCTCCTTTTCCTTGACCAGTGTGGGATTTATTTTCCCCCAGATTAGCAGCTAATAAGTTAGCCTGTGACTTGTGGAATAGAAGACTCTGCTGTTTCATAGTAAAAGATGAGATTCTTGGGTCAAAAACAGCTTTACTCACAAAGCAGCGAGCAGCATGAACGTTACGTTCGCATGGGTTCTGTTGGTCCTCCTGTCCCACAGGTGTGACACAGAGAGCCCAGGTAAAGGCTACACATACAGTGGTTTGCACCACAGCTGAGGAACCGTGAGCCCAGGGCATCCACCGGTTTTTACAGTAAGCAGTAAGCAAGCCTGCTCTTGCTCCCACAGGGAGACATGACCTCATCCCTCAAGGCTGCCTTACTACAGACACGACCTGCAAGAATGGCCCCAGTCACGCATGCTCAGGGCCATGCTTCCTTGCATGCCAAGATGTTTCAGAGTGTGAGAGGCACACAGAGGGGTGTTTACCAATGCTCCCTTGCCTCCATATCCAGTTTGCTTTCCAGTTCTCTGAGTCCTCTTCCCAATCTCTCATTCAGGCCCCTCTTCTCCACCCCCTATCCACTTCCAGCTCCATCCTCAGCTCATACTGTCGGCATCCTGTGGCTGATACATTGCAGTTACCCCCTAACTAACTTCACTGCCTCTGTCCCTGCCGATCCAGCCTGTATTCTGGTACCAGAGAGATCTTTCTAAGATTCCGATTCTATTCAGTGAAGCCAGTCATAGGCTCCTCTCCTAAGAGTAACTTCCAACCCCGCAAGGCCTAGCATTGAGGGTCTTTCATAATCTGACCTCAGTAGCTTCCCAGATCCACCCCTGCCCCTGCTCCCTCACACCCGATGCCCAGGCCTGGCTCAGGGCCTCAGGTGAACCCTGCTCCTCCACACCTCCACGCCTTTGCCTGTGCTTTCACCCTCGCCTCCTGTGTGAGTCCATTCAAATGTCCTTTCCTCTCGAAGCCTCCCCTGCGTCCTGCTTCCTTTTCTTTGCTCTCATCACTGTATGCTGACTTTCCCAGTCAACTCCCATGCATGACGAGGTGAGATTCTGTCTTTTCTCTCTGTACCTCCAGGAACCTGGTATAGTTCCTGTAGCATAAAAAATGGAGTCAAGTCTGGGCACGGTGGCTCACACCTGTCATCCAAGCACTTTGGGATCACCTCAGGTCAGGAGTTTGAGACCAGCCTAGCCAACACGGTGAAACCCTGTCTCTACTGAAAATACAAAAATTAGGCTGGATGCGGTGGCTCACACCTGTATTCCCAGCACTTTGGGAGGCTGAGCACTTTGGGAGGTGGGTGGGTCACAAGGTCAGGAGTTTGAGACCAGTCTGACCAACATGGTGAAACCTTGTCTCTACTAAAAGTACAAAAATAAGCCAGGCGTGGTGGTGTGTGCTTGTAATCCCAGCTACTCAGGAGGCTGAGGCAGGAGATCACTTGAACTTGGGAAGCAGAGGCAGAGTTACAGTGAGCAGAGATCGTGCCACTGCACTCCAGCCTGGGTGACAGAGCAAGACTCCATCTAAAAAAGTAAAATACAAATATTAGCTGGGCGTGGTGATGCACACCTGTATTCCCAGATTTTCGGGAGGCAGAGGCAGGAAAATCACTGGAACCCAGGAAGGAGGTGGATATTGCAGTGAGTCAAGATCACACCACCGTACTCCCATGCCTGGACAACAGAGCGAGACTCCGTCAAAAAGAGAGAAAGGAAGGAAGGATGGAAGGAAGGAAGGAGGGTGGGAGGGAGGGAGGGAAGGAAGGAATGTAGGAAGGAAGGAAAGAAAAAAAGAAGAAATGGACTCAGAGTAGTTCAGGTCTACTCCCTGTACCTCTTTCACTGACTTTTGCCTTTGCCTGGATCTGCCTCTCGAAACTCGACAGTTGGGCTCATCCTTTGGCAAAGCTGTCATCAAACCTGAGCCCTCCTGCTCAGTGCTTTCTATTTCTACTTGCATCAGTTTCTACTGATGAGCGATTTTAGGAGAGGAACAGAAGAGCCAGATTGGAATAGTGAGAAATAAAATGCAGAGAGACTGAAAAAGGGAAACAATAAAGGAAATGAGGAAAGTGGAAAGACAATGAGAAAACATGGAGGAAAAGGGGAAACAAAAGGAAAGGCAGAGAAAGAGGGAGAAAGAGGTTCGGCCTTCATCTAACCATGAACACCAAATAAATCTATTGAAAATATGCTGGGGGCCAGGCACAGTGGCTCATGTCTATAATTCCAGCACTTTGGGAGGCTGAGGCTGGTGGATCGTTTGAGGCCAAGGATTTAAGACCAGCCTGGGCCGGGCGCAGTGGCTCAAGCCTGTAATCCCAGCACTTTGGGAGGCCGAGGCGGGTGGATCACGAGGTCAAGAGATCGAGACCATCCTGGTCAACATGGTGAAACCCCGTCTCTACTAAAAATACACAAAATTAGCTGGGCATGGTGGCGTGTGCCTGTAATCCCAGCTACTCAGGAGGCTGAGGCAGGAGAATTGCCTGAACCCAGGAGGTGGAGGTTGCGGTGAGCCGAGATCGCGC
>NW_022437090.1:1167543-1177876 GCF_009761245.1 Sapajus apella | reverse complement strand
AAAAAAAATCAAAATATTAGCCTGGCATGTCGGTGCATGCCTGTGGTCCCAGCTACTTGGGAGGCTGAGGCAGGAGGATGGCTTGAGCTCAGAAGCTGGAAGTTGGGGTGAGCCATGATTGCACCACTGTACTCCAGCCTGAGTGACAGAGAGAGACCCTGTCTCTAAAAAAAGAAGGAAAGAAAATTGTTTTTATCCAGCTCAACAGTAATTTACTGAGCACCTGTTTGCAATGCTAGAAGCTCTCCCACAGTTTCTATAACAGCGTATCTGCTTCCCCTACCAAGACCTCAGGGGCTCATTTTGAAATCTGTCTTCCCATAGAATTGTGAAGGTTTGACACACATGTGAAAAAGTGCCTTGAATTCAAATATGCAGTCATTGGATTCCTTGATTTTCAGAAATTTTCTTCGAAAAATTACGAGTCTTGATCAATTTAGCAGCTGTGGAGAAGAAATGTGTCTTAGGAGGCAAAAATTGCCTGAGTGGCTCTCGCAGTTGAGCTTTTAGAGAAGTTGATTCTGAGATTAGCACGTAGAGCGTTGACTGGAGAGAACTTTCAGGATCAGCACATGGGAAGGGAAGTAAAGAAAAGGAAAAGGAAAGAAAAGGGACAGATGCGAGGCAAAGGAAGAAGTTGGGCTGGAATGCAGCCTCAGTGAGGTCTCCACTGACCCACAGGACTCCCTGAAGCTGCCATGAGGCTTCAGATTGGTGGTATTAGTCAGTGCTCGCACTGCTATGAAGAAATACCTGAGGCTGGGTAATTTATAAAGAAAAGAGGTTTAATTGGCTCATAGTTCTGCAGGCTGTTACAGGAAGCATAACACCATCTGCTTCTGGGGCGGCCTCAAGGAACTTTCTGTCGTGGCAGAGGGCAAAGCAGGAGGAGGCATCTTATGTGGCAGGAACGGGAGGAAGAGTGAGACAGGGGAGGTGCCACACACTTTTAAACAACCAGGTCTCATGAGAACTCACTACCGCTGATGACAGCGCTAGGGGGATGGTGCTAAACCATGAGAAACTGCCCCCGTGATCCAATCATCTCCCACCTAGCCCCACCTCCAACGTGGGGGATTATAAAGGGTTTTGTTTTTGTTTTTGTTTTGAGACAGAGTTCACTCTATTGCCCAGGTTGGAGTGCAATGGCACTGTCTCGGCTCTCCGCAACTTCTACCCCCTGGTTTAAGCGATGCTTCTGCCTCAGCATCCCAAGTAGCTAGGATTACAAGAGCCCACCACCATGCCCGGCTAATTTTTATGTTTTTAGTAGAGACAGAGTTTCACCATGTTGGCCAGGCTGGTCTCTAACTCCTGACCTCAGTGATCCACTCGCCTTGGCCTCACACAGTGCTGGGATTACAGGCATGAACCACTGCACCAGGCCAGGTTTTACAATTTGATACGAGATTTGGTGGCAACAAAGATCCAAGCCACATACTTCTACACTGACTAACCATTCAGTGAGTGCTAGCTGCCTCCCCACCCCCGCCAGGTCTGACCTTGGGCAAGGCAACTCTCTCAAGCTGGTGACGATCAACCAGCAGCCTCCCAACAGGTGGGGAAATAACTCGTTTAGTTCTGGAGGGGAATGAGTGGATCACAGCACTCACTGGTTAATACATTTTTATCAAGTTTAATATTCACTTCTCAAGATCATATGTATTTTATTGTCCTGAGCTCCCATTTTATTCCAAACCAAAAAAAAAAATCACTTTTTGTTTAGTTAGGTTCTTGTATATGGTAAAATTATTTTTAAAAATATTTTTGTGTATATATACACATAAGTATGTGTACAAATGCACAGAGACAGATGAATAGAATTTGTGTATGATTATGCCAAACTGGTTTTTGTTTGTTTGGTTTTTTTTGAGGATGTCACTCTGTTGCCCAGGCTGGAGTGCAGTGGCACGATCACGGCTCACTGCAGCCTCCACCCCATGGGCTCAAGCGATCTTCCTGTCTCATCCTTCCAAGTAGCTGGGACCACCAGGCTCACACCACCATGGCTGGCTAATTTTTTTTTTAATTTTTAGTAGAGAAAAGGTCTCACTATGTTGCTCATGCTGGACTCAAACTCCTGAGCTCAAGTGAGCCTCTGTCTCAGCCTCCCACAGCTCTGGGATGACAGGCATCAACCACCACCATGCTCAGCCATATCAAACTGTTAATACTGGCTTTTCCCAAAGAGTTATATGGGTGTTGGTGGCTAGAGGAGGGACTGTTAAAAGAGAGAACTTTCATTTTCTTACTTCATGCAATGCAGTAATGTTCCTAATTTTAAAACAAATTAGAACATAAATATGCATCATACAGTATACACACACATACACCTGATACATATAAGCAAAGAACAGTAACTCTGGGATTTGAAAACTCTGGTTTCAAATCAGCTGTACTAATTTCACCTTCTCTGGGCTTTATCCTCCTTTGTAAAATGAGTAGATTGGATCAGATGACCTTGAAGGTCCCTCCTGGATGTAACATTCTGACTGTGTGAAAGGAATTAGAAATAGATGCCCAAGGAGACAGCTGGCCAAAAGGCATCCAGACAGTAATTTCAAAGGGCTTCCACACTTCTAAATGAGTGTGTCACCAATGATCAGTGAAGTTTCGAGGTCCTGTTTTTCGTTTTTGTTTTAATTTTGTCTTTCTTCTATTCTGTAGTAAAATGTGAAATATGTAACTATCTCAGACTAAAATAAGAGTTACAGGATTTTAACTTCACAGCAGGCTTTAAGCAGAGAGATTGAATTCTCTAAATTCAAATTTAGATGCCTAAAAAAAAACCCAGCGTCATCAGGATAGGCATATGTAACAGATTAGTAAGTTATTCAAGCATTGTGAATTTTGAGTGAAGGAATGTTTTTAAAGTGTGTATTTCTTTTCCAACCAGTGTTTTAATTGAAAGTGTTCTTTATCTCACACACACAGAAAGGTAACTATGGAAGGTGATGGTTAGGATAATTTGCTTGACATTTCATTATGTATGTGTATATCAAAACATCAAGTTGTATACCTTAAATATACGCAGTGTTTAAAAAGAAAAGAAAGTGATCCACATTTCTTTTAGAGTGTGGTTCACACATGTTGTACAGTACATGTTAAAAAAAAGTGTTCTGGGGCCGGGCACACTGGCTCATGCCTGTAATCTCAACATTTTGGGAGGCCGAGGTGGGTAGATCACTTGAGGTCAGGAGTTTGAGACCAGCCTGGCCAACATGGTGAAACCTCGTCTCTACTAAAAATATAAAAATTAGCCAGGCATGGTGGCACACACCTGTAATCCCAGCTACTCCTAAGGCTGAGGCGGGAGAATCTCTTGAACCGGGAGGTAGAGGTTGCAGTGAGCCAAGATTGCGCCACTGTACTCCAGCCTCAGCAACAGAGTAAGACTCTGCCTCAAAAAATAAATAAATAAATAAAAGCATTCTGTGAAAAAGTACCCAGTTACCATCAATCAGTCTTTATTTAGGGGCCCCTAATTATCTCACTCCTACACTGTAATGATGTCACACGGTGAAATACGTAACTGCAGTGTCAACAGACTAAAATAACCGTGGGATTTTGACTTACCAGCAGGCTCTGAGTAAACTGTGATATAAACAGACTGCAGCATCTTGCAGGAAAAGAAGATCCATTTTAATATTTCCATTTGGAAGAGATACTTAGTTTTCCAGCTCTTTAAAACGAAGAACCTGGCCGGATGCGGTGGCTCATGCCTGTAATCCAAGCACTTTGGTAGGCTGAGGTGGGCCGATCACGAGATCAGGAGATCGAGACCATCCTGGCTAACACAGTGAAACCCCGTCTCTACTAAAAATACAAAAAGTTGGCTGGGTGTGGTGGCACTTACCTCCCAGCTACTTGGGAGGCTGAGGTAGGAGAATTGCTTGAACGTGGGAGGTGGAGGTTGCGGTGAGCTGAGATCGCACCCCTGCACTCCAGCCTGGGCCACAGAGCAATACTCCGTCTCAAATAAATATGTAGATACCTATATACATAGATAGATAAAATGAAGAACCTGATTGCAAATCTTTGAAATAAAGACTTGCTCCAAACCAGGGTATATAAGACTACAAGTCCAGCTGAGAACCTGATGACAAAATCATCTGCCCACAATGATATGTCTTGTCAAGGGCAGAAGTCAGAACCAGATCCAAGGTCTCCTGACTTTCAGTCTAGTGTCTTTCCTCTACCTGTTCTGTCCCATCAGTTTCCTCTTGAGTCTAGATGCCTTCTGGTAAAGAGCTTAGACTTTGCCTCGCCATTTAGCCTGCATAGCACTTCTCACCTCCCACCACATAACTTTTCTGCTACATTCTTGTTGACTGTCTCTTTGCCTTCAAGTCAGTTTCCTTTTGTTTCCAATGGGCCACACCATCATTGGACACCATGTGCACTATTGAGCTGAACGTATAGTTTGGACCCAGCAATTTTTTATGTTTTTATTTTTAATTTTTTTTTTTTTTAGGTGGTTTTTCGTCCTTGTCACCCAGGCTGGAGTGCAGTGGCGTGATCTTGGCTCACCACAACCTCTGCCTCCTGGGTTCAAGCATTTCTCCTGCCTCAGCCTCCTGAGTAGCTGGGACTATAGGCATGTACCACCGTGCCCAGATAATTTTTGTATTTTTAGTAGAGATGGGTTTCACCATGTTGACCAGGATGGTCTCGATCTCTTGACCTTGTGATGCACCTGCCTCGGCCTCCCAAAGTGCTTGGATTATAGGCGTGAGCCACCTTGCCCAGCCTATTTTTTTATTTGTTTGAGACAGAGTCTCACTCTGTCGCCCTGACTGGAGTGTAGTGGTGCAATCTCAGCTCACTGCAACCCCGCCTCCTGGGTTCAAGTGATTCTCCTGCCGCAGTCTCCCAAGTAGCTGGGATTATAGGCGCACACCAGTACCCCTGGCTAATTTTTTGTAGTTTTAGTAGAGACACGGTTTCATCGTGTTAGCCAGGATGGTCTCGATCTCCTGACCTCACGATCCACGCGCCTTGGCCTCCCAAAGTTCTGGGGTTGTAGGCGTGAGCCACCGCGTGCAACCTAGACCAAGCGATTTTTAAACTATCTAACCTTTTTGGGCCTCTGCTTATCCTCTCTAAAGTATAGGAATCGAACAAAAAGACCTTTAGGATTCATTTCAGCTCTAAAATTCTATGACTTCTGAAGCTTTTTTGTTGTTGTTAGTAGTCATTCAGCAAAATGGTTTGTTGAGAGTCTTCCATGGACTCTGTACTTGAGGGTTCTGTGGAACATGTAAGAGAAAGTGGTTGTGATCTACTTGGGAAGATAAAATTAACAGAAACCACTAGAGAGCAAAACAAACACTATAGAGTCTAAGTGAAGCATGAACTATAAATGGAGTAGGAGTTGGGAGGCAGAAATCCCCGGGCATCAGAAAAGAAACAGCTCTGGTTGCTTGGGTTGGGTGATGCATGACTGATAGAGAATTCAGACAATATTTGAATCCAGTTATTTTGAATCTTCTGGGTTCTACAGATTCTCTTCTACTTTTTTTCATCTAGAGATTCTGAGTTTATCCATCGCCATTATTTGAGGGTCCTCGTAGCCCAGGTGGCAGTTAGTTGGGGGAAGGGTCTTTTTCATCTTCTCTTATGTGCAAAAAGTGTCTGTCTGTGACTGAAGAGATTCCCTGGCCAAGAGCAAAACTGACCTTTCACTGGTCCCAAGGTGGAGATTGAACCAATTATTTCAATTCCTATTTCATATGTCCTTGGCAACCAGAGTTTGAGAGTTAAAAAAGGGAGGAAAGCATGATCTGTGGGAAGCATAAAACCAGCTCCTCAGCCTCCTCCATGAAAAGAGAAGAAATAGGTCTGAGCCACCTCTCCAAGTGAGAACATTCTTACAGCACTGGAGAAGGTAGCGAGTGCCAAGAGGAAGGGAGAAACATCCATCCCGATTTTGAAAGCTGACGGAGGGAGTATGGAATAAAGCAAGTAAGACATTCACATATGCTCTTTCTCCTCCTCCCTTAATAACCCCCTTCTCTGTCACATATACCCACTTTAGTCTGCCTTTCCTCACTGAAATATACATATGCGCTGACGCTCAGAAAAGTACCTTGACTCCAATATATAAAGATACTCACATTGTACTGACACAGCCATAAGGATATTCATTCTCACAATCACATTCATTCAATTCAGTAAACACAGATACCTGTAACATGCTCTGTAAGCACTCTTCTGGAAATACCAAGATGAATAAGGCTTACCTGCTGTCCCAAATAGCATGTCATAATAAACCTGTACCCAGAAAAAGAAAAAAGAAATAGAAAATAACAAAAAAAATAAATAAACCTGTACCAATAAATATTCAAGTGAAACCCCAGAGGCATACACGCACACATTTCTAATCCTACAGACATGTACGTACTTGTGTGCCCACTGATATGTATACACACTGAAACAGAAAAACAGAACTGGGCCAGGCTTGGTGGCTCATGCCTGTAATCCTAGCACTTTGTGAGGCCAAGGCAGGCGGATCACCTGAGGTCAGGAGTTTGAAACCAGCCTGGCCAACATGGTGAAAACCTGTCTCTACTAAAAATACAAAACTTAGCTGGGTGTGGTAGCACACGCCTGTGATCCCAGTTACTCAGGAGGCTGAGGCAGAAGAATCACTTGAAGCCAGGAGGTGGAGGTTGCAGCGAGCTGAGATCACACCACTGTACTCTAGCCTGGGCAACAGAGCGAGACTCCATCTCAAAAAGAGAAAAAAATAAATAAAAACAGCATTGATCATTCATCTATTTTGTAAATTCTTATATCATTAATATTGAAACATTTCAGATGGGGGAGCTTCATATTCCTGTTTTTTTGTTTTTTTCATCTTTCAAATTCTAAAATTGATTTCTCTTTATAATTCAATTTTTATTTATTTTTATTTTGTTTATTTACTTATTTTTTGAGATGGAGTTTCACTCTTGTTGCCCAGGCTACTGTGCAATGGCACGATCTTGGCTCACTGCAACCTCCGCCTCCTGAGTTCAAGCGATTCTCCTGCTTCAGCCTCCCGAGTAGCTGGGTTTACAGGCTTGCGCCACCATGCCCAGCTAATTTTATATTTTCAGTAGAGATGGGATCTCTCCATATTGATCAAGCTGGTCTCAAAACTCCTGACCTCAGGTGATCTGTCTGCCTCGGCCTTCGAGCGTTGTGGGATTACAGGTGTGAGCCACCACGCCTGGCTATAATTCCATTT
This sequence comes from Sapajus apella, assembly GCF_009761245.1. Classification (NCBI taxonomy): domain Eukaryota; kingdom Metazoa; phylum Chordata; class Mammalia; order Primates; family Cebidae; genus Sapajus; species Sapajus apella. Next base: position 1,170,645 of record NW_022437090.1, on the reverse strand, counting down.
TTAAAATTTATTTCCCTTTAAAAAATGACCCCTCCCCCTCCCCTTCCGCTTCCTTTTTCTGAGACAGGATCTGGGTCTGTCTTGCAGGTTAGAAGTAGTGACGCGATCATAGCTCACTACAGTCTCAACTTCCTGGTTTCAAGCGATCCTCCCACTTTAGCCTCAGCTGGGACTGTAAGGACATACCACCATGCCTAGCTAATTTTTGTAGAGATGGAGTCCTGCCATGTTTCCCAGGCTGCTCTCAAACTCCCGAGCTCAAATGATCAGCCGCCTCAGCCTCCCAAAGTGCCAGGATTCCAGGCGTGAGCCACTGCACCCAGCGTTATTACTTCTTTCATGTGAATTATTCCACGTGTAGAAACTGAAAGAAAAAAAAAGGGAAACCTTGTCCAGGGTAAAAATACATAACCTCAGGAGTGAAATCTGTCTTTTTATATTCAGTTGTTAAAATGAAGGTTTATTCACAGATCCTGTAATGATGTCTTTCTTGTAATGGGTATTACAAGATATATGAAATTACCATATTTTTTTTCCTTATTGTAGGTATTTGAAGAAAGAAGAGCCCTGCTTGGAAAATGGGTAAACATTTTAAATATACTATTTTTGCATTATGTTATGTTTTCTGTTTTCAACTTTCAGGCTGCTATTAAAAAATCAGGCTGGGCTGCGCGCAGTGGTGCACACCTGTAATCCCAACACTTTGGGAGGCCAAGGCGGGCGGATCACAAGGTTAAGAGATCAAGACCATCCCAGCCAACATGGTGAAACCCCATCTCTACTAAAAATAGAAAAATTAGCTGGGCATGGCGGCACGCGCCTGTAGTCCCAGCTACTTGGGAGGCTGAGGCAGGAGAATTGCTTGGACCCAGGAGGCGGAGGTTGCAGTGAGCCAAGATTGCACCACTGTACTGTAGCCTGGTGACAGAGTGAGACTCCGTCTCAAAAAAAAATCAAACTGGGTGGCTTATAAATAACAGACATTTTTTACTCAACTTAGGTGGAAAGAAAAAAAACCCAGACATTTATTTTTCACAATTCCAGAGGCTTAGGAAGCTCAAGATCAAGGTGCTGGCAGATTCCGTGTCTGCTGAGGCCTCTCTTCATAGACAGCAACCTCCTCACTGTGGCCTCACATGGCAGAAGAGGGGGAATGAGTTATCTGGGGTCTCCTTTATAAGGATGACACATGACCTAATTGCTTCGCAAAGGCCCACCTCCTAATCCCATCACACTGGGGGTTGAGATTTCAACATGAATTTGGGGGTGACATAAACATTCAGTTTGTAGCATTACCACAGAGCCCCAAGAATTCAGCTTGGATTTAAAGGAGTGCTTCCTCATTTCCTGAGAAGCATGACAGGGGCTTTCTGCAGTTATCAGTTAGGATTTGGTCAGGAAAACAGAAATCATATCTTATTTTAACAGATATAAGTAAATGAAAAGGATTGGTTAAGCAAATACTGAAGAATAGAAGAGACAAGGGAATGCTGAGGTTCCAGGGAGATTGAACTGTGGGAATTAGCTACCACCAGCTTTCCTGGCACTAAGGAGCTCAGAGGGAAGACCTTCAGCCCTATAGGGAACCCAGATTTCTATGGAATATAGTAGATGACATCATAGCCAGCTGGTTCTGATACAGCGGATGAAGCATGGTTCTGGGTGTATGAAAAAGAAAAGCTGGATCTTGGAATTAATGACTACTATCAGGGTGAAGAGTTAGGTGAGCCTGACTGGAACAGCAACCAAATAGGAGTAAGTTTCTCCTTCCTCAGTTTCCCTCTAGCACCTTCCTCCTCATTGGCAGCATTTATCAGGGAGCCAGCTGTCAAAGGAGAAATATGGTGATAGAGATCCTTCCTGCCTTCTTTTTTTTTTTTTTTTTTGTTGGAGACAGAGTTTCACTCATGTTTCCCAGGCTGGAGTGCAATGGTGTGATTTCGGAACACTGCAACCTCCTCCACCTCCCAGGTTCAAGCGACTCTCTTGCCTCAGTCTCCTGAGTAGCTGGGATTAGAGGTGCCCACCACCATGCCCAACTAATTTGCTGTATTTTTAGTAGAGACAGGGTTTCACCATGTTGGCCAGGCTGCTCTCAGACTCTTTACCTCAGGTGATCCACCCACCTCAACCTCCCAAAGTGTTGGGATTACAGGTGTGAGCCACTGTGCCTGGCCCCAGAGATTCTGCCTTCTATGCTCACAAAGTAGAGCATAGAAAGGTGGATTTGGGCCAGGTGCAATGGCTCACAGCTGTAATTCCAGTACTTTGGGAGGCTGAGGCAGGAGGAGAGCTTGAGGCCAAGGAGTTTGAGACTAGCCTGGACAATATAGCAAGACCCCATCTCTACAAAAATAATAATTTAAAAAATTAGCCATTTGTGGTGGTGCATGCCTGTAGTCCCAGCTTCTTGGGATGTGTGAGGCAGGAGGATTGCTTGAGCCCAGGAGTTCAAGGCTGTAGGGAGCTGTGGCACTGTGCGCCCCAGCCTAGGCAAGACCATGTCTCAAAACAAACAAACCCCAAAATGGAAAGATGAATTTGGATCTGCGGGACAGTAGCTCAGTAACCAGTACAGTTCTCCTGTCTGGCTACTCAGCATTTGTATATACCCTTATATAGATCCTGAAACTTCCATACAAGAACCGTTAACAACATTGTGTTTTTACTTAACAAGACACAACTATCCTTCATCAAAAACTAGGACTTTCTTATCAGTTCCTCAAAAGGAGGGACACAAAGTCTCAATGGCCATCCCTGGGTGATGATCAAAATATCCATCTCTGGACATTTTTTTTTTTTTTTTGAGATTCTCTCTTTTCTTCAAGAGAATGATCCGTGAAGGCAGGGCTGGCTTCTATCCTGTTTTTTCATTGTACATTCCTTGATGCTTATCAGGCATTACCAGATACTTTCTAAATCAGTAAGTAATGCTGTTTTGTTTTTCTCCTTTACCTAGACAAACTTATTCCTTAGCATCACGATGTCGTATGGTAGCCTATGTACCCCTTCAAAACCCAAATGAACTGGGCTTAAGGGAGATATTTCGAATTTATCTTTATTTACATTTGTGTCTCCATGTTAATTTGTAGATTTTTTTTT
>NW_022437090.1:1153577-1167443 GCF_009761245.1 Sapajus apella | reverse complement strand
TAGCATTACTTGGGATTTTCACTGTAAGCATCAAGTACTGTCTTAGCTTTAAAGTTTAATCTAGTATTAGAAGTGAAGTCATTTAAAAAAAAATCTAGACAGTGAGAGATACAATGTAATGTGAACTATGTTCAGTGAGAGTCTGGAAGTATTTTTATATTTGGCCATAGAATTTGGCAGTTTTGTTCATTTGCACATGGTTCTGTCTAATGTTCTGTACAACACAAATAAAACAATTAAGAGAAATGAAAAAGCTCTTCTACTTTGCTGTTTCATGCTACTACTTAATCCCTTTTCTTTCAAATATTTTCTGCCCTTCAATCCCTGTTAGAAAAGGCGATTGCGGCCAGGCGCGGTGACTCACGTCTGTAATCCCAGCACTTTGGGAAGCCAAGGCAGGTGGATCACCCGAGGTCAGGAGTTTGAGACCAGCCTGGCCAAAGTGGTGAAACTCTGTCTCTACTAAAAATACAAAAATTAGCTGGGCATGGTAGTGCACCTGTAATCCCAGCTACCCAGGAGTCTTAGGCAAGAGAAGTGCTTGAACCCGGGAGCCGGAGGTTGCAGTGAGCCAAGATTGCGCCATTGCACTTCAGCCTGGGTAACAAGAGAGAAACTGCATCACAAGTAAATAAATAAATAAAGGCGATTGCCTCCCAAACTGAGAGAAAACACCACAGGAGAAGTGAAAAGAGAAAGAATCTTCGATTTTTCTCTCCGCTTCTGCTCTGTTGCTAATAGAAATGATAATATAATAACATATCTTAATAAAGTAGGTGGCATCACTTTTAACTTGCTGGAAACAGCCATAATCAGAGTTAGAATTCAAAAGAGAAACAAGGAAAACTATTTTGCAAATTGCATGATAGAAAAATGATTACTATCTAGGATATATAAAGAGTTCCTATAAGTCCGTAAGAAAAATACAAATATCCCTGCAGAATAATGGGCTAATATAAGAATAAGGAATATTTTTAAAATGAACAGTAAGCATATAAAATATACTCAATTTCACCAAAATCAGAGAAATACAAATGAAAAAATGAAATTCCCAAGCCTCTCTCCCCTCTCTTCCTTGCCTAATATGGCAAAAATGGAAGAGCTGGATAATATCCCCTGTAAGGAAGAATTCACTGGGAAGCAGGAAGATACTTTTAAGGTCACTTGGAGGCCGGGCATGGTGGCTCACGCCTGTAATCCAAGCACTCTGGAGACCAAGGCGGGCAGATCACCTGAGGTTGGGAGTTCAGGACCAGCCTGACCAACATGGTGAAACCCCGTCTTTAAAAAAATAAAAATACAAATACAAATAAAAAAAAATAAAGTCACTTGGAGGGAATGTAAAATGGCAAAGACCTTTTAAAGATAATTTGACATAATCTATTAAAATTTTAAATGCATGGACTCTTTGAGCCTCTATTTATATATACTAGAGAAATATTCATTCAGAACATGAAAAGACATGAAAAAGCATGTTCCAAGATACTGCTTCTCTTTCTTCTGTTTCTTTCTTCCTATTGGAAAGGTATCAGTAGTAATGGTATCCATAGTAAATTGAGTAAATAGAAAACATCATATTCATCCTGTGTGGCTACATTTTGTTTATTTTTTAAACTGCTACATAGTATTCCCTGGGATGAGTATACTGTAATTTATTTCACTGCTTCCAAGTTGATGGAGATGTGTGTGTGTGAATGTACAGAAATGCATGAACATCTCCCAGGCATGGCAGTACATACCTCAAGTCCCAACTAATCCAGAGACTAAAGCAGGAGAATTGCTTGAGCCCAGGAGCTTGACGCTATTGTGCGCTACGATCATGCCTGTGAATAGCTACTGCACTCCAGCCTGGGCAACATAGTAAGACCTTGTCTCCAAAAACAATTTTTTTTTTTTTAATTTGAGAAAAAGGAAATGCATGAACATCAAACTTCTGAACGATAGTTATCTGTGGGAGATGAAGTGAGATTTGATGGGGAGCAGTTGTTAAAGAAGCTTTTCATTTTTTATTCCATTGGTGCCTGTTTGAAACTTCTTTTTCTGTTGTTTTTTTGGAGACAGAGTAGCCAAGAGTTGAGTGCAGTGGTGTGATCTTGGTTCACTGCAACTTCCATCTCCTGGGCGCACCCAACTTCCATCAGCTCAGCTTCCTAAGTAGCTGGGACTACGGGCATATGCCAGCTTTTTTTTAAAGACAGGGTCTCGCTGTGTTGCCCAGGCTAGTCTTGGTCTTGAACTGCTGGGCTCAGGCAGTCCTTCCGCCTTGGCCTCCCAAAGTGCTGGGACTACAGGCGTGAGCCACCTCGCCCAGCCCTGTTTGAAACTTTTAAGACAAAAACATATTTACACTTTGTGAAATTAAATTTTTGATAATAGGACTCAGAAACTCAGCCAGAAGAGATCATATAACCAATAAGCCGACAGAAGCAAGCCTCCCTCTGTATCCCCCTCCCACCCACTTTTTGCCATTCGGTGTGAGGTGGGTGGAACCTGATCGCTTCAGCAACCTTCTCACTTCCTGAAACGGCAGCAAGAATCCTTGTAACAACTACTCTAAAAATAGGATGGGCACAGCTATATTGAGTCAAGAAAGCCTTATAAAAAGACATCCTTCAGGAATGAATCGTGAAGCAGGGTACCATGCGCAATGCTAGAATAGGAGAATAATGGTCCTGACTGTCCCCCAATCTCATACATGAGGTCCCTGGCTACTTGGTTAGGGGTATTTTTGCTTGAGAGGTGACACAAGAGCTGTGGGAGAGAACTGAATTTCTATTACAGTTAACTCTTCCATGGATTATCTACTTTTTGGATTATTTCTAGCACCTTCCAAATCCTAAAGGGATTTTCCCCTACCATTCAGCAGTCTTCTGAGTCATCTCCCAATCGTCTTCAGTTGGTAGGAGTTCAAGGAATGTAAATTAGTTTTCTATTAGCCTAAACAAACACAATTAGAAAGGAAAATCCCTTGAGGCAAAGAACACCTATCAAAGCCAAACAAATTACCTCTGACCATTGTAATCAGAGAAATAAATGAGGAACCAATGTAATTATCTTTTTAATCTCTAGAGACAGTGTTTTAATGTTGTCTTTTCTAGATTTCTTCAGTATTTTATAATCCTAATGTTCTTTTATATTCATCTTAAATTACTCATTCTGCAACCTGAGCTGGTTCTCTTGTGGGCAGCGGGAAAGTAGATGAGCTAACCTCATTTATTCTAAATGCCCTTTCCATCCTTGTCAATGTACAAACATGGTAATTTTATGCGCATATCTTTTTTTGTAGTGACTTAACCCACATACATATTATTTTTAACATCACTATGGCGTTTTCTAATAGCAGCTGCCGTGTCTACAATGAGTCATGCACTCTATTAGGAATTTTATACATATATTATTGTACTTAATCCTCTCAACCACCCTACAATGTAGATGTAATTGTTTTTCATGTGTAAATGAGGAAATTGAGGCTGACATATTTCTGATGAGTAAAAGAACTCATAGAATATGGGGAGTGAGACACCAAGTTGTCTTATTCCAAAACCACCATCAACCCATAATGTCCTGCTTTCCCCTATCATGTGGATATATTATGGTTTAGCTGATGCCCTACTATTAGACATTTTGAGTTATCTCTGATTTTGTGGCAGTCATAATATCTTATGAAAATTTTTTTGTAACCTTTATTTTTTATTTATTTTATTTTATTTATTTTTTTTTTTTGAGACGGAGTTTCGCTCTTGTTACCCAGGCTGGAGTGCAATGGCGCGATCTCGGCTCACCGCAACCTCCGCCTCCTGGGTTCAGGCAATTCTCCTGCCTCAGCCTCCTGAGTAGCCGGGATTACAGGCACGCGCCACCATGCCCAGCTAATTTTTTGTAGTTTTAGTAGAGATGGGGTTTCACTGTGTTGACCAGGATGGTCTCGATCTTGTGACCTCGTGATCCACCCGCCTCGGCCTCCCAAAGTGCTGGGATTACAGGCTTGAGCCACCGCGCCCAGCCTTTTTTTGTAACCTTAATCATCCTGGGTCTCATGTAGCTCAGCCCCACCAGACTCACCTAGCACTGCCCAAACGTAATTTTGGAATGAATTCCAGGCGGATGTGGTGGCACGTGCCTGTAGTCCCAGCTACTTAGGAGGCTGACGTGGGAGGATCCCCTGGGCTCAGGAGATTGAGGCTGTAGTGAGCTAGGATTGCACCACTGTACTCCTAACTGGGTGACAGGGCAAGACCCTGTCTCTAAAAAAACAAAATGAAATAAAAAATACATAAAACGAATTCCAATCCAAAGAAAAATCACAAGAGATCCAGTTCAAAACTCCTAGCCATATTCCTCCAATGTTCCTGTGCTCCCCAGTTCTCCCACACTGACTGCTGCAGGGGCTACCATCGTCTCTGGGAGCCCGTCGAGTCCCCGTCAGGGCAACCTTCCAGCTGTTCTTCCTCTCTCTCCTCTCTCTTTCCTTTTGAGTCTTTGTTTTATAGATCAATTCAGTTTCTAGGCCCAGTTCCCCTGGCCTTAGCCATTCTGGCCTGGTTTCTTTTTCCTCATTTTCCAAAGAAACCCATCCGAAAGAGCTGGGAAACAAGTCTCCTTGTATGGGGGTTGGAGATATGGATTGTGTAGAAATAGAGCAAAGAGAAATCAGGGAAACTCACACATGAATCAGTTGTATTCCTGTGGTCTTTACAGTTAAAATTTTTTGGTTTTGATTTCATTTTAGAGTTCTCCTCCTTCCCACTGGAATGACAGTCTCCAAAGTGAGATTTGTGGATCATTGAATAAATCTATGATAGTGGATAGTTTTAATTAGGAAATATTGCTACTGTTAAATTTTTTTTTTTTTTTTTTTTAGACGGAGTTTTTGCTCGTGTTGCCCAGGCTGTAGTGCAATGGTGCGATCTTGGCTCACTGCAACCTCCACCTCCTGGATTCAAGCAATTCTCCTGCCTTAGCCTCCCGAGTAACTGGGATTATAGGCATGTACCACCACACCTGGCTAATTTTTTATTTTTAGTAGAGATGGGGTTTTGCCATGTTGGTCAGGCTGGTCTCGAACTCCTGACCTCAGGTGATCCACTCCCTCGGGCTCCCAAAGTGCTGGGATTACAGGCGCGAGCCACCGTGCCTCTACTGTTAAAATGTATGGAGAGCCATTGTTTTGGACTGAGCTCCTATACCAGGCCCCAACAGACCAAACCAAACCAGAATAGAGGCATTCCCACATAATCAAACGGAACTTTATAAAGGGCCAATTTAAATTAAAAATGAAAAACAGAACCCAAAACCCCCTAAACAGGAGATTCAGAGCAGCCAATCAGAAGGGCCCAGTTTATCTGAGCCAGCATTGCAAAGTTCCCTCTTTTTTAATCTTATAAGGAAAATAATTCTGAAATAACCAGTATCCATTTTTTGTTCCTTATTTCTGCTTTTTTTTTTTTTTTTTTTTTCTTGAAGCAGAGTCTCTCTCTGTTGGCCAGGCTGCAGTGCAACAGCGTGACCACGGCTCACTGTAGCCTCCACCACATGGGCTCAAACAGTTCTCCCACCTCAGCCTCCCAAGTAGCTGGGACCACAGGCGTACACCACCATGGCCAGCTAACTTTTTATTTTTTTGTACACATGGGGTGTTGCTCAGGCTGGTTTTGAATTCCTGGGCTCAAGGGATTCTCCTGCCTCTGTCTCCCAAAGTGCTGAGATTACAGGCATGAGCCACCACACCAGGACTTTTTCCTGCTTTCTTCAATCCTTTTCTGCCCCTGAAGCCGACCAACCTCCTCTGCTCAGCTGTTATCTGTTCTTTCGATGGGATGCTACCTGATTCACGAATCACTAATAAAAGCCAATTAGATCCTTAAACGCAATTTGTTGAAATTTTGTTTGTTAACACTACTAATTTAAAAAATATCAGATTGACCCTTGAGAAGCCAAAAAGAAAAAAACCATCAAATAAAATTTACAAATACATTGTATAACTGTAATGGAGTTAACTTGTTTTAAGGCTTGCATAAAATAAATTTTTGCTTTATATGCCTTTTTAGGTAGTCAGTGTATTTTATGATTACAACTAAAAGTCATTATAAAATTCTGTTTATAGCCAGGTGTGGTGGCTCACGCCTGTCATCCCAGCACATTGGGAGGCCAAGAAGGCGGATCACAAGGTCAGGAGTTTGAGACCAGCCTGGCCAACATGGTGAAACCCTGTCTCTACTAAAAACACAAAAATTAGCCGGGCATGATGGCGCTCACCTGTAATTCCACCTACTGAGGAGGTTGAGGCAGGAGAATCACTTGAACCAGAAGGCGGAGGTTTCAGTGAGCCGAGATCACACCACTGCACTCTAGCCTGGGTGACAAAGCTAAAAAAAAAAAAAAAAATCTGTTATAATAACTGTACTGAATATCTGTATGTGAAATGCAATCATATACAAAAATACAACCAGCTCAAACTTCCCTATTTTCTCTTCCCCAGTGGGCCAGGGAAGAAAAGAGAGATGTAGACTTCCAGTAAAGTGGCTCACTGAGATGGCAGGTGTTCTGCCCTTCCTTTCTTTTGGTTTTGGCTGGTCCCAAGCTGCTCATCCTTGGTCATTCCCTGATTTTGGGTGGTGTTCAGGGGATCTCCGAGGAAAATTGTGAAGTCGCCAATTGTTGCCCGTACCGTGACTTCCTTTGGCATTTACGTCCTCTCTTCAAGTCCTCCTTTATCAGCACACCCTCTCCCATCGTGTCAGTCATTTACACACTAGTGAGAATTTACCCTGATACACTTTCCTTCTGAGGGATATTTGCATGTGATACTTTATCCGATTGTGAATACAGGGTTTGTTTCAGGTCCTGCTGTTTTAAGCACTGATGGGATAATGTAGAAACTATTTGTGGGGGGAGGAGCTGTGTATTGTTTTCTTTCGGAATTGTCTTTTATAAGCAGATATATTCTTAGTTTATGAATATGGCCGTCTCCCAAGTTACATGGGTGACTGCAGGTTTTTTTTTTTTTTTGAGATGGAGTCTCGCTCTGTCACCCAGGCTAAAGAGCAGTAGCACGATCTCAGCTCACTGCAGCCTCCACCTCCCAGGTTCAAGCAATTCTCCTGCCTCAACCTCCTGAGTAGGTGGGATTACAGGTGTGTGCCACCACACCCAGCTAATTTTTGTATTTTTAGTAGAGACGAGGTTTCACCATGTTGCTCAGGCTGGTCTCAAACTCCTGACCCAAGTGATCCACCCGCCTCAGCCTCCCAAAGTACTGAGATTACAGGCATGAGCCACTGTGCCCGGCCAGTGACTGCAAGTTTTGAGGTCACACGCACTTCTGTGTGTACACTTAGGTCATGCACATGCTCCCATATACATGTGAGAGAAGACAGAAAGATGGCAAAGCACGGAGTTTGCTGATGAGGAAAATGAATACTCGATTTGCACCAGAAATAAACCACTAAACTCGCTTCCCATAGCATTCTCATCTCTCACTCGTAATGAATCTGCGATCAGACTAAACCTGGAGATTTTTACATTTTGTTTTGTTGTGTGTTTTCAGTTTGACAAGTGGACAGACTCTCAAAGAAGAAGAATCCTCACGGGCCTGTTGGAGCGCTGCTCGCTGTCCCAGCAAAAGTTCTGCTGTCGAAAGCTTCAGGAGAAAATTCCAGCAGAAGCCCTGGACTTTACTACCAAGCTTCCAAGGGTGTTATCTTTATACATCTTTTCTTTCCTGGACCCCCGGAGCCTTTGTCGTTGTGCACAGGTAAAGGCGAGGAAGGGGCGTGTGGTGTTTTGTGAGGACAGCCTTAGGAGACTTGAAACTCGAAGAAGTTAAAGGGAAACACACACATATGCACACAAATACGCACACACAAACACAATACATGCATACATACAAACAAATACACACACAAATACACATATACACATACACACAAACACACACATATATACATACACAAATATACACAAGCACACAAACATGCACACATATATACATCTATACACATATACACATACAAACACATGCACACACAAACACATAGACACATCTACACACACAAACATACACATATACACATACGCACAAACATGTGTATACACATAAACACACACATATACACATACACAGACACACATAAACACACAGATAAACATACATACACATACACAAATACAAACACACGGACAAATACAAACACACACATATACACACAAAACTAAGAAAGAGATGAGATGATCAGTTTGTTTGTACAGTTTGAATGAACCTCCATCATCTTTGTGTCCTACTCTATTTAGAACTCATGGGGAAAAAAGTATAAGCCACATTAGTGTCCAACAAAGAAGTATTAGCTGGCTGGGAAATACATACACACGTAAGAAATGGTTAGGGCCGGGCGCGGTGGCTCACGCCTGTAATCCCAGCACTTTGGGAGGCCGAGGCGGGTGGATCACAAGGTCAAGAGATCGAGACCATCCTGGTCAACACAGTGAAACCCCATCTCTACTAAAAATACAAAAAATCAGCTGGGCGTGGTGGCACGTGCCTGTAATCCCAGCTACTCAGGAGGTTGAGGCAGGAGAATTGCCTGAACCCAGGAGGCAGAGGCTGCGGTGAGCCGAGATTGCGCCATTGCACTCCAGCCTGGGTAACAAGAGTGAAACTCTGTCTCAAAAAAAAAAAAAAAAAAAAAAAAAAAAGAAATGGTTCCTCAGCAGGACGGACTTACACTGCCCTGCATTCAGCTGCAATAAGGTCCTTAATTGTAGAGCTCAGGTCATTCATGAATAAAAAAGCTCCAAATAAGTGCCTAATGAAACAAAAAAAGAAATTTAAAAAAATAGGTGCCTAATGAGATATGTGCAAAAGAGAGCGAGATTAAAAGAGATGAGTGTACGGGTGTGCTCACAGAGGCCTTAGAAAAGTCGTTGATTGTTATTATTTTTTTCTTTTACAAGTAATTCCATTCTGTATTAAAGTGAAGTTAAATTATTTAAGATATAAAACTGGCAGTCATTCTTTCGAGTCTTTTCATAGAGTCTGGCAAGACCAGAGATTACCTGCCAGTGTGCATTCGTATAGGTGTGACATGTTAACTTTAATTTTTAAAATGAAGAAAATGAATGCAGGAGGAAAGGTAGGTCTGGGTGTGGTGGCTCACACCTGTAATCCCAGCACTTTGGGAGACCAAGGTGGGAGGATTGCCTGAGCCTAGAAGTTCAAGGGTAGTCTGGGCAACATAGGGAGACCTTGTCTTTACAAAAGAATGTTAAAATTCGATGGTGCTGATGTGTGCTTGTGGTCCCATCTACTTGGGAGGCTGAAGTAGGAGGATTACTTGAACCCAGAAGGTAGAGGCTTCAGTGAGCTGTGACTGTGCCACTGCACTACAGCCTGGGCAACAGAGTGAGACTGTGCCTCAAAAAAAATGTATTATTCAATAAACGGTGTAGGGATAACTGAGCAACTCTCTGGGAAAAAAATTTCAGTAGGATAAAAGACAGATGAAACCAAAGGAAGCCATTAAAGACCTCAAAGAAAACAGGAAAGGAAGCCTTTGTGAATATTCCATGATATCCCGAAGACTTAAAAGAAAATACACAATTTAAAATCTTGCTTGCTTCATTTTATGTATTATGAGCAAGAATGAAGAAAACAGATTTTGAAATTGTGACTATAAAAATTAAAATATTCTTCATGGTAGGCCGGGTGCGGTGGCTCAAACCTGTAATCCCAGCACTTTGGGAGGCCGAGGCGGGTGGATCACGAGGTCAAGAGATCGAGACCATCCTGGTCAACACGGTGAAAACTCATCTCTACTGAAAATACAAAAAATTAGCTGGGCATGGTGGTGCGTGCCTGTAATCCCAGCTACTCAGGAGGCTGAGACAGGAGAATTGCCTGAACCCAGGAGGCGGAGGTTGCGGTGAGCCAAGATTGCGCCATTGCACTCCAGCCTGGGTAACAAGAGCGAAACTCCATCTCAAAAAAAAAATATATATATATATTCTTCATGGAACAGAACACCATAAATAAATCCGAACAATAAGCAGGGAAAAAAATTATTGCATGTAAAGGGCTAATTTCTTTATTTTTTAAAGAACTCTTATAAATCTATATTAAGAAAAAAAAAAAAGACCAACCACCCAGCAGAAAAATGAGCAAAGGAAATGAACAAGTAATCTACAGAAAAAGAAAGGCAGATGTCTCTAAAATCTGTAAGATGCTTAGCCTCATTATGGCATGCCATCTTTCATGACTCAGATTGAGATTTGTTTTAAATGAGAATATTCTATATTGGTGAGGCTGTGGGGAAACAAGAACTTTCATATATTGCTGGTAGAGAAATTGATGTAACCACCATGGAGAACCATTGGGTAGTGTTAAAATTTCAAATAAAAATTCCCTTTGCCCTAGCAGTTCCAATTCTTGGAATTTGTCTGATGGGTATCCTGCAACATGGTAAAAGCCATACCTGTGTAAGAATATTGCAGCATTGTCTGTCCTGGCAACAGGTTGGAAACAAAGAAAATGTCTTCCAGGAGACACTGGGTAAATCAATTGCGACTATCTCCAAGATAAGGCATCGGTTAAAAAAGAAAAAAGTAGAAGTGTAGAACTGTCCTACCATTATGAAAAGAAAAAAGGCTAGGCACAGTGGCTTGCCTGTAATCCCAGCACTCGGAGAGGCCAAGGCAGGCAGGTCACTTGAGGCCAAGAATTTGAGGCTAGCCTGGGCATTATGGCGAGGCCTCCATATCTACAAAAAATTAGCCAGGTGTGATGGCACATGCCCATAGTCCCAACTACTCGGGAGGCTGAGGTGGGAGGATTGCTGGAGCCCACAAGGTTAAAGCTGCAGTGAGCCAAGATTGCAGCACAGCACCCTAGCCTGGGCAAGACAGCAAGACCCTGTCTCTACAGAAAGTTAAAAATTAGCCAGGTTGGACAGGCGTGAAGGTGGCTCACACCTGTAATCCTGGAATTTTAGGAGGCCGAGGTAGGCGGATCACTTGAGGTCAGGAGTTTGAGATGAGCCTGGCCAATATGGCAAAACTCATCTCTATTATAAATACAAAAATTAGCCCAGCATGGTGGTGTGCACCTGCAGTCCAAGCTACTTGGGGGGCTGAGGCAGGAGGGTTGCGTGAATCTGGAAGATCGAAGCTGCAGTGAGCCGAGATCATGCCACTGCACTCTAGCCTGGGTGACAAAGTGAGATCCTGTCTCGAAAAAAAAAAAAAAAAAAAAAAAAATTAGCCAGGTATGGTGGTATGCAGCGCCTGGAGTCCCTGCTACTTGAGAGGCTAAGGCAGGAGGATTGCTTGAACCTAGGGGATTGAAGGCTGCAGTAAGCTATGATTGCGCCTCTGCACTTCAGCCTGAGCAACAAACAGGGTGAGACCCTGTCTCAAAACAAAATTATATATATATATATATACACACACACACACACATATATACATATTTGTTACTATATGCCTAGAATGTTTCTGGAATGATGTACCAGAAACTGGTAAGAGTTAAGAGTGGTCTCATCCAAGGAGAAGAATGGGGGTCTGGAGTTAGCGATAGGAGAAAGACTTTCTTTGTTTCTTTGAATTTGGTATTAATATGTACATATCTATTCCAAAAATGAATCTTTTTTTGAGACAGATTCTTGCTCTATTGCCCAGGCTGGAGTTCAGTGGCACAATCTCGGCTCACTGCAACCTCCACCTCCTGGGTTTGAGCAATTCTTGTGCCTCAGCCTCAAGTAGCTGGGATTACAGGCGCGTGCCACCACACCTGGCTAATTTTTGTATTTTTAGTAGAGATGGGGTTTCCTCATGTTGGCCAGTCTGGTTTCAAACTCCTGACCTCAAGTGATCTGCCCACCTCGGCCTCCCAGAGTTCTGGAATTACAGGCATGAGCCACCACGCTCTGCTTGAAATGATTTTTTAAAAGAGCATAGCAATCTGGATGTCCAGTAATAGGGTATCATACAGCCATATATGGTGCATTTTTATGCTACCATTAGTAAACATGCTTTGTAAGAAGAGAGATGCTATGATATTTAAAATGAAGAAAGATTTTTAAGTTGTATATAGAGTTTCTCAATTTTTTTCTATATATACTTCAAATAAAGACTGAAAGGGAAAAAACTCTACCAGGTTATCAATAATAGTCATCTCTGATTAATGGGGCTATGAGTTAAACTTCTCGGAATTTTTCACTTTCCATAAGGATAACGTTATTATTAGAGGGCAATGTTATTTGAAATAGCTGATTCTATCATCTGTATGCACTATAAGTCATATTTGCCTCTCACTACGGACTGTGGGGAAGACGCAGACCACCATTTTTCAGCTAGATTTAAAGTAAACCATATAAAGTCATTGCTGTTTTAAAAAGATGGAAGGGGCCGGGTGCGGTGGTGGCTGATGCCTGTAATCCTGGCACCTTGGGAAGCCGTGGTGGGTAGACCACAAAGTCAGGAGTTCGAGACCAACCTGGCCAATATGGTGAAATGCCGTCTCTACTAAAAATACAAAAGTTAACAGGGCGTGGTGGTGCACACCTGTAGTCCCAGCTACTTGGGAGGCTGAGGAAGGAGAATTGCTTGATCCCGAGAGGCGGAGATTGCAGTGAGCTGAGACTGCGCCACTGCACTCCAGCCTGGTGAAAGATGAAAGCTTGTAGAGGAATTGTGGCTTGTACATATGAAAGCTCCTACTTACCTTTCAATTGTCTTCATTCCTCTCTACCTTTAAACAAACAAAGCCACAAAAAAAACCCAAAATCTTTGTTTTTGGGAAGGAAAACAACTTAAGTACTCAGATCAAAACATGATCTAAAGAAGAGGAGAAAAGGAATGAGAATTGAGAGACTTTTCTCCCCCTTCTCTTTCCAAAACCTCCGTCTCTCCAATGAACTCTGAGTAAATTTACCATATGGAAATGAAGGTTGGTATTGTTTCATTTCGGGGTCGAACAAACTAAATGTGATTTCTGTTGCTGTCTGCAGGGTTCTATCAAATCCTCTAAACTTTTTCCTCCTTCCCTCACCTTTCCTGAATCTATGATTTCTTCTAATTGTGCCTACTCCCTCCTCGACATCTCATCTTCTGCACATAAAACAATACTAAACATAGTAGGAACTCAATAAATGGTGGGTAGAAGGAGGGAGGCAGAGAGGGATAGAAAAATGGGTGTGTGGATAGCAAGGGCCCTTACAGAGTGTTCTCGTCTTGGGGGTGAGGGAACATTAAAAAATTATTAATTATTTAATTAATCTTGAAAAAGAGGCCAGTTTTCTAAGGGTGAAATTTGGGCTTGAAGATTGTATGTCATCTTTGCAACTCTTTCAACTAAGAGACTGAATCCCTAGTCTCAGCTTTGTATGTAAACTTGATCCTAGTTTCTGGCAAGACTTATTCAAACTCTTGGGTAAGTTATAAATATTGCTATGTATAGTAGGGTCACGTCTGCCATTTGCTGGATGGGTGAGATTGGCCATAACTTTATGGAACTGGTATGTACAGAATAAATGCTTTATGCTTTATAGAATCCTGAAGGCTTTATACACCATGTAGGGTCAGTGATTATATTCCATTTATAAAATTTATATTTGATGAAACTGAAAGAATGGAGATGATGTGGTTTGGCTGTGTCCCCACACAAGTCTCATCTTGAATTGTAGCTCCCTTAATTCCTATGTGTTGTGAGAGGGACCCAGTGGGAGATAATTGAATCACGCGAGCGGTTTCCCCCATGCTGTTCGCATGGTAGTGAATCAGTCTCACAAGATCTGATGGTTTTATAAATGGTTTCCCCTTTGGCTTGGCTCTCATTCTTTCTTGCCTGCCACCATGTGAGACATGCCTTTCGCCGTC
>NW_022437090.1:1103173-1143577 GCF_009761245.1 Sapajus apella | reverse complement strand
GTTGTGTCTCTGCCAGGTTTTGGTATCAGGATGATGTTGGTCTCATATAATAAGTTAGGGAGGATTCCCTCTTTTTGTATTGTTTGGAATGGTTTCAGAAGGATTAGTACCAGCTCCTCTTTGTACATCTGGTAGAATTAATCTGTGAACCTGTCTGGACCTGGACTTTTTTGGGTTGTTAGGCTATTAATTGCTACCTCAACTTTAGACCTTGTTATTGGTCTATTCAGGGATTCAACTTCTTCCTGGTTTGAAAAAAAAAATCTTTAAAAAGTATTAACAAATTAAATCTAGTAATACATAAGAAGAATAATACACACTGGCCAAATGGAATGCATCCAAGGAAAGTAAGGCTGGCATAACAGTCAAAAATTAGGCTGGGTGTGGTGGCTCACCCCTATAATCCTTGCACTTTGAGAGGCCAAGGTAGGCAGGTCACTTGAGGTCAGGAGTTCGAGACTAGCCAGGTCAACATGGTGAAACCCCGTCTCTACTAAAAATACAAAAATTAAGGCCGGTGCAGTGGCTCGCACCTGCAATTTCAGCACTTTGGGAGGCTGAGGTTGGCAGATCACCTGAGGTTAGGAGTTCGAGACCAGCCTGGCCAACATGGTGAAACACCATCTCCATTAAAAATACAAAAAAAGCCGGGCGCGGTGGCTCAAGCCTGTAATCCCAGCACTTTGGGTGGTCGAGCTGGGTGGATCACGAGGTCAAGAGATCGAGACCATCCTGGTCAACATGGTGAAACCCCGTCTCTACTAAAAATACCAAAAGTCAGCTGGGCATGGTGGCACGTGCCTGTAATCCCAGCTACTCAGGAGGCTGAGGCAGGAGAATTGCCTGAACCCAGGAGGCAGAGGTTGCGGTGAGCCGCGATCACGCCATTGCACTCTAGCCTGGGTAACAAGAGTGAAACTCTGTCTCAAAAAAAAAAAAAAAAAAATTAGCTGAGCATGGTGGCATGAATCTGTGATCCCAGCTGCGCAGGAGGCTGAGGCAGGAGAGTCGCCTGAACCAGGAGGCAGAGATTACAGTCAGCCAAGATCGTACCACTGTACTCCAGCCTGTGTGACAAAACAAGACTCTGTCTCAAAAAAAAAATTAGCTGGGCATGGTGTCACACACCTGTAATCCCAGCTACTTAGGAGGCTAAGGCAGCAGAATCACTTGAATCCGGGAGGCAGAGGTTGCAATGAGCTGAGACTGAGCCACTGCACTCCATCCTGGGTGATAAATCAAGAATGTATATAAAAAAAATCAATCAATGTAATTCATGAAATAAAAGAGAAAAAAGTGCATCTTTCAGTAGCACATACACTAAAATTGGAATGATGCATGGAAGACGTGAATTCACAAAGCATTCCATATTTTTTTAAAAAAGAGAAAAGATATATGATCACTTCAATATATCCAAACAAAAGCATTTAACAAAATTCAACATCTATTCATGATTAGAAAGATTCTCAAAAAGACTTCAGGTGATGTGAACAAAAATTTTGTTTACTTAATACAAATAAGTTATCACAGATTTCACTATTACCTATTTTGTTAAAGTGTAACCATTTTGTACTGTACAGAATTAATGTATTTTTAACATATAACTACTAGCATTTATACCCAAAATTTCCCTCTCGTTATTTTTGATTATTATATATTATGTATTTCTAGCTGTATTAAACTAGACCTCTTCCAGCAAAAACAGATGGATTTAATTCAATATAAGCTCAGGGAAATGAAATGAATGTCCATTGTATATGAGACTTGCATAAAATACTGAATACTAAACCAATAATGAGCTATCAATTATGTAAATATAAAATGTCTTCTTAATCTGCTTCTAGGTCATCCATTAAATGAATAAATTTCACTCTGTTTCCCATGCTGGAGTGCAGTGGCGAGATCTCAGCTTACTGCAAGCTCCGCCTCCAGGGTTCAAGTGATTCTCCTGCCTCAGGCTCCCACGTAGCTGGGATTACAGGCATGTGCCACAATGCCAGACTAATTTTTTTTTTTTTTTTTTTTTTTTTTAGTAGAGACAGGGTTTTACCATGTTGGCCAGACTGATCTCAAACTCCTGACCTCACATGATCCACCCACCTGGGCCTCCCAAAGTGCTGGGATTACAGGCGTGATCCACCATGCCCTGCCTGAATAAATATGTATGAAACATTGTTGTGAGCTAGGTGACAAATGTAGAAGGATCCCATCCCTGTTTTCACAGAGCTTAGTCTAGTAGCCCAGGACAAACACACATAAACAAATAATTACAACACTGAGTACTAAGCATGTTCTGTAATAGAATTGTATACAAAGAGCAATTAAAACAAGGATGAGAAACTAACTGATTATGCTTGGAGGAACTGGGGAAATTCTTGATTTTCAGCAACAATAAAAGTAAACTGATTTACCCAGCAAAGCTTCCCTAATCTCTTAATGAACAAAAATTAAGCCCTTAATGGTGTCTCTACGTACCAGTAGTACTGTCCTTAGGCTACAACCACATAAAAACGTTGTGAATTTCACACACAAAAGACAGGCTCCCGGTTTTGGAGAGGAAAGCAGAAGTATTCTTTGGGAGTGGTTGAGGTTTTGATCATTGATCAAATTTATAGTCTACTTCTGTACAACTCAGTTGTTTCTGTGTGTTAGAGATCATAAAAGCTGGGGTACTTTTTGGGGAGCATGTGTACTTTTTATGAGTAAATTAGCTGCAGCTGGGACAAACTAGACAATGGTATGGTAGAAGAGTAGATAGGGAGGTCTTATGTGTGGGCTTGAAGCAAGACAGTCCTGTATTCAAGTTTTGGCTCTCTGACTTACTACTTTGTAGTAGTGGACAAATTAAGTAGTTTCTCCTTTATTCTATTTCCTCTTCTGCAACATGGAAGTTGCAATGATTACCTTATAGAGTTATTGTGAAGTTAAACAATATGATGCATGAAAACTGCCTGAGACAGTGCCTGCAACATGGCACCTCCTGGAGTGGTGGCTCCTGTAATCATTTTCACCATGGTAATGGTGATGGTGATGATGATGATGATGATATTCCTTTTTTTTTTATCCTTCAGCCAACTCACATCAATATATTCTTTGTTTTATTGTTATTATTATTATTATAGTGGGTTTTATTGTTGCTTTTTTGAGACGGAGTTTTGCTCTTGTTACCCAGGCTGGAGTGCAATGGCGCGATCTCGGCTCACCGCAACCTCCGCTTCCTGGGTTCAGGCAATTCTCCTGCCTCAGCCTCCTGAGTAGCTAGGACTACAGGCACGCGCCACCATGCCCAGCTGATTTTTGGTATTTTTAGTAGAGACGGGGTTTCACCATGTTGACCAGGATGGTCTCGAACGCCTGACCTCAACTGATCTGCCCACCTTGGCCTCCCAAAGTGCTAGGATTACAGGTGTGAGCTACCATACCTGGCGTATTGTAGTATTTTGAGAACATAATTTTCTTCTTCTAGACAACCCCAAAGGATGGATTTGTAATTGCTGATGTTCAGCTAATTACAAGCAATTCTCCAGAGGAAAAGCAGTCCCCTTTGTCAGCTTTTCGGTCCTCTTCCTCTTTAAGAAAGAAGAATAACCCAGGGGAGAAAGCACTTCCACCGTGGCGATCTTCTGATAAGCATCCAACTGATATCATCCGTTTTAATTACCTAGACAACTGTGACCCCATGGAGACTGTCTGGCAAGGGTAAGACGCTCCATGCCCTTCTTACCTTCTTTGTTTTTAGAAATAATTTATTGGCATTTCAGTAAATGAAGGGATGAAAATAGAACCTACTCTGAAAGGCTAGATGTGGTGGCTCATGTCTATAATCCCAGCACTTTGGGAGGCTGAGGCAGGTGGATCACGAGGTCAAGAGATCAAGATCATTCTGGCCAACCTGGTGAAACCCCATCTCTACTAAAATTACAAAAAATTAGTTGGGCGTGGTGGTGCACACCTGTAGTCCCAGCTACTCAGGCTGAGGCAGGAGAATTGCTTGAACCTGGAAGGCAGACATTGCATTGAGCCGAGATTGCACCATTGCACTCCAGCCTGGTCAACAAGTGTGAAACTCATCTCAAAAAAAAAAAAAAAGAAGAAAAAAAAGAACTTACTGTGAAATACAAAAGCTTTTCAGTACGTAGGAGCAAAAAGTAATAGAACAGTATAATGACCATTATTAGCAGATTTGCTCTATTTGTTACAGTTTGCATTTTGTCATTGTAATGATTTAACATTGCTGCTGCTGCTGCTTTTTTTTTTTTTTTTGTTTTTGTTTTGGAGTCTGGAGTCTCGCTCTCATGCTCTCCCAGTCTGGAATGCAATGGCACAATCTTGGCTCACTGCAACCTCCACCTCCTGGGTTCAGGCAATTCTCCTGCCTCAGCCTCCCAAGTAGCTGGGACTATAGGCACCTGCCACCATCCCCAGCTAATTTTTGTATTTTTAGTAGAGAAGGGGGTTTCACCATGTTGGCCAGGCTGGTCTTGAACTCCTGACCTGGGGTGATCCACCTGCCTCAGCCTCCCAAAGTGCTGGGATTACAGGTGTCAGCCACTGTGCCCAGCCCCTTCTAACATTTTAACATTAAATTGCAATCCGGCACCAAAGGGTTTATTCTAGCCTTTATCCCTTTTGTATTTGTGACTCCCTTCTCTGATGGGAAGAAAGCTGGTACTCAATAGATTTACTGATTGTATTATATATGTGTGTGTGTGTAAATAATATATGAATATATTTATATTTACACACATATATATAATATAACAAATATATATCATATATTTACTTATAAATAAATTCTGAAAGTAAAGCTGGGTGAGGTAGTATGTGTCTGGAATCCTAGCACTTTGGGAGGGCGAGGCAGGAGGATCGCTTGAGCCCAGAAGTTTGAGACCAGCCTGGGCTTCTATGCCCAGGCTGACCCTATGTTGACCCTATCTCACAAAAAAAAAAAAAAAAGAGAGAGAGAGAGACAGAGAGAGAGAGAAAGAAAACAAAGAAAAAATATTTTTGGTTCTTTGTCAAACACATCAGAAATCTCATCATTAGTATTTTTTAAACCTAAAAACATCCTGTCAGGAGCCAGTAGGGCTCTAGCACAGTATCTTAAGCTGAAAGTAACTCTTCAGCCTGCCCCAAAGATGCAGAATATGTGAAACAGCCTTGGGTCTTTGGGGTTTCCTGGTGGAGCTCCTGTGTTGTTTATTAAATTATTGTACTGGGTCAGTGCCGGGATGGAAGTGCCACTTTCTTGCTTAAATGTTTCCCTTAATAAATGTTTCCCTTTCACTTCTAGATGAATTAAGTTGCACAGGCTGGTCTCTAACTAAGGTTTCCCTTGGTAAAAGGGCATTACCTGTCACTTCTAGTCTCATTATGTTGCCCAGGCTGGTCTCTAATTCGACTCAAGCGATCCTCTCCCCTCGCCCTCCCAAAGTGCTGAAATTACAGGCACAAGCCACCGTGCCTGGCAAGTTGTTAGGTCTTTATACATTTTGCTGCTTACTGCTGGCATGATGGACAATGCCAACCCGGTATGAACCAGCCAAGAAAGGCTGAGGAACTACTCCACGGAAGTCGAATTTCAGAGGCAAATAATTGAGATCAGAGTCCAGAGAATGGAGCAAGCCAGAGAGACTGAGGAGTCATCAGGTTGAAAAATCAAGAGATAGTGCAAAGGTTAAACAAATTAAATGGAGCAGTCCTGAAGCTCATTTCCCCGAGTAGACCTGACACCCCATTCTCTCTCGACAGTGTCTTTTAGGGCACAAAAGTTTTCGATTTTGATGAAGTCCAATTTGTCTAAATTTTGGGTGTCATATCCGAGAAATCATTGCTAAATCCAATGTCACGGCAATTTTCCTTTATATTTTCTTCTAAGAGTTTTGTGGTTTGAGTTTTGCACTTTAGGTCTTTGATCCATTTTGAGTTAATTTTTGCATATGGTATAAAGCTGGGGTCCAGCTTCATTGTTTTGCATGTAGATATCCCATTTCCCCAGCACCATTGTTGAAAAGACTGTCCTTTGCCCCAGTGAATAGTCTTGGCACCTTTGTTGAAAGTCAATGGACCATATGTGTGAGGGTTTTATTTCTGGGCTCCTTATTCTGTTCCATTGGTCTCTACGTCAGTCTTCACACCAGTATGACACTGTTTTGATTACTGTAGCTCTGTAATAAATTTTAAACCAGGAAGTAGGAGTTCCTCAATTTTGATCTTTTGGGACATTTATGCAAATCACCCTTCTTTATTGGGCCAAGAGAGCTGAGGTGAGAGGTTGGAGTGGACACCCAAAAAGATCAGGCCAGGTGCAACGGCAAACACCTGTAATTTCAGAACTTTCAGTGGCCGAGGCAGAAGTATCACTTGAGTTTAGGAGTTTGAGACCAGCCTGGGCAACATAGCAAGATCCTGTCTCTGTAAAAATAAAATAAAATTAGCCAAATGTGGTGGTGCATGCCTGTAGTCCTAGCTACTCAGGAGGCTGATTGGGAAGATTGCTTGAGCCCAGGAAGTGAAGGATGCAGCGAGCCATGGTTATGCCACTGCACTCCAGCCTGGGTGATGAAGCAAGACTCTGTCTCAAAAAAAAAAAAAAAAAAAAAAGTCTACATATTTCATTTGGCCTGTGTGTCACTTGAGCATTTTGTTTTGTCCATAATTTCCCGCTCTGTCATTTTTTTTCCCCCTTGCAATTTGTTTGTTACAGATATCAGATCATTTATCCTGAAAAGCTTCTCACATTCTGGATTTTGTTGATTGTACTTTCCACATGCATCCCAACAGGTTCCTCTGTCCCTTGTACCTGGCTATACTGAGAGTCAGACCTTAGAGACTTATGTATGTACTGAACAGGGATATATACTTCCATCACAATACACATCATTTCTGGTTGTCTCTTTTTTTGTCGTGTTGGTAGCCATGGATACTCATCGCCTACATCCATTACATCAGACAAATTTTTCCCGTAAAGGGCAAAGCAGGAAATATTTTAGTCTTTGCAGGACATATGGTCTCTGTCACAGCTACTCAACTCTGCCATTGTAGCATAAATATAGTAATAGACCATGTGCAAGAAATAAGTATGACTATGTTCCAATAAAACTTTATTTACAAAAACAGGCAGCAGGCTGGCTTGAGCCTGTGGGCTGTGGTTGGTGGATCCTTGTTTTACCCTAACACATACAGGAGTTTTAGAAAAAAATGGCAATATTAAAGCAAGCAATATGATTACTGAAAACCGTTTGACTTTTGTCTGTATTTTCATCTCTCTGATATACTTTAAGAAGAATATTCAGACAAACGCCTGCATTAAACTCACGTGAAGTAACTTCTTTGTCTGTAGTAATGCCACCAACTCAATAAATACATACTTGTTTCATTTTGCTTTTTAGATTTTAGGTATTTTTCACTTCATTTTATTCTATGATTTTGAGAAAAATTTCGATGGCTCCAAAATTAAATATACAAAATAAGGTATACTTGGAGAAATCTAACTTTTGGTCCCTGTTCCTCTATATTACCTGTTCTTCTTTTTTCCTTTTTTTTTAAGTTAGGGTGTCACTCTGTCACCCAGGATAGAGCGCAGTCATGGCTCAGTGCAGCCTGGACCTCCAGGGCTCAAGCACTGCTCCTTCCTGAGTAGCTGGAACTACAGGCATGCATCACCATGCCCAGCTACATTTTAAAATTTTTTGTAGAGATAGGGTCTCACCACGTTGTGCAGGTGGGTCTCAAACTCCTGGACTCAAGTTATCCTCCCCTCTCGACCTTCTGAATAGCTGGGGTTACGGGCATGAGCCACCATGCCCAGCTCATATTCCCTGTTTTTGATCAGTTCACATGGGAATCCTACTTATAGGTAACTGTTTTTCATTTTATGATTTAATCCTTCCATTTTATTTTATTATTATTATTTTTTGAGATGCAGTCTCACTCTGTCGCCCAGGCTGGAGTGCAGTGGCACGATCTCAGCTCACTGAAAGCTCCACTTCCTGGGTTGGACTGATTTTCCTGCCTCAGCCTCCCAAGTAGCTGGGACTACAGGTGTGCACCATCATGCCCAGCTAATTTTTGTATTTTTAGTAGAGAAGGGGTTTCACCATGTTGGCCAGGCTGGTCTCGAACTCCTGACCTCAGGTGATCCAACCTCCTTGGCCTCCCAAAGTGGTGAGATTACAGGCCTGAGCCACCACACCCAGCCATAATCCTTCCATTTTAAAAAGTAAAAGTGATCGCCTATGTACATTATATAGAGGCAGAGATCTTAATACCTCCTTCCTGAAATGAATGGCAGCACACACTACATACCATCTCATCTACCTTTCTTTCTTCATGAAACAGTATATCCCGGACATCCTTCCACAGTTGAATATAGAAACATCCTGCCTTCGTTTTGCAGCTCATAGTACTGCATTGTGTTGTGGAGATACCAAAGTTGATTCAACCAGTTCTCTATTGATAGACATTTGGCTTGTTTCCAGTTAAGGGAAGACAATCTTTTAAATCACAAGAACAACAAAGTCAAACAGACAAATAGCTATGCAAATCACCCGAGTTTTAAAATGGTACTTTGTAATTTTCCTACTGCTTTCCAATTTACAGAAGAAGAAAGAGAAACGAAATGACCCCAGATTTCAGCCGACAGTCACATGATAAGAAAAATAAATTGCAGGACAGAACTAGGCTAAGAAAAGCACAATCAATGGTAAGTACTGCTTATAAAAGATTCGTCACCATAGCATTAATGAGAATCTCCAGATCTCTAATCCTGTTTGCAAAATTGAATTTGCTTATTTAATCAGAATCATCAAGTGGTGGTTTAAATTCGAGTTTCTGACACTGACTGACAGAGAAGCCATGACCTTGAAGACACCCTTTATTTAATATCTCTGCTTTCTCATCTGTTTAAAAAAAAAAAGTCTTAGATGAACTGATGTGTATGAAATTGCTTTAAAAACTATATGATATGAGGGGAATATTTTCTATCAGTTGTTCTTTCTTCTGCTGAGTCCTTTGGGACAGAGAGAGGTGCTATCAGGAATTGCTTTTTTTTTTTTTTTTTTTTGAGACACGGTCTCTCTCAGTTGCCCAGGCTGGAGTGCTGTGGCACAGTCTCAGTTCACTGCAACCTCCGCCTCCTGGGTTCAAGCAGTTCTCCTGCCTCAGCCTCCCAAGTAGCTGGGTCAGGTACCTGCCATCATGCCAGGCTAATTTTTTATATTTTTAGTAGAGACAGGGTTTCACCATGTCGGCCAGGCTGGTCTCAAACTCCTGATCTTGTGATCCACCCGCCTTGTCCTCCCAAAGTGCTGGGCTTACAGGTGTGAGCCACCACGCCCAGCCAAGAAATTGCCGTCTCTAAGAGAAGGCTCCCCTGATCTAAATCCATTTAGGCCAAGCATGGACTGAGGCAGGAGGATCGCTTGAGGTCAGGGATTCAAGAGCAGCCTGGGCAACATGGTGAAACCCTGTCTCCACTAACAATAGAAAAATTAGCTGGGTGTGGTGGCACATGCCTGTCGGGGTGCGGGGAGGCAGGAGGATGGCTTGAACCTGGGAGGCAGAGGTTATAGTAAGCCAAGATCATATCACTGCACTCCAGGCTGGGCAACAGAGTCAGTCTGTCTCAAAAAAAAAAAAAAAAAAGGGAAAATGCATTTAAAGTAACTTTAGAAAAAATGAATTAAGAACTTTTCCTTTCATAATTAAAAAACAGTGAACGGACTACCTAATAAAGCCAGCAGTTGCAACTAGGGAGCATTATCATGGCATAGCAGAGTTTCCCAAATTGTGGCTCCAAAGCCCCATGGTTCTCTTTCAGCACATTGTGCAAGTCTTTGGCACAAAGTAGAAAGGAATAAGGGTGGAATTAAAAGTTCATATATAGTAGTAAGGATTTGGAAAAGAGATGAAGATACACACTCAAGGGAAATTAATGTCGGATGGATGTCAGCTGGGAGAGGAATAACGCACTCATGAATAATCACTTTTATGGTTCTGCTTTAAAGCTCTGTTTCTGCTCAAATGTATTTTCAAGTGGTATGTTGCAAAAAAAGAGAGGGAGGGAGAAATGAGCTTCTTTAAACAGGGACATCTGAATTCTGTGGGGCCAGTTTTGTAGGGCCGGATGAGGCTTATCATAGACATGTGTACTGATGCCCAGGGGAATGGGGGAGCTTAGAGCAAAGCAGTAAAATTGTCAGTGAAGCCATTAATTGAGAAAAATAACTTTATGAGGCTTAGCACGTGGGCCATGATGGTGTGCTTCTGATAGGCAAAGAGTCAAAGAGAAGTCTAAGGGAGAACGGGGAATTTGAAGGCCAATAAAAGTTGATGGTAATGCATGCTGACAAATTATCAGCACAGCCAAATATTTCCCCTGCTTCGAAAACAGGGAACCCAAAGCTAAGCCATGCCCCTGGGCTTTTGACATTAGCCATCTGTCAAACACTAGCAGGGCGTGCTTCAGTGAAAGCATTCATTATAAATTAAAAAGTTAAAAAGTTGTGCTAATTAAGGCTGAAAGGAAACCCAGGGGACATTAAGCAGTGAGGGACAATTAGCCCTTCGTGATCGGGGCTCATGATTGTGCCTGTCTATTCTTGTGGTTTTTGTAAATATACTAATTATAATCACTGTGTTTCATAGTTTTGATAAAAAGCATAAAGCATCATTAAATCCCCCCAAAAGTATGCTGCCATCTTTGACTCATGCGGGTGATGAGCTTCCTGGGAGAGCCTGGCTGTTTGAGCTACAGGGCGGGGTGTGGCGCAGGTCCCCTCTCCACAGGTGGTGGTTTGCCCTCATCAGCTTCCTAAGTGATGCAAGATGACTGTGAAAATGAAGAAATATTGGATGTGAGGCAGAGAAGAGGAAATGGGTACCAAGGAAATCCAATCAGGGGAACAAAGGAAAGTGAGGGTAAAACTCTGGCCGTTGCAGCCATGGAGTGAATCTGCTACCCTAGACACAGCCAAGATGTGATTCCAGGGCAGAAAATCATGTCTTCATCTGATACATAAATGTCACCGGAAGGGGGTCTGGATCCAGACCCCAAGAGAGGGTTCTTGAATCTCGTGTAAGTTCATAAAGTGAAAGCAAATTTATTAAGAAAGTAGAGAAATAGGTCGGGCATGGTGGCTCATGCCTGTAATCCCAGCACTTTGGGAGGCTGAGGCGGGTGGATCACCTGAGGTTAGGAGTTCGAGAGCAACCTGGCCAACATGGTGAAACCCCATCTCTACTGAAAATATAAAAATTACTCCAGCATGGTGGTGGGTGTCTGTAGTCCCAGCTACTTGGGAGGCTAAGGCAGGAGAATGGCTTGAACCTGGGAGGCGGGGGTTGCAGTGAGCTGAGATTGTGCTACCGAACTCCAGCCTGGGCAACAAAGCAAACTGTCTCAAAAAAAAAAAATACATATATATATATATATATATATACCCACACACACACACACACACACACTTATATATACACATATATACACATACATATAAACTCCACAGTAGTCAGACGCCATTTTCATTAAACTTCAGAGATTTTCAACCTTGTATAAAGACATTACAGTATCTATCTATCTGTCTGTCTATCTATCTATATTATTTATTTGAGATGGAGCTTTGCTCTTTCACCCAAGCTGGAATGCAATGGCGCAATCTTGGTTCACTGCAACCTCTGACTCCCGAGTTCAAGGGATTCTCCTGCCTCAGCCTCCCGAATAGTTAGGATTAGCTGGGATTACAGGCACCTGCCACCACGCCTGGCTAACTTTTGTATATTTAGGAAAGACGGGGTTTCGCCATGTTGGCCAGGCTGGTCTCAAATTCCTGACCTTAGGTGATCTGCCCGCCTCAGCCTCCCAAAGTGTTAGGATTACAGGCATGAGCCACCATGCCCGGCCCTGTATTTTTAATTTTAACAGCAGATTCCTGCAATTCTTAGGGATGGAAGGAGCTGTCTTTTTGAGGGAGAGACTTTACTAAACTCATAGGGAGGGCTGAGGCCTTGAGGGCAAGGATGTCAGCAGACTCTAGGACTTCAGAGGCAGGGAAAACCTGCTGGACTAGAGATTAGAGGAGGAGTTTCTTGTTTTTCCTCCTGGAAGGGAAGAGAAGGAGGAGGAGAGGGAGTGGGGAGGAAAGAGGTAGAAGGAGGAGGAGAGAAGCTGAGATTCTGTAGGGGAGAGAGGCGGGAGCAGTGCCAGATAGTGATACCACCTGTTCCAATTAAACCTGTTTGCTGTTACTGAGATGTGAATACCTCCCTCCATCTCTACAGTAAATTCTACTTCTTACACATGGAAGCAAGATCTTAGAAGTCTAGAAGGCCAAGAAAATCAACATTCCTTGGGATAATTGGCCAAGAGGACCCTAGCTGACATCTTGTTTCTTTTGTTTTTTTCCTTTATATGAAACAAATATCTCTCTCTTTTTTTTTTTTTTTTTTTTTTTTTTGTTAAATAAAAACAAATACGTCTTGTGTAACGCTGAACTTTCACTTGGGAGTTAAACATCCTCACTTTCTAGGTCCTGAGTCGGCCATGGATTTCAAAAGTCCTGCTATTTCAGAGCATTCACCTCAATACAAGTAACAAAAGTCTGTAATTGCCTGCTTACTCTAATTGCCTTAGATTACATCTTATCTTTTCCTGTGCTCTGCTAATTCCAGCCTCTGAAATTACCTTCTTCACCTCTTTCCGAGGATAACTTTACTCTTAGTGTCCTGATTTTTTTTTTTTTTTTTTTTTTTTTTGAGAAGGAGTCTCGCTCTGTTGCTCAGACATGAGTATAGTGGGCTCACTGCAACCTCCACCTCCCAGGTTCACGCAATTCTCCTGCCTCAGCCTCCTGAGTAGCTGGGATTACAGACTCCCGCCACCACACCTGGCTAATTTTTGTATTTTTAGTAGAGACGGGATTTCACTACGTTGGTCAGGCTGGTCTCGAACACCTGACCTTGTAATCCACCCATCTTGGCCTCCCAAAGTTCTGGGATTACAGGCATGAGCCACCATGTCCGGCCACTGTCCTGATTTTTAAAAATGCTTCTTCAAGCTTTCTTACCTTTTTCCCCTCACTCAAAAGAGGAAAGAAAAAAACAGGAATGTACTCTAAAGTGATTCCTGGCTCGTACTGTGGAGTGAACAATGGTTTAAGAGTCAGGAAACCACAGTTCTAGTTTCAACTATACCACTAACGAGTAGCCACTCAGCTTCCCCGAGTCTTTGTTTCTTCATTTATAAAATGAGGGTTTGGTGGGTGTGGTGGCAAGGGACACAGGAGGTCGAGGTGGCAGTATGGCTTGAGGCCAGGAGTTTAAGACCAGCCTGGGCAACATAGTGAGACCCCATCTCTACAAAAATTAATTAGCCAGGCATGGTGTTGCATGCCTGTAGTCACAGCCACTTGGGAGGCTGAGGTGGGAGGATCGCTTGAGCCCAGGAGGTTAAGGCTGCAGTTAGCCATGATTGCGCCACTGCACTCCAGCCTGGGTGTGAGAGCACTTAAATAAATAAATAATAGTAGCAGTAGTAGTAATAAAATGAGAGTTTGCCCTGGGGCCCCATGGGTTTCTAGGCGTTCATACCCCTCTCTCTCCTGATACCTGAAGAACACAGCTGTGATTAAAATCACTTTAAGGCTGGGTGCAGTGGCTCACGACTGTAATCCCACCACTTTGGGTGGCCGAGGCAGGTGGATCATGAGGTCAGGAGTTCGAGACCAGGCTGGCCAACATAGTGAAACCCATCTTAACTAAAAATTCAAAAAATTAGCTGAGTGTGGTGGTATGTGCCTGTCATCCCAGCTACTCAGTAGGCGGAGGCAGGAGAATCGTGTGAACCCGGGAGGTGGAGGTTGCAGTGAGCTGAGATTGCGCCATTGCACTCCAGCCCAGATGACAGTATGAGACTCCATCTCAAAAAAAAAAAGAAAAAAAAGACTTCATGTAGAATACCCCCTCACCAAAAAAACTTTGTTAGATTCATGAATCCTAATTTTAAACCGATACAAACTGATTTCTGTTTCCAATCTTTTTCTTTGAACTTAAGGAAGTATAATGAACCAAAACAGAAGAATTTATAAAACAGAGTTTCTGCAGAAGCTTCCTTGCAGGCAGTCTTTAATATACTGCTTATCAAATTCTGATGCACTCCTCAGGTGATGTGCTTTGGGGTTTTTTTAATTTAAATTTAAATTTTTTTCTTTTTTTTTGAGACAGGGTCTTACTCTGTTGCCCAGGCTGGAGTGCAGTGGCATGATCACAGCTCACTGCAGTCTCTACAACTTCCTGAGCTCAGGGGATCCTCTCGCCTCAGCCTCCCAGGTAGCCAGGCCAAATCTGGCTAATGGTGTGCTTTTTGTGTGTGTGTACTTTTTGTAGAGACAGGATCTTGCTATGTTGCCTGGGCTGGTCCCAAACTCCTGGCCTCAAGCAATCCTCCTGCCTCAGCCTCCAAAATGCTGGGATTACAGGTATGAGCCACTGCGCATGGCCAGGTGTTCGTTTTACAACGATGTCTGTTTGCTTTGAATGTGCAGAACCAAAAATATCCATCAGAGAGATCTTTATTTCATTTAACCAATGAAATTCCTGGGAATTCCATTTGGAAAGAAAAATAAGAAAGAATATGGGCTTTGCAGTCAGACAGACCTGGGTTATTGTACTAAGCAGTATGACTTAAGATTTAAGTTACTTAGCCTCTCTAAGCCTCAGTGTCTTTGTCTGAAAAATGGGAATAATGACACCTACCTAAATCCTAGCTCTATATTAAGCATTTAATACATGTTCCTGCTCTCTTTTGTTTGATATCATGTTATTTTTCTTTTTCCTTTCTTTTCTTTTTTTTTTTCTTTGAGACAGTGTCTCACTCTGTCACCCAGGCTGGAGCACAGTGGGGCCATCTCGGCTAACTGCATCCTCTGCCTCCTGGGTTCAAACAATTCTCATGACTCAGCCTCCCAAGTAACTGGGATTACAGGCACTTGCCACCATGCCAGGCTGATTTTTGTATTTTTAGTAGAGATGGGGTCTCACTATGTTGGCCAGGCTGGTCTCTCTTTTTTTTTTAACAGGGTTTCACCATGATCAGGATGATTTCGATCTCCTGACTTCGTGATCCGCCCGCCTCAGTCTCTCAAAGTGCCGGGATTACAGGTATGAGCCACTGTGCCTGGCCCAGGCTGGCTTCAAACTCAAAATGGATCTCAAAGTAATCCATTTGCCTCGAGGTCTCAAAACGGACCTCAAGTCATCCATTTGCCTCAGCCTCCCACAGTGCTGGCATTACAGGCACGAGCCACCACGCCCAGCCTACTTTGCTTTCTAAGGACACAGATTGGGATGCAAATAGCCTAGGCTCAGTGCCCTTCGTACTACTGTTTTAGTATCTGGTGATTTTGGCTAAGTTGTGTAACCTCTCTGAGCCTCTTTTTCCTCATCTGTAAAATGGCGTTAGTAGCAAGACTAACATCACTGAATTGGGAGGAGGATGTAAAGCACAGTACCTAGCTCAACGCTAACGGTGGTAATAACAGTGGTAACAGCAGTAAAAATCATACGAAGCCATCACCTGAGCCCACAGGGAAGATGAGAGAAATCTGATGGTGAGCTGCGGCTGAGACAGATAGAGGAGGAACCTGCCAGGCAGCCAGAAGGCGTTTGTGGGAGGTGCTGGCCTGTGGAACAAGAGTCCCCTTTTCGCATTTTCCTTGCCCTTCCCCATTTGTCTTCTTCATCCCACTTTGTCTTTTCCTTATGGTCAGTTTCTTTTCTTTTTTTTTTTTTTTTTTTTTTTTTTTGAGATGGAGTTTCGCTCTTGTTGCCCAGACTGGAGTGCAATGGCACGATCTCAGCTCACCGCAACCTCCGCCTCCTGGGTTCAAGCAATTCTCCTGCCTCAGCCTCCCCAGTAGCTGGGACTACGGGCACGCACCATCATGCCCAGCTAATTTTTGTATTTTTAGTAGAGATGAGGTTTCACCTTGTTGACCAGGATGGTCTCGATCTCTTGATCTCGTGATCCACCCGCCTTGGCCTCCCAAAGTGCTGGGATTACAGGCGTGAGCCACCGCGCCTGGCCAGTTTCTTTTCTTTTTTTGAGACCATCTCACTCTGTTGCCCAGGCTGGAATGCAGTGGTGCGATCTTGGCTCACTGCAGCCTCCGCCTCCCAGGTTCAAGCAATTCTTGTGCCTCAGCCTCCTGAGTAGCTGGGATTACAGATCTGTACCACCACGCCAAGCTAATTTTTGTATTTTTCATAGAGGCAGGGTTTCTCCATGTTGCCCATGCTGGGCTCAAGCTCCTGGTCTCAAGCGATCTGCCTGCCTCAGCCTCCCAAAGTGCTGGGATTACAGGTGTGAGCCACCGTGCCTGGCCCGTATGGTCAGTTTCTACAATAACAGTTGCATTAATAGCCATGTGGAATGTAAGCCATGTAGTTTCAGCTCCTGCAAGGCCCCCATATAGTCTTGTGCCTGCATGTGGACTCCTCCTCATTGTCCTGTTTCTTGTTTTTTTCTTTTTCTTTTTTTAGTGACAGAGTCTTGCTGTGTTGCCCAGGCTGGAGTCTGGGGTGGTTCGATCAGGGCTCACTGCAGCCTTGACCTCCTGGGCTCATGTGATCCTCCTGGCTCAGCCTCCCAAGTAGCGAGGACTACAGATGCACACCACCATACGTGGCTAATTTTTTGGTTGTTTGTTTGTTGGAGACAGAGTCTCATTTTGTCACCCAGGCTGGAGTGCAGTGATGCGATCTTGGCTCACTGCAACCTCCGCCTCCTGGGTTCAAGTGATTCTTTTGTCCGAGCCTCCTGAGTAGCTGGGACTACAGGCACATGCCACTACACCCAGCTAATTTTTGTATTTTTAGTAGTGACAGGGTTTCACCATGTTGGTCAGGCTGATCTTGAACTCCTGACCTTGTGACCCACCCACCTCGGCCTCCCAAAGTGCTGGGATTACAGTCGTAAGCCACTGTGCCTAGCCATAATTTTTCAATTTTTTTTGTAGAGAGAGGGTCTCACTTTGTTGCCCAGGCTGTTCTTGAACTCCTGGCCTCAAGTGATCCTCCCGTCTTGGCCTCCCGGAGCACTGGGATGAGAGGTGTGGGCTACTGCTCCTGGCCAGCGTTTTTTGTTTCTTACTCCATGCTCCTAGATTGAAGAGTGCATGTGTGTTGAACTCAGTGCCATGAATTATGTGCTATGTGCACTCCAGTGCTTAAGAACTACAAACTTGATTGTCGTTAATTTTTGAAACCTAAGAGACAAAAAAGCCTCCTTGGTAAGAATCCTGGGGGCAAAATCATCTCTCAGGTGTCCCCACTACTTGGAGTCTTTGCATTTCCCTTTGCTGGGAAGAGATCTGAGTTTACTTGTTCTGTCTTGTTGCCTCTTGTTTTATGAGGCTATCCATAATAAATTGCTGTGGTATTTCCAATGGAAATGATTCTCTCTGCTCTCATTCACTGGGCATTTAGATTAATGCCAAATGGCTATTTGTTTTTATTTTATTCACACAAATTAACTTCCATTCAGGATCTACCAGAAGAGAACTGTGTTTGTGATCTATATACATTAGTTATAACACGCTTTAGTCACTGTTACCATTGGGGTGTAATATCTATGTATGCAGGCAGGATGCAGCAGCTCATGCCTGCAATCCCAGCACTTTGCGAGGCTGAGGCAGGGAGAGACCAGCCTGGGAAACATAGTGAGACCACCCCCAAACTTTACAAAAAATGAAAGTTAGCTAGGTATGGTGGTGTGTGCCTGTGGTCCCAGCTACGGGGGAGGCTCAGGTGGGAGGACTGCTTGAGCCTGAGAGGTTGAGGCTGCAGTGAGCTATGATTGCACCACTGTACTTCAGCTTGGGTGACAGTGAGATCCTGTCTTTAAAAAATAATAACATAATGCAAAATAAGACATATGCATGTAGCGTGTGTGTCTGTGTGTGTGTGTGTGTGTGTGCGTGTGTGCGTGTGCGTGGCATTTAATAATATGGTATTTCACCATAAACTACACTGGAAGCCAATTTTCTAAGATATGTTTTGAAATATGAGTTCACAATGATTACTACCAACCAACCATTGTTGAGAAACGCTGAGTGTGTGATTGCTCAGAAGTGCTGAGTGTATAATAAAATTATATTGTTTGCTAACAAGAACGATGGCAAGGAAAACCTGGCCGGCCCCCACCAAGTGGAAAACTGCTTGGGGCATTCTAAAGTGGCAAGACAGTAGGTGTGTATCACACACCGGTGAAAACAATTCTATAAGCGCCGGATATGTGACCCTGCCCCCGTGGCTCCCCCGTGGAGAATACTTTTTAGTGTGTCTGTGATCTGCGGTAAGCAGGCACCAGCTGCCTGCCTAGTTTATTTTTGTTCTGTGAGAAAATACCAAACACCTGTTTGTTAATAAGAATCACCTGTTCAGAGAGACTGACTACTTGTGTCAGCGTCTGCTCGAGGCCCTCAGCTCAGAAGGCTGTTGCCCCCCCTCCACCAGATAGACCCACTTTGCTGTTCTGTCTGGGTGTCTGCTTCTTGATGCTTTCAGCGCTGCCTGGATGGGGGTCTCTGTGGCCGAGCTGGTCTCGGTAACCCACTTAGACCTCACGGCCTTTGAACGTTTGCATCACATCCCTACCATTTCACCCACTTGGAGGGCTGAAAGATGTCACATAGTCTTGGATTGAAATTTCAAAACCCTGGCTCGAGTTGCTTAGCCTTCCTCTGCAGCTGCAAACATAACCCCAAGGTTACTTAAAAGATAAAGACAAAGCCAGGCCTGTGGATTCTTTAAAACTGCTTTGGTTATTTCTAACAGCTTGCCTCTATTTCCGCCAGAAGCATAAGCTGGGAGGAAAAGGGAATGTCCTGGTCACAGTCGTTGGCCAAAGCAGGGGCCCTGTCGAAGGTGAGCAGACAGGGCTGAGCAGCCTTCTGGGCTCCGGACAGACAGGAGACAGCAGGGGTCCTTCTCCAGAATTCCTAGATGGAAAGTCCTTGAAGCAGCTCCATCCTGGGGATTAGGCATCCTCTCAGCCGCGGAAGGCTGGACTGGGACTAGCATCGCTCTCTTAGGCCTTCCTCACAGAAGAAGCCCCCGCCCCACCAGGAGGACGATGACCTCGTCGGCCATCTCCTCTGTACTCTGAGCCTTTGTCTCTAACTGTGAGCTCATCCCCCAACCTGTGCTTTAGGTGGTTTACAGGGGTGAGTTTAAACTGCTTACACTGCTAAACCAACAACTTCTGATTTTGTTTTTCAAACAATAATCCGTATTTATATACAGTATTACCACATCACTCTGATAGCAGCAGGAGGCAGCCAAATGCCTGGGCACGTAGGGGTGGGTCCCTGGTGAAACCCCACTTCCAGCCATAGACAGTTTAAAGCCTGACAGCCAAGCTACAAGTCAAATCCACAGACCGACTGAGAACCTGTCTTCCCGTCTGATTGATCCCCACCCCTCACCTATTTGACACGTACCTCCCCTTTCCTAATTGGTTTTCTACACCGTCGTGCCCACCGTCGAGTGGCGTCTTTGCTTTAACCTTTGGTGTATACTCACAAACCAGTCAGCTCACACTCCCCATTCTGAGTCCACAGAAAGCCCCTGACCCAGCCACACAGGGAGAGAGGAAACACCCAACTGTGGGGGTGGGGGACCTCCCCACCCTTCTGTGTCCCGTATCTGCCGAGAGCTGTTCTGTCCTCAGTAAAATCCTCTGCGCTCATCATCCTTCAATTGTCAGCGTGACCTTACTCTTGGATGCTGGACAAGAGCTCAGGACCCCCTGAGTGTGGATACCCAGAAAGGCTGTCACACTGGCCTTTTGCCCTCACCAGTGGAGGGCAGCTGCCCCACAGGACAGGGACAGGAGCCAACTGAGCCGCTACATGCTGCCGTCCATTGGGCTGTGGACAGTGGAACTAAGAGCTAATTAGCACACTAACGCCCCGTCTGGAGCTTCAGGGTCACGGGCAGCCTTGCCTGGGTGCCACCATGTTCCCCTTGAGGCAACATGCCTGACCTGGCCGCAGGCCCCACATGGAGCTTGCTCCTGTCTTGGCACTGGGAGTGGCCGGCTGGGTCCCGTCCTCACTCACTCACGTGCTCCCTCCCTCAAGGGCTGAGTGCAGCAGGGCTGAGTAGGGAGGGCGCCCTAGCTGCATGTCTGGCAATGAGGCGGAGAAAAATCCTGCATCGACTCCTCAACTGGGAGCCATAATAAAACATCAAGAGGAGCCAGGTGCGGTGCTCATGCCTGTAATCCCAGCACTTTGGGAGGCTGAGATGGGCGGATCACAAGGTCAGGAATTTGAGACCAGCCTGACAACCATGGTAAAACCCCAACTCTATTAAAAATACAAAAATTAGCTGGGTGTGGTGGCGCGCACCTGTTATCCTAGCTGCTCAGGAGGCTGGGGCAGGAGAATCCCTTGAACCCGGGAGGTGGAGGGTGCAGTGAGCCGAGATTGCACCACTGCACTCCTGCCTGGGTGACAGAGTGAGACTCCTGGAAACAGAGGGAGATTTTTTTAAAGGGAGGAGGTGAATCTTCTACAAAGTGAAGATGTGGTAAGATTCTTTACCATATCACAGGCCTGTTGTGAAGAAGAAATGAATTAATAAATGCATGCTCTTAGCACAATACCTGGCTGTCAGGTATTTGCAATTATCATTGTCATTGGTATTCCAGAAGAGGGACTGGCACAAAGCAGGTGCTGTCATTGTTGTTACTATATTTATCTATTTTCCATAGCCACATACTTCTTTACCTAATCTGTTTTCTTAACTGATCCCTGGGTGGATCCAATGGTGGTGTTTGCATCAGTGATCATTTGCAGATGTCTGCAAATAACATGAATGGAGAACAAACAAAAAAATCAATGAGGGGCCGGGTGCAGTGGCTCACACCTACAATCCCAGCACTCTGGGAGGCCGAGGTGGGCAGATCACTTGAGGTCAGGAGTTCAAGACCAACCTGGCCAACATGGTGAAACCCCGTGTCTACTAAAAATACAAAAATTAGCCGGGCGTGGTGGCAGGCGCTGTAATCCCAGCTACACAGGAGGCTGAGGCAGGAGAAGAGCGTGAGCCCAGGAGGCGGAGGCTG
Organism: Sapajus apella; assembly: GCF_009761245.1. Lineage (NCBI taxonomy): Eukaryota > Metazoa > Chordata > Mammalia > Primates > Cebidae > Sapajus > Sapajus apella. Next base: position 1,122,450 of record NW_022437090.1, on the reverse strand, counting down.
CAGTGAGCCGAGACTGTGCCACTGCACTCCAGCTTGGGCACCACAGTGAGACTCCATGTCAAAAAAAAAAATTAATCAGGAAGTGAAAATGACAGGTCTGTAAACAAGCTGGTATATACAGGCTGCTGCTGTTTCTACCTTTTCTTGGGCCTTAGCCTCCCATGGGACCCTCACCCTCGGTAGCCTCTTGGCATTCTCACACAATTCTCCATGCCCAATAAAAATGACATCTAGCCTAAAGACGGGAATTTTCTATCCCTGTGCAAAGTCTACCTGCAAGGCTGTTTCAGCCATTGCCCTGAACTGAGAAAGAAGGAGGCGGCACTGGTACGTTTATCATTAATGAACAAGGATTTTTATAAGCACTGAACTAGCCCTAGGGAGACAATCATAAGACACAGCCCCTGCTCTCAAGCTTCTGGGCTACAGGGGAGAGCTTCCAGCCTAGGAAGGGAAAAGTCCCAGATATCTGGGGTGGGCAGTTGTATTAAGGTTCATGCCTCTCCTGTCTGGGACTGGAAACATAGCAGGAAATGTCAGGTTCGAGGTACAAGGATACGAGTTCAGAAGAGGCCTGAATAGATGGGCCTGGAGCCCAGGGGAACAGCAGGTGAGAGAAACACGTCCAGCCATGGAAAATTCAGGCACCGATTGGCCAGGAAGTGGGCCAAGAACAGAACCCTGGAGAATTCCAATGTCGAGCGCATGGCCTTGCATTTCTCTTCTATTTAAAGACACAATAATGGCACATCAGGATAAATACCTCTCGAAAAAGAACAGAAACTCAACTGATGAGAAAAATATTGAATTACCTGATCCCATCCTTCTTCGTAGGAACAGATGGAGGACTGGAAAATTCTTTTCTGTTGTTCTTTTGTTTTTGGTCTTGGCTTATTTGGATGAAGTCTCACTCTGTCACCCAGGCTGGAGTGCAGTGGCGGGATCTTGACTCACTGCAACCTCTGCCTCCTGAGTTCAAGTGATTCTCCTGTCTCAGCCTCCGAAGCAGCTGGGACTACAGGAGTACGCCACCACACCCAGCTATTTTTCTTCTTCTTTTTTTTTTAATATTTTTAGTAGAGATGGGGTTTCACCATGTTTGCCGGCCTCGTCTTGAACTCCTGACTTCAGGTGATCTGCCTGCCTTGGCTTCCCAAAGTGCCGGGATTACAGGTGTGAGCCACCGCCACCCGCCAGAATATTCTTGTCATGGTGTTCCAGGGCAGCCCTAGGAATGCTGGTAGATGGCGTGGCTGTTGGCAACATCCACCTACCAGAAAGCAGACAGCTGCAGCAGGGGGTCCTGCACATTCGTAAAGGTCATTCATGTCGGCATCGTTTGTAAGAGCAAGACGTTGAAAATGGCCCAAATATCTATCGGTATGGTTCATCAGGATGTGAACGGTTATACAGCTGTTGAAAGACTGGGGAAGTTCTTTGTGTATTGATTTGAGTGTTGTTTTTTTTTTTTTTCCAGTTTTTTTTTTTTGTATTTTGTTTTTAGATGGAGTCTCACTCTGTTGCTCAGACTGGAGTGCAGTGGCGTGAACTCACTACAATCTCCACCTCCTGGGTTCAAGCAGTTCTCCTGCCTCAGCCTCCCAAGTAGCTGGTACTTACATAGGAGTGCACCACCACGCTTGGCTAATTTTTGCATTTTTAGTAGGGATGGGGTTTCATCATGTTGGCCAGGCTGGTCTCGAACTCTCGACCTCAGGTGATTCATCCACCTCGGCCTCCCAAAGTGCTGGGATTACAGGCATGAGCCACCATGCCCAGCCTCGTGTATTGATTTGTAACCCACATAAACACATACACACGCCCCCCATACATAGCCTCTGTCACATATATTGTGAGAAGACAGCAGTGGTGATCACAATGTGCTACCAATTGTGTAAAAAAGGAGAGGGGGGCATTACGTTTGCATTCTGAGTCTGCATTTGCTCACATACATATACAGTATTGCTAGAAGTAGACAAAAAACAACAACGAGAAAACCCTGGTAACTTCGAGAAAGGGACCTCGGAGGCTGAGGATGAGGTGGGGGGAGATTTTTCACTGAATGCTTTTGTACATTTTGAATATTGAACTATGTGGAACAGTAATCTATTCAAAAAATAAACATGCTTGCTTATTTTCAAAGAGGGAGAAAAGCAAAAATAATCCCTGAGGAGCCCTAGGAAAATGCCCTTTTGGGAAGAATCCCATGGAGAATAGAGGCGTCATGAAGTGTGCCTTGCTGTGTCTCGAGGTTCGCAGACATTAAATCACGTGAAATGAGGGTTCCGTTATCCCCCTACGATGCTTCTTGCTATTAAGTCCATGTGCTGCAAAGATGGACCTTTCTGGGGAAAGAAGGTGGGGATGGATTCACAGCCAGGGAGCACAGATCAGTAGGAAAGAAAAGGTTTGGGAGACCCTAAGATAGGTATAGAAGAAATTTCTAGTTATCATTTCAACCAGATAGGTGCTACAGAGCAGGGTTCAAAACCGTCAGATTTTGAGCCTTTTCTGTAACTTTCCCGTGTTTTCCCCCTTCAGTCTTGTCTTATCTCTTGTAATAATGGATACGAAAGTCTCGAAATGAAGAGGGTCTGCGAGCTTGTGTTCCGGGACCACAAGGAATGGTGGCCGGAAGGAGACCATCTTTCCTGAGCCCAGCTTGCAGGGAAGAGAATGCCGTAGTCTGGATGGATGGTGACAGCTACCAAGAGGAAAGGGGAGCGGGGGAGGCGCTGGGACCTGCCACAGTGAAAAAGGTGGGCTGTGAGGAGCCTGCCTGGACCTGTGGTCTGCCCGGGGACTCAGGACAAAGGGTTCCGTAAATGCAGTGACAGATAAGCATAGCACCGTAATAGGATTAAATCTGAAACTGTTACAGGTGAGATGTGACTAGCCCATTCTTGTATCGCAGAGACATAGGCCTTTTCTTCATTCAACAGGTATTATTTAATTTAATTAATTTATTGTTTTTGAAATGGAGTTTCACTCTTGTTGCCCAGGCCGGAGTGCAATGTCGCAGTCTTGCTCACTGTCACCTCCGCCTCCCAGGTTCAGGCGATTCTCCCACCTCATCGTCCCGAGTAGGTGGGATTCCAGGTGCACACTACCATGCCCGGCTAATGTTTGCATTTTTAGTAGCGATGGGTGTCACCATGTTGGCCAGGCTGGTCTCAGACTCCTGACCTCAGTGATCCGCCTGCCTTGGCCTCCCAAAGTGCTGGGATTACAGGCGTGAGCCACTGCAGCTGGCCATTCAACAGATATTATTTTGTCTTCATTGTTACTAATAAAGCACAGAGGGACCTTCCTGTTTATTTTCTTACCTTGTGCTGATCTTGAAACAACAATGAAAATGCTTCCGCTACAGGGATCTTAGCACCGCAGCTTCAAACCAGGGAAGATGATTTACTCCGGTCTCTTCCCCCTTTCCTCTTTGATGCTAACAACTTGCTACTTTGACCCCAGTTTTGCCCACACTGTCCCCAGAAAAATCAACAAACATGCTGCACCTACTATAGGCAGACACCTGTAGATTCAACGAAGTGTAAGCTTCCAGCTTTGGCTGGGCACAGTGGGCCTGTAATCCCAGCACTTCGGGAGGCCAAGGCAGGAGGATTGCTTGAGCCTGGGAGTTCAGGACAAGCCTAGGGAACATAGGGAGACTGTACAAAAGCGTTTTAAAAAATTAGCCAGGCATGGTGGTGCACACCTGTAGTCCCAGCTACTCAGGAGGCCGAGGTGGGAGGATTGCTTGAGCCCAGGAGGTCAAGGCTGCAGTGAGCTGTGATTGTGCCACTGCACTGCAGCCTGGGAGACAGAGTGAAGCCCTGTCTCAAAAACAAAATACAGAATGCAGCTTTGCTTGCAGGGAGTTTGCAGTCTCATTGGGAGACAAAGAACTACACTTACAAGTGAATACTAATGCTTAAGAGCATACGTTCAACACGAAGCCAGAGGAGTTGGTAATAAAGTCTTCACAACCCCACCTGCCAGAAGCTTTGCTGTGGATGGAAGCATGCGAGCTTCCTGCAGGGAGGCAGTCCTGGAAGGACAGATAAACTTACGGGAGGACCAGAGCGCACACTTCATGCTGGGGTGGGGCTTCCTTGTGGAACGAGAGGGAGCACCTTAGATGGAGGGAGGACCAGGGAGCCATCATCGGCGGAGGTTGTTGCTGAGTCATTGACAGTCTAAAGTAGGATTTTCACAGACTTACAGAAACCCTGTGTGTTGCAAACACACTCGCCACAGTGTTAGATGTGACAAGGATGCTGATCTGACTCCTGCAGCTTGCCAGCTTAGAATGGAGTACCGGGGGTGGTGGGGGGGCATTGTGCTTGGGAGAGGCCACGGTCTCTGTGCTCAGCCCAATCCTCTTAGGTCTCTCTTTGCACAGTTGGAACCAAGATAAGGGTGAACTTTAAATAGCGCCTCACTCTCTCTCCCTGCAAGCTCAGCTCCGATTATTTCTTTCTTTTCTTCTCTGCATTCTCTTCCCTTTCCTGCTCACGGCTAGATGTCGAGGAGAAATCCCTTCCCACTGTGAGTTTCGGTTGTGATGTCAGCCTGTGACATTTGCCGTTTTAGAGAGATCGTGCGCATGCATTGATTAATGGAGAGTGTAAATTACGGGAACGGGCCGTGTGGGTGGCTCACGCTGGCAATCCCAGCACTTTGAGAGGTGGGGCTGAGAGGATCAAGGAATTGAAGACCAGCCTGGGCAACATAGGGAGACCCCATCTCTAAAAAATATCTATTTAAAAGAATATTTAAAATTAAAATATGGAAATGATGCCATTATTCTCGTCTAAAAATCCCGTCTCCAGCCCCATCTGTGACACTTTTTAGCGGTGTGAACTTAGATTGTCACTCAAATGGCCTGTTCCTCAGTTTCATTTATTTGCAAAATGAAACTTAATACTATCCTCTCTATTGCATGTGATCTTGAGGTTCAGATGAAATAGTTAGTGAGAGCACTTGGGACGCTAAAGAACGTATTATTTGTAGCTCAGGGTGAAGATTGCATGGGGGCAGAGGAGAGGGGAGTGAAGCTGGGAAATCTCAATAAATCTCATCCAGCCCTATAATCTTGTAAAATTGTTTTATGGTGTTAAAGTCAGTTTAACTAGATATAGCTCCCTTGGTGTTTTAATAACTCTCGCTCTCGTGATTCCTTTTTGCTTTGTAGATGTCCCTAAGTTCCAGCTCTCCCCTAAAAGTTCCAGCTCATCTCGCCTGGCCTCCCCCTGAGTCAGTGGGACTCCCAGGCACTGCCACCGCAGCCGAAATTCTCATGCAGCATCTTCAGAGGCACCCTGGGGCCCAAGCATGACTCATCCAGGTTCCAGAGCCATAGCACCCTGAACATGGAAGGACCTTTATTATAGAAACAACAAGATGCTTTGCACGGTGGAGAGCTGAATTGACTTGGCTCCTCTTGGAAAGTCTTTCCGCTTAAGTACTTTTTGTGGCAGTGAGTCCTGCAGTATTTCAGTAAAGAGGAATTCATGGGATAAATGCAGACAGATGTACGGATGTGGAAACATGATGATACATATCACGGGGTTGGTGATGGGACATATGATAGCGCCATTGGTGATACTGGGTGGGTGAGGCAGGTCCCAGAAGGATTCAGGCTCACTCCGAAGGCTGCCTGAGTAGGTGAATGGGGAGGCTGCTCCCTGTGGTTCTTCCTGGGAGCCTTCAAGAACACAAATGTATTTCCTTGCAGTTCTGGAAGCTGGGCGTCCAAGATCTGGCAGCTTTGGTTTCTTCTGAGGCCTCTCTTTGGGCTTGCAGATGCTGCCTTTTCCCTGTGTCCTCATGTGGTCATCCCTCTGTGTGTGTCTGTCTTCCTTTCTTCTTCTTCTCTTTTTTGAGACAGAGTTTCACTCTTGTTTCCCAGGCTGGAGTGCAATGGCACAATCTTGGCTCACGGCAACCTCTGCCTCCCGTGTTCAAGCGATTTTCCCACCTTAGCCTTGGAGTAGCTGGGATTACAGGTGCGCACCACCACGCCAGGCTAATTTTTTGTATTTTTAGTAGAGACGGGGTTTCGCCTTGTTGGCCAGGCTGGTCTCGAACTCTTGACCTCAGGCGATCCACCTGCTTCGGCCTTCCAAATTCCTGGGATTACAGATTTGAACCACCGCGCCTGGCCTTAATTTCTTCCTAAAAGGCTGCCATCCTGCTGTAGGCCTTAAATTTAAAAAGCAAAAACAAAAAGGACACCAGTCCTATTGGGTTATAGCCCACCCTAACCTCCCATTAAAGACTCTGTCTCCAAATACAGCCGTGTTCTGAGGTCCTGGGGGTTAAGATTTCAGCATAGAATTTGTGGGAGACACTGTTATACTTGAGTGAGTCAAGGAATGCACCACACTCTGAGATTGAATTATGAGTCCTTTATTTTAGTCGGCCACAGACAGGTGGCTAATGCCCAAAATTCTCTTGGCCCTGAAGAAAGAGTTAGGGGATTTTTTTATACCCTAGTTTGAAAAGGGAGGGGGGAACCTAGCTGAAGCAATTTTTTCACAGAAGCAGAGTAAGCAAAAAGTTAAAAGATAAACTAGTACATGAGAAATGAAACAGTGCCAGGCGCAAGGGCTAGAGCTGTCATAAAAAGACATACAACTTGTAGATATGAGGGCTCTGGGCACTAGACAGCACCTGCAGTCCCAGGCTCTGCTGGGGCCGCTTTGCTCGGCCTCTTATCAGCAAATGCACTGCGGGATGTGTCTGCGGTTGTCCTGCCCCACCTGCATACTACAGTTGCATACTTAATGAGGGGAATAACTAAAATGAAGAAGCTAAGATGGAGTCTGTCTGGCTTAAGAAGCTAACACGAGGCCTGAACAGCTCTCAGCTAAGAGAGTCAGTGTAAGCTAACAAAAAGCAGGTTATCACAACACGGGGTAGCCCAGAACACATGTTGTGGGCAGGGTTAAGGGAATGAAGAAGGGGCCGGGTGCAGTGGCTCACACCTGTAATCCCGGCACTTTGGGAGGCTGAGGTGGGAGCACTAGAGCCCAGGAGTTTGAGACCAGCCCGGACAACATAGTGAGATTCTTTTTCTAGAAAACAAAACCAAGGGCCGGGCGTGGTGGCTCACACCTGTAATCCCAGCACTTTGGGAGGCCAAGACAGGCAGATCACTTGAGGTCAGGAGTTCGAGACCAGCCTGGCCAACGTGGTGAAACCCTGTCTCTACAAAAAATACAAAAATTAGCTGGGTGTGGTGGCAAATGTCTGTAATCCCAGGTACTTGGGAGGCTCAGGCAGGAGAATTGCATGAACCCCAGGAGGCGGAGTTTGCAGTGAGCTGAGATTGTGTTCTCACACTCTGTTTCAAAAAGAAGAGAGAGAGAAAAGAAAACAAAACCAAACAAACAACAAAACCCCCCAAGGCCTAGCAGGCAGGGAAGAGGGAGAAGACCCCCCTCTCCCTTCCCAGCCCTCCTCACCTTCCGCAGCGCTTCAAAGTCTGCAGAGACCTCCAGGGTGCTGGCAGAGGGAGTGTAGCTTTCAGATGCCACCTTCCCAAGGCAGAGACAAGGCTGGCAAGGGTGGCCCGTGGGTCTGGGTGAGGAGGGGGGGATAGGAGTGGGATGTGGAAAATGTGCAGCTCAGCGGAAGAAAAGCACACACTTCCAGGGGAGGAAGTGCCGCTGCGTTTGAGCAATGAATGGGAAAGGGCTTGGAGGAGTTATTAGAAAACAGAAAATGTCACTTAGGGGCAAGTAGGTTCCTCACACACTCTAAACTAAACCACCTCCTCGTGGAACCAATTCAGTGTCCTAGAAGCTGCCATTCTAGGATTTTTATTTATCTAGGTAAAGCAGAATGATAGAAAAACGAATGTTAGCTGGGTGCGGGGGCCCACACCTGTAATCCCAGCACTTACGAGGCCAAGACGGGAAGATAGTTTGAGCCCAGGAGTTTGAGATCAGCCTGAGCAACATAGGGAGACCTTGAATCTACAAAAAAACACAAAGAACAATTAGCCAGAGGACATGTGCCTGTGGTCCCGGCTACTCAGGGTGCTGAGGCGGGAGGACAGGTTGGGCCCAGGAGCCCAAGGCTACAGTGAGCCGTGATTGTGCCACTGCCATCCAGATTGGGCAACAGAGCAAGACCCTGTCTCAAAAAAAAACTGTAAAAAAAAAAAAGGTCAGGCGCCTGGGATTATGTCTGTAATCCCAGCACTTTGGGAGGCCGAGGTGGGTGGATCACTTGAGGCCAGAAGTTCAAGACCAGCCTGACCAACATGGTGAAACCCTGTCTCTACTAAAAATGCAAAAATTAGCCAGATGTGGTGGCAGGCGCCTGTAATCCCAGCTGCTCGCAAGGCTGAGGCAGGAGAATCGCTTAAACCTGCGAGGTGGAAAACCAGCAAAACGAAACACACACACAAATGTTTGCCAAACTTGTAATGTTGAACAGTGTGTCCTCATGCTACATACTGTAAAATATGTCCTTTTGCGTGTTTAAGATAGTGGCCTGAGAGGCTGGCCCTGGACACAGTGGTTTGATGCCCAAATGATAGGCAGGTTCAGTTGATTTGTTAGTACCACCTGGGGTGAAGCGAATGTGTCTCTCTGAGTTGAGACCCGGTGTTCCTCCCATGTGTTCCAAAAGAAGACTGCTATCAGGAAGGGGTTCTTGCTGGGTGGCCCCCAGGAACCAGGGATAGACGGATAAGCTGGGATGGCCTGCAGGTCCGCAAGTCTGACCCCATTTGCCCCGGCGCACTCCTTGATTATATCACAAGCCTGTTACATTGCAGGCAGATGTCTAAATGGGCCACACCAGAGTCTGTTCCCAGCCCCTTACAGAATAAGCCAGGATCCCTGGCAGGAAGGACCCATCAGGAGAAAGAAATCCTCCTCCAGTGCCAGAGGCCACATGTGGTCTTTCTTTTTTTTGAGGTAGGATCTCTCTCTGTGGCCCAGGCTGGAGTGCGATGGCGTCATCATAGCTCACTGCAGCCTCCACTTCCCAGGCTTCAAGCGGTCCTCCCACCTCAGCCTTCTGAGTAGCTGGGATTACAGGTGTGTGTCACCACGCCCAGCTAATTTTTAAAATTTTTGTAGAGATGGGGGTCTCCCTATGCTTTCCAGGCTGGTCTTGAACCCCTGGTCTCAAGCAATGTTTCCGTCTTGGCCCCCGAAGTGCTGGGATTTCAGGCGCGAGTGCCAGCCCTGCCTGTATATTGTCTGAAGCTGTATTTCGGTGATCTATTTCTGTGTAACAAACCACCCTGAATGCACTTGCTTGCAACATTCATTTCCACATGAACCTGCGGGTTGGGTGGGGCTCTGTGGGGAGGGCTTGTCTCCCACCCACACGGTATCCTCTGGGTCCTCTCAACCGAGGGATGCGGGATCCACGTCCGAGGAGACACAGGGACATGGCTGGAAAGTTGGCATGTGCCACCCATTGAGATCTCAGCCTGGGCTGAGGGCGGGGCCTCTTTTCCTCTCCATGTGACCTGGGGTTCTCATGGCAGGGGGGCTGGGTTCTAAGAATGAGGGTCCCAAGAGAGAGCCAGATCAAATCGGAATCACCTTTGAGGTGCCAGCCCTGGAAGTCTCCTAGTGTCTCTTCCACCATCCCCAGCTGGCCAGAGGGGCTTGTCCAATTTCAGGCAGAGAGGACACAGACTTGGAGAACTGCAAGGTTCTAGAAGAACATGCGGGTTGGGAAATGGTCTTGTGATCATTTTGGAGTAGACTCTCTGCTTCAGGGTAGTTCCCTAGGCGACCTTTGCCATACATAGGAAACAGGCATGTGAAGGAGGCATGTCTCCCACATGTTCCTGGTAGGAACCAGGCGATGGTTGATACACTGTGCTGATATTCATTCATTCAGCAAAACTTTATGAACACCTACTGCACACCGGACTCCATGTGAGGCTCTGGGAATACAGGCATGAGAAAGAAACCGTTCCTGCCTTCAACGAGCTGATCATAGCGGCGAGGGACACAGAGCAGCTGGGCTGTGAGAGCTCACAGAAGGAAGGAGTGAGGCAGTCCACCGGGCATTGCAGACGTGACGTCGAAGCAGAAACACGGGATGGGGCAGGTGTAGTGATTCATGCCCGTCATCCCAGCACTTTGGGAGGCTGAGGCAGGTGGATCACTTGAGGTCAGGAGTTCGAGACCAGCCTGGCCAACATGGTGAAACTCCGACTCTACTAAAAGATACAAAATTTAGCCAGGTGTGGTGGCGCAGTCCTAGCTACTCAGGAGTCTGAGGCATGGGAATCCCTCGAACCCGAGAGGCAGAGGTTGCAATGAGCCGAGATTGCACCACTGTACCCCAGCCTGGGCGACACAGCAAGACTCTGTCTCAAACAAACAAACAAAACCAGGCACAGTGGCTTGTGCCTGTAATCCCAGCACTTTGGGAGGCTGAGGCGAGTGTATCACCTGAGGTCAGGAGTTCAAGAACAGCCTGACCAAAATGGAGAAAGCCCATCTCTACTAAAAATACAAAATTAGCCAGGCATGGTGGTACATGCCTGTAATTCCAGCTACTCGGGAGGCTGAGGCAGAAGAATCGCTGGAACCCAGGAGGCAGAGGTTGCAGTGAGCTGAGATCACGCCATTGCACTCCAGCCTGGCAATAAGAGCGAAACTTCATCTAAAAAAAACCAAAAAAAGAAAAGGAAATAAAAGCCCAGGAGAGGATGAACAGTATTTCATAGTAACTAGGAAGTGAGTGTACAAGGAGAAGCATTCCAGAGAGAGGAAGGAGAGGAATAAAGTCAGCAGAAACCCCAGCCAAACCTGGGTGACCAACCATGCTGGTTTGCCCAGGGCTGTCCCGGCATTAGCAACAGAAGCTCCACGTCCAGGAAACCCCTTGTCACTGTGAGTGGTCCTTGTAAAATGTCCAGTGCCGCTGGAGCCTGGGGGAGTGGGGCTGGGCTGCGGCAGGGCTGGAAGAGACAGACAGCTGAAAACGCCCAAACAGGAAGCCAAGCCATGCTAAGGGGTTAGGAATCTCCAAGGTAGCTGAGCAATCAGGACGGGATTTGAAAGAGTGGCATGCTGGGACTTGCATTGAAAGAGCTCTGGCTTCTGGATAATGCGGGACAGGGCAACACTGAAGACCAGTTTGGAGCGGCCATCGCAGCTTTCCGGGGAAGAGATGCCAGTGGCTTGAACTGAAAGCCGTGGAGGACGGTGGAGAGAAACGAGGGTGCAGAATGTCTTCGGAGAAACAGCAGAACCTGGACTTTCTTAGAGGTAGGAGGAGAGAGGAGGAGAAATGAAGGCCTCCCATTATTTGGCTTGGGAAACTGGAGTCTTGGGAGGAAATTAGGATGATTTGAAGTCCCTTCCCCGATGCTTCCGCTTCCCATGCAGCCCTTGTTGACCTAAAAGTCGTCTCAGTTGATGTGCAACTGACCTAGAAGCCTCAGGCAGAGCCTGAAACTCACAGAAACTTCAGGATACAAAGGAGGTTTGAGGGAGGAGGGGGAAACGACAGGTATTTATGAAACCACATACTTCCTAAACTGTTTTTGTGCTCTGTCTTACCCTATCTTCACGAGGATCTTAGGAGGTAATAGGTAGGTATTTTTATCCTCAGGGGCCGAAAGTGGCCACAGCTGTAAAGAAGCAGAGCCGGGATTTCAACCTAGATGTGTTTGACTCCAAAGATCTGCTTTTTCCACCTTCCAGCTTCCTCAGAAACACTGGTTTCTATCCGCCTGGGTATTTCTCCCTATCTCCTGCCATGCTTTGATTCTGTCTTCACTGAGCATTTGTGCTGAGAAGCAGTGCTTCCGAGGGAGAGGTCAGCACCAGACTTGGGTTGGTGGCTAATGCCTGTAATCCCAGCCCTTTGGGAGGCCAAGGCAGGAGAATCACTAGAGGCCAGGAGCTTTAGACTGGCCTGGGCAACCTAGTGAGACCACGTGTCCACACAAAAAATTTTTTTTAATTAGCTGAGCATGGTGGTGCATGGTGTAGTCCCAGCTACCTGGGAGGCTGAAGGAGGAGAGTCACTTGCACCCAGGCGTTCAAAGCTACAGGAATTTGAGACTCTTGCCTGAGTGGCAGGGGAAGACTGTCTCTGAATAAAACCAACAAGCAAAAGCCAAATAAAAGAGAGGTTAGTTTAGCTCCAGTAAAGAAGGATGCATGGCCGGGTGCAGTGGCTGACGCCTGTAATCCCAGCACTTTGGGAGGCTGAGGAGGGCGGATCACTTGAGGTCAGGAGTTTGAGACCAGCCCGGCCAACATGATGAAATCCCATCTCCACTAAAAATACAAAATTAGCTGGGCATGGTGGTGAGCACCTGTAATCCTAGCTACTTGGGAGGCAGAGGCAGGAGAATCGCTTGAACCCGGGCTGTGAAGGTTGCAGTGAGCCAAGATCGCACCACTGCACTCCAGCCTGGGTGACGGAGCAAGACTCTATTTCAAACACAAAACAAAGAACAAAACACACACACGCACACACGCACGCACGTACACATTTTACCAAGCCTGTAATGTTGAACACTTGCATTATGCTACGAGAGAGAGAGAGACAGAGACAGAGACAGAGACAGAGACAGAGAGAAGAATGCAGACCAAGGGAAGGAAGCCTCACCTCCTCGGGTCTAAGAGGGTGTCAGAAGGCTGCTCTCAGAAACAGAGATTTCAAAAGTTTCTTAATCCTTTGTAACTTGTCCCTACCCTGATTACATTTGCAAAGTCCTAAAACCAGAGGACCTATGTAAGTTTCTTTGTGTGCGTGACAGACAGAAGCAGCTATGGAGGCAGTGCCCCTGTCAGCAGCCACTTTGGCAAAGGGAGAGTTCAGGGGATGAAACTCAAGAGACAGACAGCTGTGGCCGGGTGCGGGGGCTCATGCCTGTCATCCCAGCACTGTGGGAGGCCGAGGCGGGCTGATCACGAGGTCAAGAGATCGAGACCATCCTGTCCAACATGGTGAAACCCCGTCTCTACTAAAAATACAAAAATTAGCTGGACGTGGTGGTGCGCGCCTGTAGTCCCAGCTACTGGGGAGGCTGAGGCAGGAGAATTGCTTGAACCTGGGTGGTGGAGATTGCAGTGAGCTGACACACACCACTGCACTCCAGCCTGGCGCTTGGCAACGGAGCAAGACTTTGTCTCAAAATAAATAAATAAATAAAAAAAAAGAGATAGACAGCTGTGGGAAGGGCACTACTGAGAAGACAGGGAAGTTGTGAGTTCTGGGGTCCTCACTCCAAAGGACTAGGGAACCTGACAACTAGACCTATGTGGTTGGCTCTCCCAGGTCCATATAAGTGGAAGCTGGAACCATTAAAAAGCCCCAGTGTTGGCTGTGTGAGGTGGCTAACACCTGTAATCTCAGCACTTTGGGAGGCTGAGGTGGGCGTATCACTTGAGGTCAGGAGTTGGAGACCAGCCTGGCCAACACAGTGAAACCCCATTTCCACTAAAAATACAAAAATTAGCTGGGCGTGGTGGTGAGCACCTGTAATCCCACCTACTCAGGAGGCTGAGGCAGGAGAATCAGTGGAACCTAGGAGGCAGAGGTTGCAGAGAGCCGAGATTGTGCCACTGCACTCCAGCCTGGGTGACAGAGCGAAACTCCGTCAAAAAACCAACCCCTCCCTCGCCCCACACCATACCACGTGCGCGCGTGCGCGCACGCGCGCACACACACACACACACACACACACACACACACACACAGCCATCTCAAGCTCCTCCTTAACCAGCCAGGTTTACATTCTGATGTGAATCTGGACTTCACTCCCCTTTGAAGTCTTCATCCTCCTGTATTCACATTATACTCGGTCCATTTTGCTCAATCTGTTTTCTACTCGAGTGATTTTACGTGTATCTTGTTTCTCCACTAAGATGGGAATTCTTCAAAGGATCCTAGTTTCATTCATTCCATATTTTCACATTTTCTTTCACGCAGTAGGCACATGATTGGCGTCTGACTGTAGTACTGTCACTGGAATGCCTTCAGAAGGTCTGAAAAGTGCATTTCTCAGCAGGCTTCTGCGGTCGCTGACACCAGCAGAGAATGGACGCAAGAGGGCGCTCCTTCCCCTCTTATTTGAGTTGATGGCGCATCACTATTGCTCATTTGCTCAAAAACTCAAACAGGATTGACGTTCCTGAAAACACAGCTTTCACCAGTATTGCAGAGGGGCTCTGGGAAATTTTGAATATATATGCTGACATCCTTAGAGAATCACTCACTTATTTTATTTATTCCACTCAAGTTTTTGATTCCATTAGAATCATTCAAGCAAATAACCACATTGTCAGTTTTTGAACACGTACACTCTAAAGAAACATAACCTCTTTAAAAGTAACCAACCGCGTCACACCCATTAGGATCGCTGTTGTCAACGACAAACAAACAAAACAGAAAATAAGTTGTTGAGAAGGTGGAAAAATTAGAACCCTTGTGCATTACTGGTGGGAATGTAAAATTGTGCAGCTGCAAAACAAAAAACCAAAAACCCAGTATGGGCTGGGTGTGGTGGCTCACGCCTGTAATCTCAGTACTTTGGAAGGCCAAGGCAGGTGTATCATTGAGGCCAGGAGTTCAAGACCACCCTGGCCAACATGGTGAAACCCCATCTCTACTAAAAATACAGAAAATCAGTGGGGCGTGGTGGCAGGTGCCAGTAATCCCAGCTACGCGGAGGCTGAGGGAGGAGAACTGCTTGAACCTGGGAGGCAGAGGGTGCAGTGAGCTGAGATCGCACCACGTCACTGGAGCCTGGGTGACAGAGCAAGACTCCATCTCAAAAAAACAAACAAAAAACAGTGTGATGTTCCTCAAGAAACAACAGAATTTCCACGTGATCCAGTCATCACACATCGGGGGAAATATACAAAAGGGAAAGCCGGGGCTCAAACAGATGTTTGTACACCCATGTTTGCAGCAGCGTTCTTCACAGGGGCCCAGAGGTGGAAGCAGCCCAAGGAACCATGGAGAGATGAATGGAGAAGCAAATGTGGCCCATCCATACAGTGGAATATCATGCAGCCTTAAAAAGAAAGGAACTTCTGACCCATGCTACAGCAGGGATGAACCTCGAGGACATTACCCCAAGTGAAATAAGCCAGACACAAAAGGAAGGTGTCTGGCTTTTTTTTTTTTTTTTTTAGACAGTCTGTCTCTGTTGCCCAGGCTGGAGTGCAGTGGCACAATCTCAGCTCACTGCAACCTCTGTCTCCTGGGTTCAAGTGATTCTCCTGCCTCAGCCCCCTGAATAGCTGACTACAGGCATGTGCCACCATGCCTAGTAATTTTTGTATTTTTAGTAGAGCCAGGGTTTCGCCATGTTGGCCAGGCTGGTCTCGAACTTCTGATCTCAAGTGATCCACCCGCCTTGGACTCCAAAATGCTGGGATGACAGGCGTGAGCCACCAAGCCCGGCCACAGGAAGGTGAATCTTGATGTAAGCTCAGAAGCAAGAAGGGTGGTGTTTGAATAGACACAGAGGAGGAGGTAACAGGAGAAGCAAGAGGCAAAGGGAGGAAAGAGTTCGCTACCAGAGCCTTTGTGGGTTCCTGCAAACAGAAGTGACATGATAAAAGAAATCTTTTTGGAAGATTAGTGGGGTATAGGATAGATCTGAGGGGAGAAACCGCAGGTAGATAAATCACTTTAGATGCTGCAGCAATAATTTAGGGACTAGATTAAAGACGGTGGTCTTGATGAGAATGAATGAATGGATTAGGCTGGGCGAGGTAGCTCATGCCTGTAATCCCAGCACTTTTGAAGGCTGGGGCAGGCAGCTTGCTTGAGGTCCGGAGTTCGAAACCAGTCTGACCAGCATGGTGAAACCCATCCCTACAGAAAATACAACCGCAACAAAAAATTAGCTGAGGATGGTGGCACATGCCTGTAATTGCAGCTACTTAGGAGGCTAAGGCATGAGAACTGCTTGAGCCTGGGAGGTGGAGGTTGCAGTGAGCCAAGATCACACCACTGCATTCCAGCCTGGGTGACAGAGTGAGACTCCATCTCAAAATGGAGGCCGAGCGCGGTGGCTCGCACCTGTAATTCCAGCACTTTTGGAGGCTCAGGCAGGTGGATCACAAGGTCAGGAGATGGAGAGTATCCTGACCAACCTGTTGAAACCCCGTCTCTATAAAATACAAAAAATTAGCTAGGTGTGGTGGCATGTGCCTGTAGTCCCAGCTACTTAGTAGGCTGAGGCAGGGGAATTGCTTGAGGTTGCGGTGTATCCAGATTGTGCCACTGCACTCCAGCCTGGCGACAGAGCGAGACTCCATCAGAAAGAAAGAAAGACAGGGAGGGAGGGAGGGAGGGAGGGAGGAAGGAAGGAAGGAAGGAAGGGAGGGAGGGAGGGATTAAAATGTTGGAACTTGGTGACAAAAAAAAACAATGGGTGAGGATTGGAGGGTGAGTCAAGGAAGCAGAGTCACATTGGGTCGATGAAGGCTGTAGCCCAGACTTCTGGAAGGCTGCTGCCGAAACTCTCCACAGTATCTACATTCCAATTGCTGCATGTTGTTAAACAAAGTAAATATAATCCGACAGGTTTTTTCGACATCACATGAGTGGCATACAGACTTTCATAAAATACTAAAGTTTTAGTCTTTGATCGTTTTCTTTTCTTTCTTTTTTTTTTTTGAGACAGAGTCTTGCTCTGTTGCCAGATGCCAGGCTGGAGTGCAGTGGGGCGATCTCGGCTCACTGCAACCTCTGCCTCCCGGGTTCAGGCAATTCTCCTGCCTCAGCCTCCCAATTAGCTGGGATTACAGGCACACGCCACCACGCCAAGCTAATTTTTGTATTTTTAGTAGAGGCAGGGTTTCACCATGTTGGCCAGGATGGTCTCAATCTCTTGACCTCGTGATCCGCCTGCCTCGGCCTCCCAAAGTGCTGGGATTATAGGCATGAGCCACCGCGCCGGGCCGTTTTTTTTCTAAGTCACTCCCATCTTTAAAGAAGGATACATTTGTCTCCTCTTTTCCTACAGACTTGCTATGGGGTGATTCTTACGTGCCCATGAGAAAACCAAGCTATCGAAGTAAATATGATCTGCTGTGGCCAAATCTTTGATTTATTTGCCACTTGCTCATTCATTTTGTCATCTACAAGGCTAGGAGATAAAATGCATTGGCATTAATGGGGCACATATTGGAAATGCAGAAGCCTGGTCCCCACCCCAAGCCTAACGAATCAGAATCAGCGTGATCTCTTTAAAGATATGGAATGCTTCATGGATTGGCGCGTCATCCTCCTGCGGGAGCCATGCTAATCTCTGTATCATTTCGACCGGAGCATATGCGCTGCCGAGGCAAGCACAGAATCTGCATGTTTCATAAGCTCTCCCTCCATTCATATGTACATTAAAGCTTGTAAAGTAGGAAACCCTGTCCTGCAAAACAAAGTCAGAACTCCTAACAAAGTTCTCACCAGATTTTCAATCTTACTTCCTCTTAGTCCAACACTTGAACTCTCTGCTTCCACTGTAATTCAGAAAAGAAAGTATCTTTGCAGGCTGGGTGCAGTAGCTCACCCCTGTAATCCCAGCACTTTGGGAGGCTGAGGCAGGCGGATCACCTGAGGTCAGGAGTTCGAGACCAGCCTGGCCAACATGGTGAAACCCTGTCTTTACGAAAAATACGAAATTAGCTGGGTGTGGTGGTGCATGCCTGTAATCCCAGCTACTTGGGAGGCTGAGGCAGGAGAATCGCTTGAACCCGGGAGGCAGAGGCTGCAGTGAGCTAAGAGCACGTCATTGCACTCCAACCTGGGCAACAAGAGTAAAACTCGGTCTCAAAAAGTGTCCTTGCATTGACAAGTGGTACAAGACTTGAGTTTTTAATTTTATTTTATATTTTACTTTATTTTGAGACAGAGTCTTGCCCTGTCACCCAGGCTAGAGTGCAGTGGTGCGATCTTGGCTCACTGCAAACTCTACCTCCCGGGTTCAAGCGATTCCCTTGCCTCAGCCTCCCGAGTAGCTGGGATGACAGCCATGCACCACCAGCCCAGCTAATGTTGTATGTTTTTAGTAGAAATACGGTTTTACCATGTTGGTCAGGCTGGTCTCGAACTCCTGGCCTTAGATGATCCACCCACCTTTGTCTTGGAAAGTGCTGTGATTACAGGTGTGAGCCACTGTGCCCGGCCAGAAGAATGAGTTGACCATAGCTGGGCACACAAGAAAAGTGAGAATCCGCAAGGCAGTACTTGATTGCATGCTAGATGACTAGCAGAAGCAAGACATGCTCTGAGTTGGAAGGAGTCGTCGTGATTTTTGAAGTTTTCACCAAGTAGAGAGTTAATCTGGTCTTTTAAGGTTGGGAAGGTTTCTGCAGACAGGAGCAGGGGAGAACGGCGGATATGGAGTGGTTTATGCAAAGCAAACAAATAAGAAAGCAAACTTGAACAGAGATTAGACAACTTTGCTATCAAGGGGAGTAGCCACGATATGACTGGAAAAACTGAATAAGAAGCCAAGTATTTGTTCGGGAGAGCAGTGTTTTCTCTAAGTTAGTCATGATAAAATGTTGATGTATTGCATTCCATCGTGAAACAAACAGAAACGCTTTTTAATAAAGAAAATGGCTGTATAATTAATTGATGTGCATTATAAAAATCACAACCACGTGTGCCCATGAGAAAACCAAGCTATAGAAGTTAAATGTGATCTGCTGTGGCCAAATCGTTGTGATTTATTTGCTGCTTGTTCATTCATTTTGTCATCTACAAGGCTAGCAGATGAAAACTTGGACTTATTACTACAGAAAAACAAGTATATATAGGGAAAAAATATTTACAAACTGAGAAATTTCCATTAACTTTTCTCTATGAACTGGGGAAAGGTCAGGGTCATCTGATACAAGGGCAGACCATTTTGGTTCAGCTCGTAGACTGCAGTCTTCCCAGGGAACGTGGATTAAGTCCTTCAGTGGACCGTGGGAAGCAAGGTCTTGAAAGGATAACATGTGCTTTTAGGCAGATTACTCCGGTAACCGTATACAGAATGAATTGGTGAAGAGAGCCAGGAGAGAGGACGACCAGTTAGGAGACTGTGGCAGTAAACAGCAGTAATCCCGGCTTCAGTTAGCGCAAGAAGATCTTGTATTTATACAGTACTCTAGGTATACAAATTCTTCTCACAGACCCTCCTTAAAATGATTATGCAAGGTAGGGTCTTTTTTTTTTTTTTTTTAATTTGGGGGTTTAAAAGGCAGCTTTGTGGGGGGATGGTTTTTTTTTTTTTTTTTTTTTTTTTTTTGGGGGTTTCTTTTTTTTTT
>NW_022437090.1:1052584-1103073 GCF_009761245.1 Sapajus apella | reverse complement strand
CCAGGCTGGAGTGCAATGGCGCGATCTCGGCTCACCGCAACCTCCGCCTCCTGGGTTCAGGCAATTCTCCGGCCTCAGCCTCCTGAGTAGCTGGGACTACAGGCACGCGCCACCATGCCCAGCTAATTTTTTGTAGTTTTAGTAGAGACGGGGTTTCACCATGTTGACCAGGATGGTCTTGATCTCTTGACCTCGTGATCCACCCGCCTCGGCCTCCCAAAGTGCTAGGATTACAGGCTTGAGCCACCGCGCCCGGCGAGTGGCATGTTTTTTAAGACAGAGTTTCACTCTTGTTGCCCAGGTTGGAGTGCAGTGGCGCAATCTTGGCTCACTGCAACTTCCACCTCCCGGGTTCAAGCGATTCTCTTGCCTCAGCCTCCTGAGTAGCTGAGATTACAGGCACTCACCACCATACCCAGCTAATTTTTTGCATTTTTAGTAGAGACGGGGTTTCACCATGTTAGCCAGGCTGGTCTCGAACTCCTGACCTTAGGTGATCCACCTGCCTTGGCCTTCCAAAGTGCTGGGATTACAGGCGTGAGCCACCATGCCTGCCTGTGAGAGCCGTTTTAAGAAGAATTGGCAGGACTTGTTGTGAGGGTGGTGGGGAAGTGGGCAGGGAGGGATGGGACAGGAATCAAACGTGATGCCAGGTGTTCAAGCTCCGGTGACTCAGGGAACACCGCTGCTATTGACCGAAGTCTAGAGGGAAAGCTGGTGTGGAGAAGGGATTGTGATGGTAAACTTTTTTTCTTTTTATTCTGAAATAATTGCAAATGTACAGGAAATTAGACTGAAAGAATCAAACAAAATAACTCACCTATTCTCTGCCCAAAGACTCATTCACGTTTCACCTGTGGCTTCTATGACATTTTTTTTTTTTCTGAGATGGAGTCTCATACTATCGCCCAGGCTGGAGTGAACTGGCACAATCTCAGCTCACTACAACCTCCGCCTCCCAGGTTCAAGTGATTCTCCTGCCTCAGCCTCCTAAGTAGCTGGGATTACAGGCGCCCACCACCACACCCGACTAATTTTTGGATATTCAGTAGAGAATATCCAAAATTATATGTGGGCCAGGCTGGTCTTGAACTCCTGACCTCAAGTGATCTGCCTGCCTTGGCCTCCCAAAGTGCACCGCACCCAGATTTCCGTGACATTCTTTACAGCATAACCATCACACGTTGGACACAGTCGCTCTGCTGAATCTCCTTCCATCTGGGGCAGCTCAAGTTTCCTTGGCTCTCAAGGCCTTGACTTTTTGACTATTTCAGCCCATTGTGTAGGCTGTCCCTCAATTTGGGTATGTCTAGCATTCCCTCATGATTAAGACCTGGGTCCTGCATCTTTGACAGAAACGTGGCAGAAGTCATGCCGCCACTCCTCATTGGGTTTCACCGGGTGGCACACAGTGTCAACTTCTCTCATTACCTGTGGGTTCACTTTCATGATTTGATTAGGATGATGCCTGCCTGGTCTCACCATGGTAAAATTACTTCTAAGCGCTTTCTAATTACTGAAATATTTTGTGAGGAGCTGCTTTGAAAGGCTGCTGGCAAGCCTGGCTTCCGGAGTGTTCCACCTGATTAGCTGCAAAGCATCCTGACCTAGGAGGGTCCCAGGTTTCGGTTTACTTTTTGCTCAGGAAGGAAGAAGGCAGGGAAGGGAGGAAAGAAAAAAAAAAGAGATAAGAAGGGGAAAGGAAGGGAGGGAAGGAAAAAGGAGGGAGGGAGGGAAGGAATGAAGAGAGGGAGGGAGCGAAGAAGAAAGACAGGAAGAAGGAAGGAAGCAGGAAGGAAGGAAGGAACAAAGGAAGAACGGGAGGGGAGAGGAAGGCAAACTCAGGCAGGGTTGCTCATGCTTGTCATCCCAGCACTTTGGGAAGCCGAGGTGGGAGGATCACTTGATTCCAGGAGTTCGAGACCAGTCTGGAAAACATAGGGAGGCTCCATCTCTACAAAAAGAAGAAGAAAAAAATCAGCCAGGCATGGTGGCATGCACCTGCCCCAGCTACTCGGGAGGCTGAGGTAGGAGAGTCCCTCGAGCCTGGGAGGTGGAGGCTTTAGTGAGCCATGATCATTCTACTACACTCCAGCCTGGGCAACAGAGTGAGATCCTGTCTCTATTTATTTATTTGACACAGCGTCTGGCTCTGTCACCCAGGCTGGAGTGTAGTAGCTCAATCTCAGTTCAATTTCATTTTTGCACTGGGCCCTGCAAATTACGCAGCAGTGGGCTCAGGGTGACAGAGTAAGAGTCAACTCTTCTTGCCTTTGGGAATATTCCGTGGTGACAGTGAGAGGGCAGGATCTTGTCCTACTGTCAGAGTGGAAGTAACCTTGGATTTCGCCTTGGGCATGTGTGTCTGCAGGGCATGGGGCTGAACCTGCAGGGCCGGCTGTACAGATGGAGGCGAAGGACGAGTCCAAGACCTTTGGTGGATCAGACTTAGACAAAGAAGTTGAGGTAGAAAAAAAGCCGGGTGGGCCAGGCGCGGTGGCTCATGCCTGAAATCCCAGCCCTTTAGGACGCTGAGGCGGGAGGATCGCTTGAGACCAGGAGTTCGAGAACATCTTGGGCAAACCCGATGGCAGGAACCTGTCTCTACAAAAAGTTTTTTTTTAAGTTAGTTGGGTGTGGTGTGTAGTCCCAGCTATTCAGGAGGCTGGGGCAGCTGGATCGTTTGAACATGGGAGCTTAGAGCTGTAGAGAGCCGAGATCACGCCCCGGCCCCCCCCCCGCCCCGCCCCTCCGCCTGGGCGACAGAGCGACGCTGTCTCAAAAAATAAATAAATAAATAAATAAACAAAAGAAAGAAAAAGAAAAACAGAGCCAGGGTAAGGAGGGGGCCTCTGCAGGCCGAGGACTAGCTACGCACCCCTCGTCCCAGCGCTCCGGTCTGCCTGGGGATCTGGCCCCGTGCCAGGGCGCGCGCCAGGGGCCAGTCCCGGCAGCTTCCCCCGCGGTCCACACTGACGCCAGTGCGCGCGCTCGACTTGGCTCCCCGATTCCGATCCGATCCCCGGCCGAGCAGGAATCCGAGACACGGGCGCCGGTCGAGTAGCCGGGAGCGAGGCCTGAGCTTTGGGGCCGCGGGCACAGCCTGCCGGGCGCCGGGATCGCGGCCCGCCCCCTCGCCCAGTCCCCTGCGCATGGCTGGCGGCCCACAGCGAGCGCCCTGGGTGGCGGGGGCACCCTGCCCGGTCTCCCCTGCAGGCGGCGCGCCGGGGTGGGGCGGAGGCCTCCGTGGGCCCCGGCACGTCCCGGCCGCGCCCTCCCGGCCCCGCGCCCAGCGGACTGAGCTGGCGGAAGGGGCGTCCCTCTCCCTCCCAGGCCTGGGCGCTTTCGCTGGCCGCAGCCGGGGTTGAGGACGGAGCGGGGGATGGTCGAGGGGGCCGCTGGGCAGCCGGTGGTCCCCGCCTCGCGGGCAGGGCCGGGGAGCGCGAACGCAGCCTTTCCAGGAACTCGCCCCGCGCTGCAGGGGAGCCGCGGCCCCAGCGACCCAGAGTACAGGCGCGGCCCAGCAGCCTCGTCCTCACTCGCGGCGGTGCGCGGTGGGCCGTGGGCGTTGGTGGGGGAGCAGCGCGGAAACCCGCCCTCGCCTGACACCGCCCCCCGGCCCGCGACCTCTCGAATCTTCTCTGCGGCCCGCGCGGGGCTGAGCGCCTGGAGCGCCCTGCGTCACCTGCGGAACTTTCAGGAAGAGGCCTGGAGGAAATCAACCTGATGCTAAGGACTGGAAAGGAAACCGAGGACATTGGAGATGTTTTCAACCTCCTGCCGCCTTATACTCAGAGTAATATGGGCCTAGTGTATATATCATGGCAAATACAGAAAAGTGTAAGTAGTTAGACCCCCCCCAAAAAAAAACTCTGCAGAAAAGCACCCATAATTCCACCACCCCAAGCAAACACTTTACGTGGTGCATAGCTCTTCACGTGTTGCTCTTTCTCTTTACAGACTTCATCACTCTGCACAAGTCGTTAGTGTCTTGCTTTTTGTACTTAATATCCTAGAAGTATTTCCCATGTCCTTAAACACATCATAAATATGTTTATGGTTCGATGTTAACATTGTACAGCTGTACCAAAAATACAATCATTTTCATTTTTTTAAAGGATCAAATGATATAAATACTTTTAAAGTTCTTGATTCTTTATTTTTATTTATTTATTTATTTTTTTTTTTGAGATAGGGTTTCCCCTGTCGCCTAGGCTGGAATGCAGTGGTGCAATCACTGCAGCCTCCAAATCCTGGGCTCAAGTGATCCTCCTACCTCGGCCTCCCAAAGCATGAGCCACCGTGCCTAGCAAGTTCTTGATTCTTAATGTTAACTTGTTCTCCAGAGAGACTTGTATTTTCAGTCTCACTGAATGAATGGAGTCTTACTACACCTATGAATGTGGATCAGGGAGAGACAGCAGCCTTGACTAGGTAACCCCATCTCTCCCTCTAGGTCCCAACCTCTGGTCTGTCTTCCTCTGTTAAATAAAATGTAAAGAAATTGCAGAGCCTTCTGGATTCAAACATTCAGACTATTGGGAACTTCAGCCAGTTCTTGTTTTTCAGGTTCTGCATCATTTTTTTTTCTTTTTTAAATTTTTTTGAGACAGAGTCTCGCTCTGTCACTCAGGCTGGAGTGCAGTGGCGCGACCTTGGCTCACTGCAACCTCCACCTTGTGGGTTCAAGCAGTTCTCCTGCCTCAGCCTCCCAGGGAGCTGGGATTACAGGCATGCACCACTGTGCCAGGCTAATTTTTGTATTTTTGGTAGAGACAGGGTTTCACCATGTTGACCAGGCTGGTCTCCAACGCCTGACCTCAGGTAATCTTCCTGCCTTGGGCTCCCAAAGTGCTGGGATTACAGGTGCAAACCACTGAGCCTCCCCACTCCCATCATTTTCTATTCCCCTCAAGCTTAAAAACACTACCACCCAATCAGTACCCTAAAGAGCTACAAGAGGAATCGGCAAGAAGTCCCCCCCACCCTCGAGCCCTGTGCACCCCGACACCCTTTGGTGCGCTTCCCTAGGAGGCTGAGCCTGCTAATAACAGGTGTGGCGGCTCCCTTGGGGTCAGGCCCAAGAAGAAGTCAAAGCTTTGGTGTTAAATAATAATTTCTGTTAAGAATCCCATGGAGAAAAGAAAAAGAATCCCCTGGTAAAACTGGCCCCTGAGCTCCTCTCCAGGAAGGATTCTTTGGCAAATCATGGTCCTGAAACAATTTATTCCCCAAATCTGAGTGACTTAAGAGACTCAAAGGGACTGCCTGGAGCTCCAGTATTCACTATAAGAATAAATAATTGCCAGGTATAGTGGATCATGCCTGTAATCCCAACACTGTGGGAGGGCAAGGTTGGAGGACCACTTGAGTTCAGGAGTTCAAGACTAATCTGGGCAACATAGCAAGACCCCCCCCCATCTCTATTAAAAGTTAACATTAGCTGGGTGTGGTGGCATGCACCTGTAGTTCCAGCTACTCAGGAGGCTGAGATGAGAGGATTGCTTGAGCCTAGGAGGTCGAGGTGCCGTGATGGCCCTCCCTTCATGGATGAGGAAACTGACGCTCAGAGGGGTTTGTCTGCTCTCTGTGCTGGGTAACTAGCAGCATGCGTGCTTTCTTTCACTTTACCCCCTTAACTCCTGTGGAGAGAAAGTGAATCCCAGTAAAACTGCACGTTTGCTTATTTTTTATCGTGTACCATGTTGATGCAATCAGCACCAAATGCTGATTGGATTTAAAAATAGCAACAGCAGCCACTTTTCCCGTTCACTTTTATTTGGCTGGCTTGTTGCCATCCCATGATTCTACCGCACTCTATCCCTGGGCTGGCCTGTTTTTCCAGCCACATAGGTCTGGTTCACTACCTGCTGCACCCAGAGCTCCTGTTTTGTCCTTCTCTTTGAATCACTTATATTCGTGTGCTTATCTGGCACCTCCCCTCTGGATCACTGGCCTGGTGACATTTTTGAAGACTGTTTTAACTCTTCTGCCCAAGGTGCACTTGTGGTGTGACTCTTCTCTTAGGGTTCCTTAAGATGATTATCCATTCTTTTGAGGTCGCTACATCAGGAAATGATTGCATTTTCAAGCTAGAAAGGACACTGGGCGCTGTGGCTCATGCCTGTAATCCCTGCACTTTGGGAGGCCGAGGCGGGCAGATCACCTGAGGTCGGGAGTTTGAGACCAGCCTGACCAACAAGGAGAAACCACATCTCTACTAAAAATACAAAATTAGCTGGGCATGGTGGCACATGCTTGTAATCCCAGCTACTCAGGAGGCTGAGGCAGGAGAATGGCTTGAACCTGGGAGGTGGAGGTTGTGGTGAGCAGAGGTGGTGCCTTTGTACTCCAGCCTGGGCAAGAGAGAAACGTCGTTAAAAAAAAAAGGAAAGGATGCTATCTGAGGTCTAGACGGAGTCTCACTCTGTCGCCCAGGCTGGAGTGCAATGGCCCGATCTTTGTCCCCTCCCTGGGGTTCAAGTGATTCTCCTGCCTCAGCCTCCCAAGTAGCTGGGACTACAGGTGTGCACCACCATGCCGGCTAATTTTGGTATTTTTAGTAGAGAGTGGGTTTCACCATGTTGGCCAGGCTGGTCTTGAATTCCCGGCCTCAAGTGATCTGCCCGCCTTGGCCTCCTAAAGTGCTGGGATTACAGGCATGAGCCACCGTGCCTGGCCTGGTCATCGTTTTATGGCGGATTTGCTCTGGTCACTCTGCTAGTCATGTCACCAGGGCTAAGGCAGTGCTCTTTCTTGCAGAACAAGCAGCCTCTGGTCACTGGCTGTTTCTCTGGTTCTGGGTTCAGCGCCAGCGCCTGTCGCTGATCGGAGCAGATAACACACCAGCGCCTGCAGACCAGGCCCAGGCTCCTGCCTCTTGGCTCCTCAGAATGGTTGCTTTGTCAGTCATGGGTCCTCGAGCAATGTGGGTTTTGCCTATATGAACTCTGCAAACTTTGTCCTATATTAACTCCCCAAACTGTCCTTTTTGTTTTATTTTGTTTTGTTTTGAGACAGGGTCTTGCTCTGTCACTCAGGTTGGAATGCAATGGCGCAATCACAGCTCACTCCAGCCTTGACCCCCTGGGCCCAAGAGATCCTCCAGCCTCAGCGTCCCAAGTAGCTGGGACCACAGGCACCACCGCACCCAGTTAATTAAAAAAAATTATTTGGTAGAGATGGGGTCTCACTATGTGGGCCAGGCTGTTCCCAAACTCCGGGACCCAAGCCATCCTCCTGTCTCAGCCTCCCAAAGCATTGAGATTACAGGCGTGAGCCACTGCGCTTGGGCTGATAAATTGTCCTTCTTATGGATTTGCATACGCAGAACATCTGACCCTTTATAGTGTGACGGAGATGGAGCAGTAAAAGGCTGCCTTTGAGGAAGCCAGGCTCTACCACGCAGAGGGTATAAGCCTCCCTTTGCTGGTCTAAGTCTCAAACCTGCCACACTAGGCTGGCAAAAGCCTTGTTTTATTGTGCATTTTTTTTGTTTGTTTTTTTTTTTTTTTGAGACAGGGTCTCATTCTGTCACCCAGGCTGGAGTGCAGTGGTGTGATCATGGCTCATTGCAGCCTCGACCTCCTGGGCTCAGGTGATCCTCCCACCCCACCCTCCCCAGCAGCCGGGACTACAGGTGTATTGCCATCATGCCTGGCTAATTTTTGTATTTTTTGTAAAGACAAGGTTTCGACATGTTGCCCAGGCTAGTCTCAGAACTCCTGAGCTCAAAGGATCCTCCTGCCTCGGCCCACCAAAGTGCAGGAATTACAGATGTGGGCCACCATGCCTGGCCTATTGTGTTTTTCAATGATTGAAAACTTATTTTAAAAATTACCACAAGCAGATAGCATATTTACACCTTTACAATTCATCATCAATTTTTTTTTTCCTTTTCGAGATGGAGTCTCGCTCTGTCACCCAGGCTGGAATTCAGTGGTACAATCTCGGCTCACTGCAACCTCTGCCTCCTGGGTTCAAGCAAGTCTTCTGCCTCAGCCTCCTGAGTAGCTGGGACTACAGGTGCATGCCACCACACCTGGCTAATTTTTTGTATTTTTAGTAGAGATGAGGTTTCACTGTGTTAGCCAGGATGGTCTTGATCTCCTGACCTCGTGATCTGCCTGCCTTGGCCTCCCAATGCTCTGGGATCACAGGCATGAGCCACTGTGCCTGGCCCTCATTATGAAGTTTTTAAAGAAAATAGTATTGTTTGTGTTGTATTTTTATGTAATTTCTATATAGTTTCAATTCTGCAATTTGCTTTCCTGCCCTTAAAATAAAGTAGAATATACACATAGAAAGATGCACAAATCACAATGTACAGTTTGACACATTTTCTCAAACTGAAGACACCCAGTTATTTGCATTCAGATCAACAAACATTTCCAGCACCCCATACCCAAGGATGCCTTGTAGAGAGCTTTGTGTTCTTGCTCGCTCTTCTCTCTTTTCAGAAATGTACCTGATGTGAAATTGATTTTTGTTTGATTTCAAGTCCCCCGCTTTCTAGCATGCAGAATGTGTACAACGGAAGAAACATTTCCTTCTTTCCTTCCTACTCTCATGAGGCTAAGTGCAATTAAGTGCAAAATTTCGGCCTCTTAGTTGACAGCTTGAGGGAAGACGCATAGATTCATAGATCTTTCAAGCTGGAAGAGACTCTAAGAAGAGAAGGTTATGACCAAGGTGTTATCCCTCCCAAGTGGCAGATCTGGGACTGGTGCCCAGGCTGCCTAACAACCAGCCATTATTCTCTGCTTTGCTAATGTTATGTAAATAGCCATAACCCAGGGTGGAAGGAGGTACTAGGAATAGACTTCAGGAAGATTTCCTGTGGACCATGGAACAATGACAGGGTGGCCAACTGTGAACAAGGGTACGAACAGGTGATTCCCCCACTTCCATTCTCCTGGAAAGAACCATGCTGGCTTTTGGTTGCTTCCTGAAATGGCCTCAACAGTTTCCTTAAGTCCATGTATCCCAAATTGTGTGCCCAGGTGCCCTAGGGTGCTGCTGCAAATTCACAGGGGCACATCAAGGTGTTTTTTTTAGAGAGAGTTTTGCTTTGCTGCCCATGCTGGAATGCAGTAGCATGATCTTGGCTCATTGCAACCTCTGCCTCCCGGGTTCCAGCGATTCTCCTGCCTCAGCCTCCCAAGTAGCTGGGATTGCAGGCATGCACCTCCATACCCAGCTAATTTTTTTGTATTTTTAGTAGAGATGGGATTTTGCCCTGTTGGCCAGGTTGGTCTCGAACTCCTGAGCTCAAGGGATCCACCCACCTTGGCCTTCCAAAGTGCTAGGATTACAGGCATGAGCCACTGCACCTGGCCTTATTTTTAATTTAATTTTTATTTTTTTGAGACAGTCTTACTCTGTTGCCCATGCTGGCGTTCAGCAGTGTGATCTTGGCTCACTGCAACTTCCTGAGTTCAAGCGATTCGTCTGCTTCAGCCTCCCCAAGTAGCTGGGACTACAGGAGCGCACCACCATGCCAGACTGTTTGTATTTTTAGTAGAGATGGGGTTTTACCA
This sequence comes from Sapajus apella, assembly GCF_009761245.1. Classification (NCBI taxonomy): domain Eukaryota; kingdom Metazoa; phylum Chordata; class Mammalia; order Primates; family Cebidae; genus Sapajus; species Sapajus apella. Next base: position 1,093,534 of record NW_022437090.1, on the reverse strand, counting down.
CGTTGGCCAGGTTGGCCTTGAACTCCTGGCCTCAAGTGATCCGCCCACCTTGGCCTCCCAAAGTGCTGGGATTACAGGCGGGAACTACCTCGCCTGGCCTTGTCAGGATATTTTAAATGTTCCATTGCACGAACTATTAGGCGAAGGAAATGCACAGTTTCAACATTACGTTGCATTACATTGCTTTTGGTGGCATCGTATCTTGACAGAATTGGGTTTTGCCGGATACTGTGTTAAAAAGCAAGCACAGCATATGAAAATGGAAGGGAAATAGGAAATGAGGGTTCTTGTGTGCATCTGATTCTGAGGTTTTAGAAATTGTGCAGTGCTCAACAGGCGCACTCATCCCGTTAGAAAGTAATTGCAGTCATTTAAGAATAAAATAAAGGCCAGGCGCAGTGGCTCATGCCTGTAATCCCAGCACTTTGGGAGGCCGAGGCAGGCAGATCACCTGAGGTCAGGAGTCCAAGACCAGCCTGGCCAGCATGGTAAAACCCTGTCTCTACTAAAAATACAAAATTAGCCAGGCGTCATGGCGCATGCCTGTAATCCCAGCTATTCAGGAGGTTGAAGCAGGAGAATCACTTGAATCCGGAGGCAGAGGTTGCAGTGAGCCAAGATCGCGCCATTGCACTCGGGCCTGGGCAAAAAGAGCAAAATTCAGTCTCAAAAATAAAATAATAAATTTCTTTATATTTCTATGTATTGTTTTTGCAAATAATTACTAAATTGTTAAGACATCAATATTTATTAAGTTGTTTGGAACTAACTATTTAGTAATTCGTTAGGTATTTCTTTTCACCTAGGGGCTCTGTGAACCTTTGCCTTTGCAGTAAGGCTGGGTGGGATCAGGTTCAAGTCACTGTAGCATCTCTAGTACTTTGTGTCAACTGGGTGTTCTGCTGGTAGACCAGAGTCCAGGATGATTTTATCCCGATAGAGAAACTACAAGTAACTTGATAGAGGTTATCTACCTTCAGCAGATTCACGTTTCATGAGGCCTGAGGCTCACGCAATTGCTGGAGCCCTCGTTCAGGACAATAATGCAAAATCAGGGATTTGAGAATTGGGCAGCAGGCTTGCAAGGGGCCTGTACAAAGCAAGGGGGCCCTGAAGCTTAAGGTCCATCAGAGTCCCGAGCCTCTGCCACCAGCTAGGAAGTAGTGGAAATGGAAATTCAAGCCCAGCTTGGTCTGACTTCAAGGAACTTGGCAATGAGAACCCAATTCCTGTATCTTCTCACAGGGAGGTTTCGAGGAGAGGGCTTTGTCATCAGAGCTGAGTTCGAATTCTGGCTCCACCACTTCCTAGCTCTGTGCGCCGGGAAAGTTACCGACCCTCTCTGGGGTTACTGAGGCAATAACGCGTGCTCCCCATAAGATTGTCAGGGTTAAATGAGATACTGCAGGTGAAAATGCCTGTCTACAGCAGACGCACCAACCGTGTTAATCTCCCGCTCTTCCTCTGCTCCCACACGAGTATCGTGTATATGGAGGCAAAATAAATATAGACGAGCTAGCTGGTAGAGTTTCCTTTGTGTGGGGGTAAATTCAGTAAATGCTTATATATGGCAAGCAACTGTCTGCAAAAGATGCAAATCACACCACGTTGGCAGACCTTTGCCTGGTGTCTTGTCTCGGTTCGGTGCCTAGCTGTGTTTATATACAGGGGTTGCCATCGCCCATAGACTAAGGTAGAAACTCATCCTGGCGTTCGAAATCTCCCACAGTCTGGCCTCAACCTAATCCTCCAACATCTTGTCTTCCTATGGTCCAGTGCAAACCTCTCCTTTGCCCGTTGACCCTTACCCATTCACTATGGCCTGAGCAGAAAGCTACCTCCACTCCTGGGATTTCTCTCTGTTTCCTGAATCCCAAATCCTACCCATCCTTGAGGGTAAGTTCAAGCCCCCTTTTGCAGTGAGCAATTTCTGCCCAATCCCAGCCTCTGGGGAATCCGGTCCTCTCACCTCGAGCCACACCTACCATGTGTACCATGCATTCAAGTCTTAACCACACACTGCCTTATCTAGTTCTGTAAGTTTTGGGGAGTTTGCTTTTTCTTCCAGTTGCATTGTAACTCAGAGTAGAGACTTGGCCTCTGTTTCTAACTTGTTATATAAGCCCAGGCAAATATCTTTCCTTGATTCCTTTAACTCTGAAGTGAAAGAGTTGGATAAGGGAACTCTAAAATTCCTTAAGATTTGGAACCTCTCCATAGGGCTCAGTGTGGTGATACATGTAAGATCTCAGCCTGTGCAACACAGAGAGATCCTTTTTGTAGAGACAGGTCTCCACAAAAAAAAAAAATTAGCCGAACATCGTGGCTCATGCCTGTAGTCCTAGCTACTCAGGAGGCTGAGGTGGGAGGATGGCTTGAGTCCAGGAGGTCGAGGCTGCAGTGAGCTATGACTGCACCACTGCACTCCAGCCTGGTTGGCAGAGCAAGGCCCTATCTCAAAAATCAATACAATCGATAAAATAAAATCTCATTTAACAAATATTCTAACATTTGTTGATCACTTACACCCCAAGCCCTGAGCTAGGTGCTAAAGGATGAATGAAGATAAATAAAACGTGGTGTCTGCTCTCAGGAAACATACAGTGCAAGGAGGATTAGATGCCACATTCACTTGTGGATCAGGAGCTCAGAGACCAGGAGACGGCAGAGGGCCTGTCTCACATTGTATCTGGGAGTTACGTCGTCTCCCCACTCCGCTGCCTGGACCCATGACTGACTTGCTTCTCTGAACCCCATATTTCCCATTCCAGCACCCCATTATGCACACCTGTGTCAACAGAGCTACCTTGCCCTCTGACCCTCCATTCACTCTGCTGGTAATCTTGAAGTCAGTCCTAAAGCTGCACTGAGGGTGGGATCAGGAAGAGTGGGAGGAATGCTAAGAACACAGCACAGAGTGATTGCTTTGATGGCTTTATTAGATGCCAAATGCCGCCTGCACTTTACCTGCATTCGCTCATTCAATCTGAACCAATGTCTCTAGGCCACAGTTATCACCATCCCAGGTTTACAGATGAGGAACCGGAGAGGAGCAAGTAGGTGGAGGAGCCGGCTTGGAACCCATCAGTCTGGCTCCATAGCTCACCCTCTCTCAGTGCCTACTGGAAATGACTGCCTCTCCTACAGTTAAGGTTTAGTGAAGGTTCTCCAGCTTTCTTTTCTGCCAGCTCTGATCTATTTCCTGGAGCTACATTGAAACAGACAGAGGGCAATGGGTATTTTCCTAGGAAGGAAGATCTGGAAGGTGTTAACTGGTGGACAGTAGCTGGAGTCTGTCAGTTTCCAGGTAGTCATCCTGAGGCAGAGCAGATGAACCCCAAAAAAGGGGCTCAGCCCATGAGGGTTCTTGGCTTTGCTCAGGAAAGAATTCAAGGGTGAGCTGATGTTAGGGGAGAAGATAACAGTTTTACTGAAGTGGCAGTGTTACAGCTCCAGCAGTGTTACAGCCCCTGGACTGTTCCCGCAGAGCTGGGCTACCCCATAGGCAGTGTGCTGAGGGCAGCAGCTTGGGCTGCAGTCAGATTTACACCTACTTTCAATTACACGTAACAGATTAGTTTATGCAGAAATGTCTAGGAGAAGGGTGGTAACTTTTGGGTCGCTGGGTCATTGCCATGGAAAGGGGTGGTCATTCTGGGGTGTTGCCATGGCAATGATACACTGACAGGGCGCCCTGGTGGGCGTGTCTTGCCCACCTCACTGGTGGGAAAGCTGCTTCCTCTCCGTCCCTGTTTTAGCTAGGGTTCAGTTTGGTCCAGTGTCCACGCCCCACCTCTGGAGTTGAGTCCTGCCTTCTATCTCCATCTGCCCCTGAATTACAGAAAAAGATCAGGGTAGATAGAAGCCCTTCGCAGAGTTCCACTATTGGTTCAGATGTAGGAAAATTTTCTTTCCTTCCTTCCTTTCTTTCCCTCTCTCCCCCTTCCTTTCCTTTCCTTTCCCTCCCTCCCTCCCCTCGTTCCTTCCTTCCTTCCTTCTTTGGAATGCAGTGGCACAATCTCAGCTCACCAGAACCTCCGCCTTCCGGGTTCAATCGAGTCTCCTCCCTCAGCCTCCTGAGTAGCTGAAATTACAGGCATGTGCCACCACACCTGGCTAATTTTGTAACTTTACTGAAGACGGGATTTCTCCGTGTTAGGCTGGTCTCAAACTCCCAACCTCAGGTGATCCGCCTGCCTTTGCCTCCCAAAGTGCTGGGATTACAGGTATGAGCCACTGCGCCTGGCCCTTCCACATTACTTTCTTAAAATAACAGTTTTATTCAGAAATAATTTACATAAAACACAACAACTTTAGGTGCACATTTCAATGAATGATGACAACTGTATATAGCCTGTGACCACCACAACAATCAGAGTATAAAACAGTTCCATCATCCCTCCAAACTTCCTCCTGCCCCCTTCTAGTCAATCCCCTCCCTCTGATCCTGTCCCCTGGTAACCTCTGATTTGCTCACTGCCACTAGTTTTGCGGTTTCTGGAATTTCACAGAAATGGAATCATTACAGTATGTCCGGCTTTTTCCACATAGCTAATACTTTATGTATTTTTTATTTTAAATTTATTTTAGAGACAGGGTCTCACTCTGTCACCCAGGTTGAAGTGCAGTGCTGAGATGGCAGCTCACTGCAGCTGAACTTCTGTGCTCAAGTGATCCTCCCACCTCAGCCTCTCCAGCAGCTGGGACTACAGGCCTGCACCACCATGCCTGGCTAAGTTTTTTTTTTTTTTTTTTGGGGGACGGAGTTTCGCTCTTGTTACCCAGGCTGGAGTGCAATGGCGCGATCTCGGCTCACCGCAACCTCCGCCTCCCGGGTTCAGGCAATTCTCCTGCCTCAGCCTCCTGAGTAGCTGGGATTACAGGCACGTGCCACCATGCCCAGCTAATTTTTTGTATTTTTAGTAGAGACGGGGTTTCACCGTGTTGACCAGGATGGTCTCGATCTCTTGACCTCGTGATCCACCCGCCTCGGCCTCCCAAAGTGCTGGGATTACAGGCTTGAGCCACCGCGCCCGGCAAGTTTTTTATTTTTGAAAACGGCGGGGGGCGGGTCTCACTATGTTGCCCAGGCTGGTTCGAACTCCTGGCCTTAAGTGATCTCCTACCTTGGCCTCTCAAACTGTTGGGACTACAGTCATGAGCCACTGTGCTGCGTTCACCAGAGAACACTTTGAGGTTCCTTCCAGGTAGTTCTGCATCAGAAGTTTCTTTTTATTGAGTAGCGTCCCATTGCATGGGCTATTGCAATTTGTTTATTCACTCTCCTGTTCATGGACATTGTGATTATCTTCTGGTTGGCTGTTCTGAATCAAGATTCACGTAGAAGTCTTAGTGTGGGCATCTGTTTTAACTTCTCTTGGGTAATACCTAGGAGTGGGACTGTTGTGTGGTCGATGTATGGTGCAACTGAAATCCTTCCAGCTTTCTGAATCTCACATTTCCCCACCCTTAGAGAAGACAAGAGGACAGGCACAGGGCTAGGTGAACTCCATTCCGGGAACGGAGAGGCGTGGGAGGCCCTACAAGGCAGGCCTGTGTGTGCAGCAGGCAGGAGGGCGGGGTGTTTGCGCAGAGGAGCCTGTGCGTTCAGGGGCTTGAGATGTCGGATTCTGTGGACACGGGCAGGAAACTTAAGACAGAGGCTCTGCTGAGCGGGGACCTGGGGAAGACGTGGGAGCCCTGCAGCCAGGCAGGGCTCCGAGGCTGTGCGTGCAGAAGCAACAGCCTCGGCAAAGTCGTCGGGGAGCCCAGTGGGGCCCTCGCCGGGCCGGGTGGCCGGGGCCAGTTGCCAGCGGGACCCGAAGAGCGGCGTGGGCGGCAGAGCGAGGCCCCAGGCAGCCTCTGGGGAGCCGGAGGAGGCCAGGCCCGGCCCCCGCCCCGCCCCTTCCCCTGCTTTTTCCTCCCCCCTTCCCTTCTTCTCCCCTCTCCTCCTCCCTATTCCCCTCCCCTCCTTCTCTCCTTCTCCCACCCACTCCCCTTCCCTTCTTTCCTGTCCCGTCTCCTCCTCCTCCTCACCCGCCCCCCACCCCTTTTCTCCGCCGCCACGGCGCAGACCCCGCCCACAACACGAGTCACGTGCGCGGCACGCACCCTCCTTTGGGGCGGGCTAGGGCCGCGGAGTCCCGGGGGAAGAGGCTCAGCGCTGGCCGGGCACTCGGCACGGGCCGGGACCCCGTCGCGGGTAGGCGGACGCCAGGAGGGGCCAGACGGACGGCGCGGGGCGGGGCCTGTCGCGAAGGGCGGGGCCTGTTGCCAGGGCTGGCGCAGGAAACGGGCCGAGGGGCGGGGCTGCCGGCTGCCCGCTGGGGCGCTGTTTACTCCTGGCGGGGGAGCTTTAACCCGCGGGCGCGTGGCGGCCGAGAAAACGCGGCGCCGGAGCCGCGGCCCGGGAGCCGGAGGTGGGGCGGGACGGAGGGGCCGGCCGAAGACGCCCTGGACGGCTGGGCTTTTATTTTTCTTATTTAAAAAAAGTCTGGCCTGCTACCCTTGACGTCCTCCTCCCCGGCCACACACACAGACATGCGTGCGCGGGCACTCACACACACACACACACACACACAGACACCCCCCTAGTGTGCAGACGCACATACACGCGCACACACGACACATACGTACACGCGTGCACACACGGGCGCACCCACACATGCACATATACACGCTCACACACACGGATACACATGCGCGGGTGTACACGTGCGCGCGCACACACGGGCACATGCACGCGAATGCACCCACACGTGGGCATACACACGCGTGCACACGTACACACGGGTCACACACGTACACTCGCGCACACACCCGAGTTCACCCATACACGCACATACACATGCGTGCACACACACGCGCACACACAGTGGTTGCTGGAGGCTGCGTGCTCACAGCGCTCTGGGCCCTGAGCGGCGCCTTGGGAGGTAGAGGTCTGACACGTGCGACCTCTGAGGGCGTCTCTGCCACTTCTCCTAATCCAGGAAATGACTCGGTGCAGCATCCCCTTATGGTTTGTGTGCCTGCATGAGACTCGTCACGCACTGAGCTGATTTGAGTCTGTACTCTAGGCAGTCTGGCCACGTACGCTTCATTTTCTAATATATGCAATCGGTACAAGAGTTTTCGGTAAGCCGTGGAGCGCTCCGCGAGGGTGTCTGCATGAACACTGAGGACAGGCGGCTCTGTTGCAATGCCTTCCTCCACGAAGTCAGTTTTCCATTATCTGAGAAATCCAGAGTAGAGAGACGCCGTGACACGTAATTTGGTAATGTCCTATCAACTACCCAGTAACCGTTTTGCACCTAAGGAACAGAGGCTGAGAAAGGCGAAGTGGTCAGAAGTCGCACAGCTAGTGAAAGTGCACATGTCCTTTGACTCCCAGAGGTGCCCCACTCCCGCTCGGGTAATGGACATGTGTGATTTTCTCTGTCCCATGTCCCTTCCTGTGAGACCTCACTCCTCTATTCCCCGTGGTTTTATTTGGGCTGGCCACCGTAGTATTCCATCTCTTTGGCAACAGCCGTCCAAAGGGTGGGCATTTTCACTGAGCAGAATGAATTACAGTTCTTCCCTGTAACTAATATGTGAATGTGTGAAAGAAAAATTTGTTTTCTGCTGGTGTTGCTAAATTAGGATGTCATAGCTGGGGGCTACCGGCAGCTATGTTCCCGAGTGCATGAGGGAGGCTCATTTTTGAGGGCTGGGGGCTCTTTTGAAGTAGGAAAAAATGGGACTTATGATATGAAGGAGCAAAACAGAAATGGGAGATTTGGAGAACAGACCCTACCAACTTTGTTTAAACCCAGGGTCCTGCTGTGCCTGGGGCCAGTTATGCTCCCGGGTTTCCCAGTTAAGGAAGCTAACAAGTTCATTTCTTTTGCTTAAGCTAGCATGAATTGAGTTCCTGTCACTTGTCTCCAAAAAGAGGCCTGACTAATAAGTTTGGCACAGCAGTATTTATTTATCCCTCAAAGAATAGTGGAAGTTGGGTGCTGGCCACAGCTATCACTTCTTAAGTGTTCCACTTCCTAGAATGAGTCATAGCAAGCGTGAGTCCCGGGAAAATCTAATTCTTCCTCAATATTATTGCTTTTATACACAGAAAACAATTCAACAGGCCCAAGTTAGAGACTGGACAGATAACACTTGACCTTGGGATCTGATGATGGTCTGGATCGTGCAGAGGCTAAAACTGAGATGTCGAGGTGAGATTACTGGAAGGTTCTTAGCAACATGGGGAAAGACAGAGAGAAAGAAAAGAAAGGAAGAAAGAAGGAGGGAAGGAAGAAAGATTGATAGAATAATTATTCTGGCCGAGCATGGTGGCTTACACCTGTAACCGCACACTTTGGGAGGCCGAGGCAGGCAGATCACCTGAGGTCAGGAGTTTGAGACCACCCTGGCCAACATGGTGAAACCCCCGCCTGTACTAAAAATGCAAAAATTAGCCAGGTGTGGCAGTGGGTGCTTGTAATCCCAGCTACTTGGGAGGCTGAGGCAGGAGAATTGCTTGAACCTGGGAGGCTGAGGTTGCAGTGAGGTGAGATCGTGCCACTGCACTCCAGCCTGAGCGACATAGTGAGACTCCCTTTCAGAAAATAAGAAAAGAATTAACTATTCTGTCAGTTGGCTAAAGCCGAAGGATGGAAAGGTGAGAGGGTCAGTCTTAAAGAAGCAATTAGAGGACAGAAAATGAATTGCAAGGGCATTTGGAATCAGGGAATCTTAGAGACAGAGTCCCTGACACATCATCTCCTTCCTCCTGAACAATTCCAGTGATGGACAGCTGGATAGGTGACATAAAAAGATGGTCAGTGGTTGATGGAACATGGAGAGCGGGGAGGGATGGTTTTTTAATTGGAACGTTGCTCTGTTGCCAGGCTAGAGTGCAGCAGGGCAATCGCAGTCTTGGCTCACTGCAACCTCTGTCTCCCTGGTTCAGGTGATTCTCCTGCCTCAGCCTCCCGAGTAGCTGGGACTACAGGCACATGCCACCACACCTGGCTAATGTTTTTTGTTTTTTTTTTTATTTTAGTAGAGACTGGGTTTCACCACAACCAGATGGTCTTGATTTCCTAATCTCATCATCCGCCTGCTTCAGCGTCTCAAAGTGCTGGGATTACTGTGAGCCACCGCGCCCAGCCGGGATGGTCTTTTCATATCCACTGTCAGTCATAGCCATTCTAAGGGTCTTGGGATAACATTATAGGGCCCTATATGTACTCCTTGGAAAAACATCAGGTAAACTGAGACTAGTCTGATGTTGTCAACATGAAAAGAAATTTCCATGTTTTCCCCCTAACAGACAAAGGGGACAGATTCTCTGCTGGCTCTGTCACTGCTAGGCCTTTGACAGAGTTGAGAGGTGGAAGTCAGGAGCAGGCTGTATTTGTCTACTTGAGAAAGGAAGAAGGGAAAGGGGTAGCTAGGAAGTGAGGAGCACAGGGTCGAGCACAGTAGAAGACAGAAGGAGGAGGAGGGAGAAACAGCAGCTATGAGCAGTAGGATTTTGGGGGAAGAAACTTGGAAAGAGAATTTTTGAAAGCTTCTTGTGTGTTGTGCAATGAAATTCCTCCTTGGCTTCTTCCTATAAGAATGTCAACAAAGACATATTATGTTAAAGGCTTTTTTTCAACTGGATTTGTTTCTTCTCCTGCTGTTTCATCCACACGTTACAAGTCTATCCTCAGCGGTTTACAACCTTCCCAGCTAACCAAAAGCGCTAAAGCCTCTTACCTCCTGTACCTTTCCCCAATACATACAGGAGGTCAGGGTGACAATGAACACTTCCATTTATCAAGTGGTGGGTTAGCACATTGGGAATGGAGTGGGTGGATGCTAAAATACATGATTGGAATGATTTTCCAGTCATTTGGCTGTTAGTATTCATTCGAAGGAGGCTGGCAACTCTTTGGCTAGTGAATTTCAAAGTGTGTCTTTGGGGTGATTAGTTTGGATCAAGAGATAAGCCACGAAGAAAGAAGGGGAAGATCAAAGGAACAACAACCTAGAATGGTCTAGAAGCGGATTGAGATCTAGTTTCCATATAGGACAGATCTTCACCCCTACCTTGAGTGCTGAATTATGAAACACCTAGATGCTACTCATTTCTCATGCCCTCAGGAATCACTGACAGTTTGTCTGGGGTGATTTGAGAAGCAATCAATTGCACTATAAGCAGGAGAAGGCTGGGGTTTGTAAATCCCAGCTTGTAAGTGAGAAGATTGTGAGATGGGCCATCTCTAAGACAAGCATTGGAAAATCAGAGTGCTCCCAGGTGGATAATATAAAAGGGCAAGTGGACAGGATTTTAATAATCCACAAGATTTCTGCCTCCATGTATTATAAGGATTTCTAGGGCAAGATGTGGCCTAACGTCAGATGAATTGCAGGATAGAAGAATCATTAACTATATATTTTATAAAGGTAAGACTCTGGGTTTTATGGGCAAATATTGTATGGATTTTCTCCAAAAAAAAAAAAAAGCCTAAAGATAAGTCTCATTCTTGGCTGGGTGTGGTGAGTTATTCCTATAATCCACCACTTTGGGAGGCTGAGGCAGGCAGACACTTGAGGTCAGTAGTTTGAGACCAGCCTGGCCAACATGGTGAAACCTCGTCTCTACTGAAAATACAAAAAAAAGTTAGCCAGGCATGGTGGCACATGCCTATAATCCCAGCTACTCGGGAGGCCGAGACAGGAGAATCACCTGAAACGGGAGGTGGAGGTTGCAGTGAGCTGAGATCATGCCATTGCTGCCTGGGAGACAAAACGAGATTCCATCTCTAAAAAAAAAACAGTCTCACTCTTCTTCACCTAAATGAATTTAGGCAGGCCTATGAAATGAGGAGAAACTTTTGGCCAATAAATGATTTACACTTGATGTCTTAGTCTGTTTTGTGTTGTTGTAAATCATGCCACAGACTGGGTGATTTATAATGAACAGAAATTTATGTCCTCACAGTTCTGGGGGTTGGGAAGTCCAAAACCAAGGTGTAGGCATCTTTTTTTTTTTTTTTGAGATGGAGTTTCGCTCTTGTTACCCAGGCTGGAGTGCAATGGCGCGATCTCGGCTCACCGCAACCTCCGCCTCCTGGGTTAAGGCAATTCTCCTGCCTCAGCCTCCTGAGTAGCTGGGATTACAGGCGTGCGCCACCATGCCCAGCTAATTTTTGTAGTTTTAGTAGAGACGGGGTTTCACCATGTTGACCAGGATGGTCTCGATCTCTTGACCTCGTGATTCACCCACATCGGCCTCCCAAAGTGCTGGGATTACAGGCGTGAGCCACCGCACCCAGTCAGGTGTAGGCATCTTGCAAGGACCTTCTTGCTATGTCACAACATGGCAGAAGGGCAAAGAGAGGGCAAGAGTGTAAGAGGGACAAACTCATCCTTTTATAAGGAACCCACTGTCATAATAAGGACATTAATCCATTCAGGAGGATTGTGCCCTATGACCCAGACATCTTCCATTAGCCCCTACCTCCCAACACCACTGCACCAGTGAGCAAGTGAACTTTGGGGGACACATTCAAAACATGGCACTTAGAAAAATTAAATTGGAAGGAGAATCGAGGTGTCAGAACTTCCTATCTATACCGAAATTCAAGAGGGAATTTCTTTGTTTTTGAGATGGAGTTTTGCTCTGTTGCCCAGGTTAGAGCGCAATGGCATGATCTCGGCCCACTACAACCTCAACCTCCCAGGTTCAAGTGATTCTCCTGCCTCAGCCCCCTGACTAGCTGGGTTACAGGTGCCTGCCACCATACCTGGCTAATTTTTGTATTTTTTGGTACAGACAGGGTTTTACCATGTTGGCCAGGCTGGTCTCGAACTCCTGACCTCAAGTGATCTGCCCACCTTGGCCTTCCAAAGTGCTGGGATTACAGGCAGGAGCCACCACGTCCAGCTCAAGAGGGAATTTCATGCTGTGTGTCAACCCACTTGTGCTCCTAGTGTCTTACAGACCAGCCTTGTGAAATTGGGTATCCCAGTGGGGAGGGATGGAGGCCGATCTCTGCTGGATATAAGAAACTGTGCTGACCGTGAATACAATATGATATCTGGTACAAACAGCATCCGCCATTCAATTCCGAAGAGCCGGAAGTTGTCATAAAATGATTGGCAGCATTTAAAATGCTTTTAGAAACAGCCTTTTATCTTTGGGATTGACAGATGGGGTTATGGACTTTTGTTTTTTAATCTTTTCATTTTGCTTGTCAAGAGGTTGTTCAGCTGATCAACCCCACATCCTGGGCAATAGTTCGTTAGCACATTACTGTTGTGGCCTTGTGGAAATAATAATGATGATAATAATAATAATAATTATTATTATTTTTTCCCAGTGCTTCATGGCTTTGCCATTCCATGGTATGCAAGATCACCCTGTGCACTTTGTCAAGATCTGTGATACTTCTGCATGATTTTTGTCTCAAGATCTGGGCCATTCTTGACCGTCTGGGCAGGCTGGAATTGCAGCAGGCACATCTGCCTTGGGTGGCTGTTTGCTGCTACGGAAGGATAAGGAAGAAGGCTGGAGTGCTCACATGGGGCTAGTGACTAGAATGGAATACATTTGAGAGATGATGAAGTTTAGCAGCTGGACCAATATGAAACTCTGGTAAGTTCACTAAAGAAAAGGCCACCAGCCCCCTTCTGGGGAGGGCTAGGGGTGATCTTGCAAGGGACAGAAAGTAAAAATAAGATCCTTAAGAGCAAAGTCATGTGACAATAAACACACTGTAGCAGAAAAATAACCTGTGTGTGTGTGTATGACAGGGTCTTACTCTGTCACCCAGGCTGGAGTACAGTGGCCTGAGCATGGTTCACTGCAGCTTCGACCTCCTGGGCTCAAGTGATGCTCCTACCTCGGCCTCCCAAGTAGCTGGGACCATAGACATACACGACCTTGCCCAGCGAATTTTTGTGTGTGTGTGTGTGTGAGACAGGGTCTCGGTCTGTTGCCCAGGCTGGAGTGTGATGCTGCAATCATAGCTCACTGCATCCTCAACCTCCCAGGCGTAAGCAATCCTCCTACGTCAGCCTCCTGAGTAGCTGAGGCCACAGGCCTGTGCTTCCATACCTGGCTAGATTTTATTTTTTATTTTGTAGAGACAAGGTCCCCTTGTGTTACCGAGACTGGTCCCAAACTCCTGAGCTCCAGTGGTCCTCCCACCTTGGCCTCCCAAAGTACTGGGATTACAGATATGAGCCACTAAAGCCGACCCAGTAAAATTACATGCTGATTGGAATCCAAGAAACTAAAAGAGGAGTGTCAAGGATGAGTATTCCCAATGTGCTCTTGCCTGCCAGTTCTTTACTTCTTCTTTTTTTTTTTGTCTTTTTTGAGACAGAGTCTTACACTGTCACCCAGGCTGGAGTGCAGTGGCACAAACTCGGCTCACTGCAACCTCCACCTCCTGGGTTCAAGTGATTCTCCTGCCTCACCTCCCAAGTAGCTGGGATTACAGATGTGCACCACCACGCCTAGCTAATTTTTGTATTTTTAGTAGAGATGGGCTTTTACCATGTTGGCCAGGCTGGTTTTGAACTCCTGACCTTAAGTGATCTGCGCACCCAAAGTGTTGGGATTACAGTTGTGAGCCACCACACCCAGCCCAATTCTTTACTTCTTTCTGGCTATTTTACTCTGCTCCATCTCTCCTCCTTCTCTTTTGGGATAACCCTATCAGTTTTTCTGCTACCATTTGTTATTGAAGAGGTCGGATAACTTCTGGCTTCTCTTCAGGGTCCTCTTGGAAGTCTAAGGTTCCTGGTGCTCTCCCATCTTGTTTTATATTATATTATATTATATTATTTTTGAGACAGAGTTTCACTCTTGTTGCCCAGGCTTCAGTGCAATAGTGTGATCTTGGCTCACTGCAACCTCCACTTTCTGGGTTCACTGCAGTCTTCACTTACCGGATTCTCCTGCCTCAGCCTCCCCAGTAGCTGGGATTATAGGTGTCTGCCACCACACCCAGCTTATTTTTTGTATTTTTAGTAGAGACAGGGTTTCACCATGTTGGCCAGGCAGGTCTCGATCTCCTGACCTCAGGTGATCCCCCCCGTCTCCGCCTCCCAATGTGCTGGGATTACAGATGTGAACCACGGTGCCTGGCCATTTAATGGTATTTATTTCTTTCACAGCTCTGTGTTATCTCCCTTGTGAGTGGGAAAAAACTGGTCCCTGAATTTAGCCTCTGTTAAAAACCTTCCATGAGAAGAGTATTCCTGCAGAGTTTGTAGTGTGGCAACGTAAGGGAGAGGGTTTCTCAGTGAGATTGGGGACCACTCAAATTGGGTCTGTTGAGTTCAGCTGAATTGGCATTTTTACTACATGGTATGTTCCTGGACCTGGTCTGCTTCAGAGGGAAAGCCATGTCTAGATTTTTTTTTTTTTCTTTTTTTTCCTCTTTCTTTTCTTTTTTTTTTTTTTAAGATGGAGTCTTGCTCTGTCACCCAGGCTAGAGTGCAGTGGCACAATCTCGGCTCACTGAAGCCTCTGCCTTCTGGGTTCTAGCGATTCTCATGCCTCAGCCTCCTGAGTAGCTGGGACTACAGGCAGGCACCATCATGCCCGGCTAATTTTTATATTTTCAGTAGAGACGGGGTTTTGCCATGTTGGCCAGGATGGTCTCAAACTCCTGACCTCAAGTGGTCTGCCCTCCCAAAGTGCTGTGATTGCGGGCATGAACCACCGTGCCCGGCCATGTCTAGATGTTCTTTCACCTGTGCAGAAATCTTTTCCTTGGCCTCCCACTCCTCCAGTCTTAGGTACGAGCCCCTCCCTGGGGGTACAAGGCAGGGTGAAGCCTCAGCTGATCCACCCTCAGTTCTGGATTTTATCATCCTGGCCTGAGCAGTGAGATAAACATAATTTTAATCCCCACTTTTAATGCACTCACTAGAAAGCAGACAGGGCTGCTCCAGAATGGATTTCCTGTGTCATAGAAATCACAGAAGCATAAAAGGGAAAAGCCAGATGTGTACACTGAGCCTGCCCAGGCTCACACATTCCTTCATACTGAGAGTCACAGGGCCTCATGTTCCCTGTTCTCAAAGCCAGCTCCTTTTCCGCCTTTTTGAATATGGACATTTGCTCAAATTTCACAGAGTTTCAGAGCTAGGAGGAAGGAGACACAGATCTGGGCATTTATGTGTTGGGGTGTACCATGGCCATCTTTACACATATGGGGCCTTGGTGTGAAAGTGTCACTGTGCAGATGTAAGCGAGAAACTTCAGAGATACCCTTAACCTTTGAACACCTATTTGCAACCTGTCTATCCTTTCTCTTCCATGGCATGCAAAGCCCACCTCTTCCGGGAAAGCCTTGCAGATTGAGTAGATCAGAGAGAAGGTGCCATTGGCCCCAGGGCACACTGGCCCCACCACTTTCTCTTAAAATTCCTGACTCTAGTGCTTCTTGGAGTGAAAATACTTCCAGTGGGTGCTGGACCTGTTTCACTAAGATACATTGTAATTTCTTCAATCAAAAAAAAACCACGAAGTACACCACACATGCAACATTAATAGTATTCTTTTCCCTTGAAACTCACAGCCTGGCTTGAGATTGTGGTATGAAAGTTGTGTTTAGAACTGTGATCACAAGCCAGGTGTGGTGGCTCAGGCCTGTAATCCCAACACTTTGGGAAGCCGAGGCAGGTGGATCACTTGGGCCAGGAGTTCGAGACCAGACTGGCCAACATGGCAAAATCCTATCTTTACTAAAAATATAAAAATTAGCCAGGCAATTAGGGTCCCTGCCTGTAATCCCAGCTACTTGGGAGGCTGAGGCAGGAGAATCGCTTGAACCCAGGAGGTAGCGGTTGCAGTGAGCTGAGATCATGTCACTGCACTTGCCTGCAGTGAGACTCTGCAGTCTAGACAGAGCGAGACCGTCTCAAAAAAGAACTGTGGATCACAGAAGTAATGTGGTCCCATGTCTAAGTGAATGAGACAGTGGTGAAGAATTGAGTAGCTGGCATCCTGATGGTTAACTTTTTGGAAGTCTAACCAGACCCTTGATCATGATGATTTATTGAGTGTCCAGTATGTGCCAGACACTATTCTAGAAGCGGTAGATATAGCAGTAAGTAAAAGCAAAGTCTCTACTCTCACTGAATTTGTAGTTGAGTGGTTGGAGACAGACTATCAAGCAGTGATGATTGCAAAGAAGAGAAATAAGGCCGGGCAAAGGGGCCGTTCAGTGGTGGTATTGTAGTTATGTGTCTTACGGTGAGCGCATCAGAGCAGGGACCTGATCAAATGATGGGACAAGTCCAATGGGTATCTGGAGGAAGATCATTCCAGCCCAAGGAATAGCCTTGGAAAGGCTGAGTTAGGAGTTGGGCTGAGGAACAGCAAGGGGGCCACTGTGGCAGGAGCTTCAGGAGCCAGGGAAGAGTGCTGGGTGTGGGGACTGGAGAGCTGATCACATGGTCGGACTGGACAGAGCGATAGTGTAGGGTCTTGCAGTGAGAGAGTTGGGAAGCTGTTGGGGTTTTGAGCAGAAGAGTGATATGATTTGACTTAGGTTTTGTTTGTTTTAATTTTTTGAGACAGAATTTCACTCTGTCGCCCAGGCTGGAGTGCAGTAGATGATCTAGGCTCACTGCAACTTCTGCCTCCCAGTTTCAAGCAATTCTCCTACTTCAGCCTCTGAGTAGTTGGGATTATAGGCGAGTGCCACCACGCCTGGCTTTTATTTATTTATTTTGAGATGGAGTCTTGCTCTGTCACCCAGGCTGGAGTGCAATGGCAAGATCTTGGCTTACTGCAACCTCCGCCTCCCGAATTTAAGCAATTCTCCTGCCTCAGCCTCCTGAGTAGCTGGGACTACAGGCATGTGCCACCACGCCCAGCTAATTTTTTTTTTTAGTAGAGATGGGGTTTCACCATGTTAGCTAGGATGGTCTTGATCTCCTGAACTCATGATCTGCCCGCCTCGGCCTCCCAAAGTGCTGAGATTACAGGCAACAGCCATCACGCCTGGCCTAATTTTTGGATTTTTAGTAGAGACAGGGTTTCACCTTCTTGGCAAGGCTGGTCTCAACTGGCCCACCTCAGCTGCCCAAATGCTGGGATTACAGGTTGAGCCACTGCACCCGGCCTGACTTAGATGTCAAAAGAATGTGGCTGCTGGGATGTTGAATAGACTGTAGAAAGGCCGTAGAGAAAGCAGGGAGACCAGGGGGAGCCACTGTGGAAGGCCAGGCTAGAGAGATGGTGGCTGGCCTAGGGAAGCTGTGCTGGAAATGCTGGAACATTAATTAATTCTGGCTGAATTTCACTAGAACCAATAGGATTTTCTGATGGATTGGATGTGGAATATGAGTTAAAAAAAAAAAAAAAAGGAGTTAAGGATGATTCCAAGTTTTTGTTTGTTTCCTGAGCAGCTAGAAGAAGGGAACTGCAATTTACTGAAATGAGAAGGAGCAGATTTTAAAGGGAAATCAGAAGTCTGGTTTTGGACATGGTACATTTGAGATCTGATTAGGCATCCATGTGGACATGCCAAGTAGGTAACTGGTGTTGACAGTCTGGAGCTCAGGAAACCAGGTTAGGTATAAATCAAGCCTCTGGTGGAGAAGCCTCAGTTTATTCTGTTCGTCTCATCTGCTCTAAATATATGGCCGAGAAGTCTTCAGTATCCCAGGAATCTGCTGAGCATCTAAGGCATGCTTTGAACCAGGGATGGCCTGCACCATGGAATAACTCTAATCAGTCCTCACATGTAACCGGTTATTCATTTATTAACAAGTGCTTATTAGGTCCCTGCTACAGGCCAGGTGTGGTGGCTCATAACTGTAACCCCAACACTTTGGGAGGCCGAGGTGGGAGGATCACTTGAGCCCAGGAGTTCAAGACTAGCCTGGGCAACATAGTGATAGTGTCTCTACAAAATTTTGTCTAAAAACTTAGCTGGGTGTGCTGGCATGTGCTTGTAGTCCCCGTTCCCCAGAGGCTGAGGCGGGAGGATCGCTTGAGCCCAGGATTTGGAGACTGCAGTGAGCCATGATGATGCCCACTGCACTCCAGGCACAGTGACAGAGTGAAACCCTGTTTTACACTCACAGAAAAGTGCCTATTACATGCCAGCCACTGAACTAGCTGTTGGGTATACGATGGAAAACAAGACATACTTCCTGTACTGACAAAATATTTAGTCTTTTGGGGCATTAGGACAAGAAAATGGAGATTTCAGTGCAATGAGTCACTGTGCTTTGGACAAATGGGAGGGCTGCCTAGTTCCAGACTCGGAGGCCTGTGAAAGCATTTCAGAGAAAATGCTATCTAGGTTGACCCCTGAAGGATGAGCAGAGCTCACCAAGTAAAGAGGTGAGAGAGTAGGGTAGAGTGTTCTAGGCAGAGGAAACAGTGTGTAACAGGCAGAGAAAGTCTGTTCAGGCAAAGAACAGAAGATCAGTTGGACGTCTGGAGTGCCACATGAGGGGTAGAGGGAGAGGGGCAGGGAGAGCCTCGAGGTGTCACTGGAAGGCACACCATGAAGGACCTTAATGTGCAATGTTGGGAATTTATTATCAAAGCCATTGGGAGCTTTTGAGGAGTTTTAAGCAGAGGCAAGAGGTTGGGGTAATAGAGCGGGTTGGAGGGAGGCATGCCTGGGAGCGCTGCATGGGGGTTGGGAGGGTCACAATCTCAGACTCACTGCTCTCAAATAGCACCTATGAGTCCATAGCGTATGAGGCAGGGAAGGGAGGTCTGGCCTGGGTCTGCTGTGCTTAATCTCAGCTAATGGGAGACACTCTCCAAAGATCTAATTGCTTAATGGAAATGAGGTAGAAGTTAGCCACATTTTTCTTTTTTTTTTTTTTTTTTTGTTAGAGACAGGGTCAGCTGGATGCGGTGGCTCATGCCTGTAATCCCAGTGCTTTGGGAGGTGGGTGGATCACCTGAAGTCAGGAGTTCAAGACCAGCCTGGCCAACATGGTGAAAACCCATCTCTACTAAAAATATAAAAATTAGCCGGGCGTGGTGGCACGTGGCTGTAGTCCCAGCTACTCAGGAGGCTGAGGCAGGAGAATGGCCTGAACCTAGGAGGTGGAGGTTGCGGTGAGCTGAGATTGTACCACTGCACTCCAGCTTGGGTGACAAGAACGAGACTCCATTGAGAGAGAGATAGAGAGGGAGAGAGAGAGAGAGAGAGAGTCTCATTCTATCACCCAGGCTAGAGTGCAGTGGTTTCAGTCATAGCCCATGGCGGCCTCCAACTCCTGGGCTCAGGCGATCCTTCCACCTCGGCCTCCAGAGTAGCTGGGAGTAGAGGCATGCACCACCATGAGTAGCTAATTTTTAATTTTTCTGTAGAGACAGGGTCTCCCTATGTTTCCCAGGCTGGAACTGAACTCCTGGCCTCAAGTGATCCTACTGCCTCAACCTCCCACAGTGCTGGGATTACGGGCATGAACCATACATCTGGCCTGCCTACATTTTAATAGGGGGCCAGAGTGAGAAAGTAGGGTGAAGTGCAGTTCTAAGAGAGGACAGCCCCCCAGGAAGGGCAAGCCTTAGTCACTTACAGGGGAAAGGGGAAGAAGCGGGAATGAGACTGGAAAGCAAAAAGTGATTGTCTTTGTAAGTACGTCTTGCTTTGTGTACTGTGCATGTTGTGCAGTGTATATTCAGGTCAGGGCCTGGATTCTGCGTGAAGGTGCTGAGTGCTGTGTGTGTGTGTGTGTGTGTGTGTGTGTGTGTGTTGGCAATGGTTGTTAGTATTGGGATGACTTCTCTGCATCTGTGTTAATGTGCAAAACTCTGGAATGTATATTGTGCAAGTACCTACCGGCAGCAAAGAGATATGCATCCAATTTATGCAGAGAGAGCATATGTCCTTGGAAGGCCTGTGGTATCAATCACAACAAGTTCTCAAACAGAACAATTCTATTGAAATGTAGAGACTATTCTGGCTCACTTTGTACACAACAGGCACTCATGTATTTGTCAAACGAATGAGGGTTTTGGTTTTATTAAAGTGCAATCACTTAAATAAATATACAGGTTTGGTTAAAAGCTTAAACTAGATGTTTTAGGAAGAATAAATTGGCTGGGCACAGTGGCTTGTGTCTGTAGTCCCAGCACTTTGGGAGGCTGAGGCCAGGGGATTGCTTGAACCCAGCTTGAACTACTGGACAACATACCTGTAGTGAGACCCTGTCTCTCAAAAAATAAAGAAGTTAGCTGGGCATGGTGGAGCACGCTCATAGTCCCACCTACTTAGGAGGCTGAGGTAGGAGGATCGTTTAAGCCCAGGACATTGAGGCTGTAGTGATATGTAATTCCCCACTGCATTCAAAACCAAACAAACAAAAACTAAAGAATAAATTCATAACCAGGCACCAACATCCATTGATGAATCCTAGCACTTTAAATCCTGTTATGGGGTTTATATACTAGTCCTACCTCATGTAAGAAACTTTCACTGTTTCATTTCACTCAATAAACATTTCCTGAACATCTTAGTCCCAAAGGCAAGCCCTGGGATGTTGCAGCCTGCCTCATTTCCCTTTCCTCTGAGCCACTTTTCTCTGGGTGTTGCAATTAGAGCTTAATTATATGTTATCTTGTATTGTTCCTTAATTGTTGCATGTGCATTAATCCACTTCCACAAGGCTGTATAATCCTCGGGGGCAGGGACTGTGTTATAAACTTCAGGATAGGTGAGGAATTTAGCAGAGAGGTAAATATATAGAAGTAAGTAAACATCCGCTGTTTGAAGAAAAATGGAAACAAGAATATAAAACTATTCATGAACTGTAGTAACATGTAACATACAAAATTACCTTAAAAACAAGAAGATACATTGTTACTACATTGTTATATTGCTAACTAACTAAACTATTACCTCCCCACCCCACTGTTTTTTTGTAGAGAAGACATCTTGCTGTTGCCCAGGCTGGTTTCAACTCCTGGCCTCCAGTGAACCTCCCACATCGGCCTTCCAAAATGATAGGATTATAGGCATGAGCCACCTTGCATAGCCTAAATATTCCTTGAATAATCAAATACAAAATTTCAATCTTAGCGGGGAGCGGTGGTTTACGCCTGTAATCCCAGCACTTTGGGAGGCTGAGGCGGGCGGATCGTCTGAGGTTGGGAGCTCGAGACCAGCCTGGCCAGCATGGTGAAACCCCATCTGTACTAAAAACACAAAAGTTGTCAGGGTTTGGTGGCAGGAGCCTGTAATCCTAGCTACTTGGGAAGCTGAGGCAGGAGAATTGCCTGAACCTGAAAGGCGGAGGTTGCAGTGAGCCGAGATCGCTCCATTGCACTCCAGCCTGGGTGACAAGAGAAAGCCTCCGTCTCAAAAAAAAAAAAAAAACCCAATAAAATAAAATCAATCTGCATTTTCATATTAATGTAATTGTGGTGATCCCCACAACGTTATGTTCCTCTTAGTGCAAACAAGAAATGTTTCCTAGAGCATGAGAGTCAAAGGGTAGAACACGCCATTGCTGAATTACTGGGTAGCCGGATTTTCCTATAGTGGGACTTCTCCATGGCAATGCCAGCATTTTTTCGGACTGTACAATTCTTTGTTGTGGGGGGCTGTCCTGTAGAGTAGGGTGTTAGCAGCCTCCTTGGCCTTTACCCACCAGATGCCAGTAGCTCCCCTCTCCCAATTGTGACGATCCAAAACGCCTCCAGACATTGGTGTCTCATCACCCCCAGCCCATAACAAGTGCCCTCTAGGAATTTTGGTTCTAGTTAGATAATTTTCTTATTTCACAAATGGTGGGAAATGGGGGAAGGGAAATACTTATTACTTATTTGCTATGAGCTAGACACTCTTATCTGTGTTATTCCATCTTGCAGATGAAGAAGCTGGAGTACCGAGTGGAAGAACCTGCTGGAGATCATAAAAGCGAATTTAGTTCAATCAGGACTGCAAGCCGGTTTGTCTGACTACAAAGACTTTAGCCCTTTTCCAGGACACTCCCACTGCTTCTTTGCCAGAAAAACAGCACACCTCAAACCGAAGGTGAACGGCAAATTCAAAAACTGTATACAAAACATATTTAAAAACTTTTTTAGGAGAGAGGCATCACTACTTTCAGAGTTATTACATTTGCTTGAATATAAATATACATGCCAACACATATATAGACATGGGGGCCCCTCACTACCGTTGTGGCTCTGGTCTTATCTCTGAAAAACACAGAACAACACAATGGAACAACTTCAATTCTCCTTGTTACAAATTATCCAAAAGCCAGAGTCTAACGGTGCCAAAAGCAACCGGTCCTGTTTACGTAAGGCTTGAAGGCTAATAGTTAACTTTTTCCCGTTTAATTCCAGCAACAGTAAATAACGCCTCACTTTACACCGCCAGAGGAAGGAGATGTCATGAAATGGGGAAGAAAACACTGAGTGCAAAGGAAAATGGGAAGGTGCTTTCCAGCTTCCTCCCCCTGGCGCGGGCACGGGCCCTTGGGTCCGCCGGGACTGCACCGCCTGGGTCCCCCCGGTCCCCACCGAGCTCCCGAGCGCGGCGCCCCAGCTCTCTGGCTCCCTTCCCGCCCCAGGGCGAGCCCGGCCCCTCTCAGAGAAGCCCGTCCCAGAGCCAGGCCTGGAAAAACAACAGCGAGAGAAACTTTGGCTCGGTGCGAAAAGCCAAGCCTCAAGTTTGGCTCAGGGCTGCAGCTGCCGGTTCCGATCGGGGGGTGGGGCGGGGTGTGTGTGTGGGGGGTCACCACTCGGTCAGGTTCAAGTGCGCATGTGCGCGAGGAGTCGCTCGGGCACTTATTGAGCGCCGACTGTCTACGGGCAGCCGGGGGTGTGTAGCCCGGGCGCACGGGGCGGGCGGGGTGCGTGCTGGGCGGGTGCGCGGCCGGGGGGTGGCCGGGGAGGCGCGGGGGCGCGGGGGTTGGGCGGGCGGGGGTGTGTCCCGAGCGTCTCTGCAGGGCGCCGGCGGGCGCGCTGCTCCGCTCCCTTCCCGGGCGGGAATCCGGGCCGGGTTGTGGCCGCGGCCGCGTACGTGAGCGCAGTGTCCCGGGGAGGGGGCAGGCCGGCCAGGTGGGCGCCAACCCAGCCTCGGCGTTCGGCCGGAGCGGAGCCGGGCCGCGGGCCGCGCCGGGAGGGCGTGCAGGGCAGCGGCCGCTGCAGCCCGGAGCCGAGCGAGCCGTCCGAGCCGAGCCGTCCGAGCCGGGGAAGCCCGGCGCGCCGCTGCCGTTCGTGGCGGGCCGAGGTGAGCTGCGCGGGGACCTCGCGGCGCGGCAGCCGGGGACGGGGGCGGCTGCGAACTTCCCACGCCCCGCGCTTCGCCTGGGGGCCGGGCCGGCGGCCTGGGGGCCTCGGGGGTCTGGGAGGCCGGGGCCGCGGCGGGCGGGGCGCGGGGCGCTGCGGCAGGGCCGGGGTGGCGGGCGGGGGTGGCTGCCGCTCCCGCGCGTCGCCTTGTTTACCTCGCGCGCCGCTGGCGCCCCCCTTCGGAGCCCCCTCCCTGACTTCGGGCGGCCGGGAGTCGACACTCGGAGGGACGTGGACCGGCCCGCCTGCTCCTCCCCGGCCCTTTCCGGCGGGGCCGCCCGCCCGGCCCTCCCGCGCCCCGCGCGTTCCTGCGGGTTCCTGCCCACTCCGGCCAGCGCGCGAGGCCGGGCTGCGGGACGGGCGGGACAGGGGGACTGGGGGACACACCCTCCGCCCGCGGGCGGCCCGCGCCCCTCCCGCCCTGGCCGCCACCCCCTCTGCCCGCGCGCTCTCGCCCCCGCGCCCCTGCCCCTCCCCGGCGGTGGCACAGTGGGCTCGCGCGGTGCCCGAATGGGGGCCTGCACGGGGAGTTTGTCCTGTGCAAACAATTTCCGAGGCAGCGTTTTCTTCCCTGGCGGGGAGTGCAGGGCTCAGCGCCTTCACTTTGGAACTGACTCAGAGACCTGACGAAGCCCACCTGGCTGGCGGGGAGGGGGGCCTCCGCCTCTCGGTTTTGAGCAGCCCTGGCCAGTTCCCGGTGGCCTCGTAGGTCTTCCACCGGGCAGGCGTTCCCATGATGCCAGGCTGCCGGGCGCGGGGATCCCTGCAGGCCGGCGCCGCTTTCCTTAGAACCCCCTTTCTGGAAAGGTGCACCTGGGGTCTTTGCTTCAAAGTGAGGGAGCCACAGGTTCCTAAGGCTGCCTTCACACCCTCTCCAGGTGTTGTGTAAACGGAAGCTCCTGGTCGCAAATACCTTGAAACACAAGGGAACGTGGCCATTAAGTTCAACTCTACAGGTCCTTTTGGGGAGCTGCTGTGCTCCCAGCACGGTGCCAGGCTCTCTGGGAGGCGGCGGAGGCCCCAAGGAGACCCCAGGCTGCAGGAAGCCTAGGACTGACTAGGTGGAAGTGATTTAGGAGTTGACGTTCAAGTGAATGTGCAGTGGTTGCCTGAGTGAGTGGAGATGCTGGGGTGGGAGCATATCAGATAAAGGAAGGAGGACATTGGGGAAGGGAAGTGGAGTACTACATTTTGAAATAAGTTATGTCTGTGGAGAGGTGGAGAGTAACTCATCCCTAGGGCCCAAAGACAAGAGGAGAAGCAAGTAACAGGTGGGATAGTTTGCAAAGCGGGGCAGAGGAGCACAGGCTCATACCCATCTCGGAGCGGGAGGAGACAGAGATATAAGAGATGATTCCCTCCCTCCAGGGCGTCAACTCTCATGAAGGATGTGAGCCTGGGAAATCAGACACCAAGAAATATAATGGTAACTGTCAAAGTGCGACGTGCAGAAATAGTTCTGTTGGAGTCAGAGAAGGGAGCTGTGGGTAGGGCTCAGTCACCAGGACTGTCTGTATTCCTGGAGGCTGACGCTCTTGAGATGGGCTGTGAGGTGGGAATGAACATGGCTTTACAGAGAGGCAAGGAGATGGCCTTGGCCAGACCAGGAAACGTATCCTGAACAGTAGGAGACAGAGATGGAGAGGAACAATGGTTGAGATTGTGAAAGTCCTAGAAAGCCCTGTCGGTGATTGCATGCCACCCTGTGTGTCCTAAGGAGACAGTCAAGATTTCCGAGTGAGGGAATGTTGTAATAACAACTGTAATGGACGGGCTTTGGAAAGTCATGTTAGGAGGACACATCAGGGAGCAGGCGGCTGCAGCTGTGGGGTGCCCAGAGTTTGCACTGGGATCGGTGGAAGTGGAAAAGGTGGGTTTGAGAAACATGGCTGTTGAAATAATCTGTTTACAGGGCAGGGTCAAGGGATGAGATGAATGGAAATTAATTCTTGGTGGAAATTGATTCTGTGCCAGGGCCTTGGGGCTGCTGTAGTTGGTAACTTGAGAAATCGGAAATGTGTATTTTGGAGAGAAGGAATTGACTACTCAGGCTGTAGAGAAGTTTCTTGGGACTGCTTAGATATCCAGATGTGGGTGTCCTGCAAGCAGCTATGCTCTGAGATGAGGAGGGAGGAGTGGGGGGCGGGGGGAGCCCCCGGGGTTGGTGTTGCAGAGGCTGCAGAAGCCAGGAGAAGGAAGGGGCTTGGAGG
Source organism: Sapajus apella (assembly GCF_009761245.1). Classification (NCBI taxonomy): domain Eukaryota; kingdom Metazoa; phylum Chordata; class Mammalia; order Primates; family Cebidae; genus Sapajus; species Sapajus apella. The sequence goes on along the minus strand of NW_022437090.1, from coordinate 1,068,049 downwards.
AGAAGTGGGGAGGCCGCTGGTAATAGGGGGGCAGCAGAGGATGCCCCTGAATGGCACTCGCCTGAACCGAGGGGCTTCTGTTTCTCTCTCCTGCACTGCCATTCACAGGACATTGCCCAGTTCTGAACCTGAAGCTACAAAAGCAACTGTGGGCAGTTGGGCCCTGAGGAGGATGGGGCTGTTGATTCTTCTAATCGCGAGGGTGGATTGGAGGTTAGAAGGAAGTAGAATGGGATTTGCTAAAGACAATAAATTGCTGGGCTTTGAAATACGTTGAACTTTGCTGGGGGCTGGGGAGTGGGTAGGAGTGAGAGAGTCAGGGAGGAGGACATTTTAACTCTAGGGATATTGTGATTCCCAGGGCCGTTCCTACCAGAGCCTGGCACCCTGCAGGTAGAGGAGAGCTCTTGCTGTTTTTTTTTTTTTTTTTTTTTTTTCCTGAGCTCTGTTCATGTTGCAAGGGTGACACAGGGTGATTTGCTGAACAAATTCCCCAGGCCTCAACATGCAACATCTGAATTTGAATGATGGTTGCAAAAAGCTGTGGATTGAGCTGAGAACGTAATTACTGTTACTTAGCCTCCTTGTTTCTCTGAGATGCAGGATCAGTGAGTGAACTAGTAGGGGAAGAGGATTTGGGAATCAGATAATTTTCTTTATCGGGTGTATCTGACTGTCCAAAGACTAATTGCAGTGGAGAAGTTGTCAAGCTTATTGACTCATTGGAAAGCAGTGTCTGTACTGTTTTGACTGTGACTTACCTTAAGAAATGAAATTTACATCGTGACCTAGTACCTACAATCATGTATAAAGAAATCGAATCTAAGTTCATAAAGTACTACCTCCCTTTGCTCGGTGTCATCTCTGACGTTTCTATTTTCTAGTCTATTATTGTTCACTTAAAAAGCTGTTGTCTCCCACTAAGTTGATCTAATCGTCCTCTAATGGATCATAACCCACAGTGTGAAAAAAACAGAGTTTTCACATTCAGTGAGTATTTATTAAGCCATTTAAGTGAAGAGCTACCGTAACTAGTAAGGTGGAAGAAGGCATGAGGAAGGGTAGATTTACAGACTGTTTGGAAAGATGAGAGACACCTTGATTAAGGAGCAAGCCAAGGTGATTAAATGCCAACCTGAAAAATCACTTCCTGTGGGGTTCAGAGGAGCCAGGAGTGATCTGTGCTGGTGTGGCTTGGAAAAAGGTTTGGGGACAAGGAAGTCTGGGATGAACTGTTTTTGGTGTTTCAGCGTGCTGCAGAGATGGGGAGGTGTATAGAATGGGCAAAGCCTTGGAGTTAGGAATGTGTAAAGTCTACGATTGTGTCAGAGAGAAGAACAGAGGGTTCTTGTTAGAGATTAGAGAGAAATCAAGTTGTTAAAGTGGGCCGGGGTCACTTATAGGGCAAAGGTTGTAAACTGGTGGCCAAGGAGGGTTTTAAGCATAAGGATATGTTATACTTTGGACTACATAAAGATGTTTAAAAATTGGGGAAAAAATCCAGAAAAATCTCTGGATTTGCAGCTCTTTTAAGGAGTCAGACCTGGTGTTCATCTCAAGCTGAGAAGGCTGTCCCCTGCGGACAGGAGGCAGGCTCATGGTCCCGGGGCTTCCTTTCGCCTCAGTCTGTTCACTTTCCATCCACGACTTAGTCCTGTAGGCGTTTTGCTTTGCGGTCTCAGTTTTCAAGAGACTCGAATGCCAAGCCAGGAAATTCGGGATTGCTGTCATGGGCTCTGGGTGGCCACTGAGGAGTCCGGGTAGGAGTGTGGCATTATGGAATCTGAGATATTTCTGTGCACTGGATTTGTTTAAGGCAAATCAACAGCACTTTTTGAGAAGCTGCTGGCTGGGACTTTGAAATATTTTTATGACAATGGCAAAGGAATTGTAGAGGGTCTTGACCTGTGTTCTCCATAGTAAGGCAAATTCTGAGTGACCCCAAGATTTCTCCACCCTTCCCATTTTCCACTTCTGGCTGGCAGGGATCTCAGAATGATGTTGAGGTCATACCTTGGTGAGTTGTGAGTCACAGTCGGCAAGTGTCGACTATGACGAACAGTTCTCAAGAGCTTGTTGTTGATCCAGATGACTCCCAGAAAATGGGCTGATTTGGGGTTCCAGCCTAAGTGAGTACGTTCAGGACTCTGTGGCCTAGAATAGTCTTGTTTTCCGCACAAGACTGAGAGGTCTTCCCAGATGAGCCACAGATGAGACAGACTGACCAGTAGTCACCCTGCCATTACTAACTTCAGTGATTTTAAAATGTTGATCTGGCTGTAGTGGCTCATGCCTGTAATCTGAGCACATTGGGAGGCTGAGGCAGGAAGATTGCTTGGGTCCAGGAGTTTGAGGCCAGCCTGGGCAACATGGTTGAGACCCTGTCTCTACAAAAAATAATAATTAAAAAAAAAAAAAAAAAAAACTAGCTGGGTGTGGTGGTGCATGCCTGTACTCCCAGCTACTCAGGAGTCTGAGGCGGGGGGAGCGCTTGAGCCCTGCAGGAGGTGGAGGCTGCAGTGAGCGGAGATCATATCATTGCACTCCAGCCTGGGCAACAGAGTGAGACCCTGTCTCAAAGTAATGTTTCAAAGCTTTTGAAACATTAAAAACATGAAACTGAAGTGCATTTGTTTAAAAATGTGTGGCTGCAGGATGCAAGGATAACCAGAAGCCAGCTGAATCATATCAAATTAAATCTATTTCCTACCTTATATGGTGGTTTGGTTACTAGACCAGAGGAACAGTGCAGCAACTATGGTACATTTTAACTTCAGTATTTAACAGTTTATTGAGGTATGATGGTCCATGTTAAACTGTAAGGGGTCACATGTGGGCTGGATGGTGTTACTAACTTAACAACCCCCTGAAACTTTTAATTTGTAGCACTGAGGCAGCCTGGAAGGAGATCTGAAAATGAGTACAGTAGAGTTCCATTCTTGGCCTTGATCTGGTCAACGCTTTCCTGGTGTCAGTGAAGATACAGAAGGCACGTTCATCAGATTTGTTGGTGGCGCAGAAGTGGGAGGGATTGCTGGTTTTGCAGACACATCAAGGCTCGGAGTCGTCTAGAATTAGAGGTGCAAATTAAAAAGAAAACAAATTCAGTAAGAGATGAATGTAAAGTCTGATTTAGGTTTAAAAATTTGAATTGTTGCGTTTTGAGCTGTTCATATGTCCTGATAAGATAATACCACTTCTGGGGATGTAGCTGAGACCATATCCAAAATGTAGATGGTGATTTATGCACAGAGATGGAACATTCTGAGGTCTTTTTAAAACTATAGTAAAAACTCGGGAATAACGTAAATATCCAATGGTGTGGGCTAGAGGTAACAGATGAGTGAATTCTGATAGATGCCTTTAAAACAGAATGTTAGGAAGCCATGAAAGATGATGTTTAGGAATAGCTTTAAAATGACAGGGGAAAATGTTTCTGCCAAACACTAAGGGACATCTACAGTGTGATTTCAAATGTTAATAAAGCAGTGTGTTTAGAAAATGACTGGAAGGAAATAGACTAATAATAGTAATATCAAAATAGAAATGCCAGTTGTTTCTGTATGAGTTGAGGTATGTGACTTTTTTTTTTTTTTAACGTTTGTATTATTTGTCTTTTCTCTAGTTGTAGATATGTTCCACAGTGGGGACTTCTGCAATTTTTAAAAGTTTTTATTGTTCAAGGACAAGAGAGGGGAGAGTAGATGATTCATTCAGTGATTAATCTTGAGTGTCTGCCCGCTGCGTGTCAGGCTCAGGGTTAGGGACTGGAGTCACAATGTAAGACAGAGTCCTTGACCCCAGGTTGGCCCAGGTCCACTGAGGAGGGTAAGGGCATGGGGAAAAAAGCCTTGGGATTTTTCTGATGTTTGTGAGTTCAGTGTGAGCCTTGAGTGGATGAGGCTTTTATTCTTATTTATTTATTTATTATTAATTTTTTTTTTTTTTGAGACTGAGTTTCATTCTTGTTGCCTAGTCTAGAGTGCCACGATGTTGGCTCACCACAACCTCCTCTTCCTGGGTTGAAGCGATTCTCGTGCCTTAGCCTCCCAAGTAGCTGGGATTACAGGCATGCACCACCGTCCCTGGCAAATTATGTATTTTTAGTAGAGATGGGTTTCTCTGGTCAGGCTGGTCTCAACTTCCGACCTCAGGTGGTCCGCGTGCCTCTGCCTCCCAAAATGCAAGGATTACAGGCATGAGCCACTGTGCCCGGCCTTATTTTTATTTTTATGTTAGAGAGTCACGAGTCATGCCATGTTGTCCTGCTGGATTCAAACTCCTGCGCTGAAGCGTTCCTCCTGCCTCAGCCTCCCAAGTGGCTGGGACTACGCACATGAGTCAGTGAGCTTAGCTCTAAGATACGGCTTTTAAAAAATGAAATGCAGTTTGTAACAGGATCAGAAATTCAGCGATCTAATCACAAGATCTAGTCTTAATGACCTTGGCTGGTCACGTAACATTTGGACACTGGAGAGCCAAGGGTTAACAGGGACATAAGCAAGCGATGATCCCAGAAAGGAGACCAGGATGCTGGAGGATGGGGAATGACTGAACTACGTTCATTTGATGGATACACAGTGGCACCTTCAAATGGTTTCCTGGCTCTCGGACATAGGAAGGAAGAGACTTGTTCATTTTTGCTCCTGGTGTTCGAATACAACCAATGGATGGAACGGTTGCTTTATTCTCTGTAGCTGCAGATTCCTCATTTATGGCATGATTACATGATTCCTTGTCTGTAGAATGATCAGCGACCAGGCTGATCACAGACTTTAAGGTCTCCTTTAACCTGAAAGACTGGGACAGCAGATTTCAGTTCAACATGAAAAAGGATTTTCTAGCTGGGAGATCTGTCCAGCAGAGGAAATGTCTGCCCAGGAAGTAGTGAGCTTACCGCTGTTGGAGGTGTTGAAGTAGAGCTGAATGCTGTTGATGAGGGTTGCTGTGGAAGAGAAGGACAGGAATTAGGTGGACCGCCAAAGTCTCTTCCAATTTCTGGGGTCAGTTATTTAATATGTGACTTGTCAAAGCCAAAAGACACATAGGATAGGGGCTTTACCTCCAGTGGCAAGTATATGAGTCAATATCTTCAAGTGTGTTCTTTAAAAAATGTTTATAAATAGGACCCAGCATTTTTGAGAGACCCTATTGTGATAATTTTAGAAAGAATGAAAAAATAAAACAAAAGGCTGGGCACAGTGGCTCAGTGCCTGTAATCCCATCACTTTGGGAGGCTGAGGTGGGCGGATCACGAGGTCTGGAGTTCAAGACCAGCCTGGCCAACATAGTGAAACCCTGTCTCTACTAAAAATACAAAACTTAGCTTGGCATTTTAGCACATGCCTGTAGTCCCAGCTACTCGGGAGGCCGAGAAAGGAGAATCAGTTGAACCCGGGAGGTGGAGGTTGTGGTGAGCCGAGATCGTGCCACTCTGAAGTGCAGACTCTGAAGTGCAGTGGCACAATCTCGGCTCATCACAACCTCCACCTCCGGGATTCAAGGAGACTCTGAAGTGCAGTGGCATGATCTCAGCTCACCACAACCTCCATCTCCCGGGTTCAAGTAAGTCTCAAAAACAAAAACAAAACAAAAAACAGGCTAGGTGCATTGACTCAGGCCTGTAATTTCAGCACTTTGGGAGACTGAGGTGGGCGGATTGCTTGAGCTCAGGAATTCAAGACTGACCTGGGCAACAGGGAGAGAACTTGTCCGTGCAAAAATTAGAAAAATTAGCCAAGCATGGTGGTACACCTGCCATGGTCCCAGTTACTTAGGAGGCTGGGGTGGGAGGCTCACTTGGGCCTACGATTTTGAGGCCTGGGTGACAGAGCGAGACCTTGGCTCAAAAAAAGGAAACAAAGGATGAGGATAACTGTTTTAAGCCAGGTCAGAACTTAGTTTGTGACCACAGGGATGCTGAAAATTAAATTTAGTCCTTAGGAAAAGCAAGACAGTTTGAGGGGGAAATGGCCAGTAATAAAGCACCACACAGACTAACATGTAGCGGAGTAGTGGGGTCATGCTGAGCGTGGCGGCTCACGCCTGTAATCCCAGCTTTGGGAGACCAAGGTGGGTGGATCACTGGAGGCCAGGAGTTCGAGACCAGCCTGGCCAACATGGTGAAACCTAATCTCTACTGAAAATACAAAAATTAGCCAGGTGTAGTGGTGTATGTCTGTAATCCCAACTACTTGGGAGGCTGAGGCAGAAGAATCACTTGAACCCGGGAGGCGGAAGTTAAAGTGAGCCAAGATCATGCCACTGCACTCCAGCCTGAGTAACAGCGAGACTCCGTCTCTCACAAAAGAGAATAGTGGGATCATGCCACTTCTATCTGGAATGACGACTAAATTAAGAGGGGGCCTTCAGTGTGTGCTGGGTCCTTTGGCTGTGGAGGACGTGGCGTGACCTTGAATGTCTCCTTCCACTTCATGTCCACTCTGTGGATTCATATCCCCAGGAGCATCTTGCTCAACACCATCCTGACATGGGCGTTGAGACGGAGCCCTCTGATTGCTCTGCAGTTTAGCGTTAAAGAGAACATGGGGCAGATCGATTGAAAGACGTTTTAAACCGGGACTTTGCAGGAAAGCATATGTTTAGTTTATATCAGACAATAAATTTGTAATTGGAATCAAATTTTTTTTTTGAGACAGGATTTTACACTGTTGCCAGGCTGGAATGCAGTGGTGCAATCATGATTCACTGCAGCCTCGACCCACCAGGATCAAGGGATCCTCCCACCTTAGCCTCCTAAGATGCTGGGATTATGGGCCTGAGCCACTGCTCTTGGCTTAACATTTAAAAAATTTTTGCATATATATTACTTATAGCTTACATATGGAAATTTTTTTTTTAGTTTAATTCTGCTTAACTTTCGCTGAAATATATGCTTTATTTAGAATCTGCATGATTATTTAAAACTTTTAGATTTCTCTTCCTGATATTTTTGGATTATTTTTACTGTTGTTTTTGCTGAAGTGTGGGGCACTGCTAGGGCTAAATCACTGAGCAGAAGTTTCTTAGCTCTGCAAAGAGAGTAGAGGTTTAGCTCATCTGTGGACATCATCATAAGGTGATTTTTGTCTCCGAGTGATTTATGCTTGCATATTGCCGTTTGAGAAATCAGTTATTTGGCAAGAAAGTGCTCTCTTTATATGGGATGAAGCAATTTTGGGGTGCATGGACTTAACAAATGGCAGTTTTGGATGTATGTGAAAAGCACAGACAGGACTTAGTTATTTAGAACTTGAGTTGAAAATTTTTGTACACTTAGTGACAGGCCAAAGTCGTCTTTGTCTCTGTGTCATTTGTGCCTCACATGGTCTCTGTCAGATCAACTGTGCTTGTTGAATTTCTGTGAATTGGTTTGCTGGGCTACATATGGTGGGTTTGGGGAAAACGTAGGCTAACATGCTTTTTGTTTTTGTTTTTTGTTTTTTCTTAATTTGAGACAGTCTTGCTCTGTTTCCCAGGCTAGAGTGCAGTGATGCGATCTCGGCTCACTGCAACCTCTGTCTTCTGGTTTCAATCAATTCTCCGTGCTTCAGCCTCCCAAGTAGCTGGGATTACGGGCATCCGCCACCATGCCTGGCTAATTTTTGTATTTTTTAGTAGTGACGGGGTTTGCCTTGATAGCCAGGCTGGTCTTGAACTCCTAACCTCAGGTGATCCTCCCACCTCAGCCTCCCAAAGTGCTGGAATTACAGTAGGCATGAGCCCTGCCTTTTTTTTTTTTTAAAGAAAGTAAAATATGATAACAAATAATAGTTCTCAGGTGGGCATGGTGGCTGACACCTGTAATTCAAAGACATTGAGAGGCTGAGGTGGGAGGATTGATTGAGCCCAGCAGATCAAGACCAGCTTGGGCAACATGGTGAAACCCCATCTTTATAAAAAATATAAAAATGGGCCAGGTGTGGTGGCGTGCACCTGCAGTCACAGCTACTTGGGAGGCTGAGGGAGGAGGATCACCTGAACCTGGGGAGGTCAAGGCTGCAGTGAGCTGTGCTGGTGCCACGCAACTCCAGTCTGGGCAACAGAGAGATACCCTGTCTCAGAGAGAAATAAGAAAACCAAAACCCAGTTGTCAGCCTTTTTTGTCATTTGAGTATCAGGAAGCCATATACAACTCTCTTAGCAAAAACAACCGCATTCAGTGGCTGCTTTTCAAAGTGCCGGAGGAATTGAAAACTCCCTCTCTTCTTTCTATTTTTCTTCTGCTGAAAATGAATTGCTCTTGGTGTGCTGTTCTTAAATTCATGTGTCCTGCGTCCATTTTTAATCTTGTTATCTATTTTTATGGTGACTGTCGCCATGGTACTCCTGCTCCTTGCATAGCACAACAGAGATTTCCGATGTCTGATAGGACAGCTCAGAGTTCTGCTGCAGCCGGGAGAGAAACTGTGTTTGAGTAGTTATTTTTTTAATTGAGGTGTAATTTACATACAGCACAGATCTTAAGTGTGCCGTTTAATCAGTTTTGACACATGCATATGGAGACAGAACATTTCTATCACCCCAGATGAGTTCCTCGTGACCATTATAAGCCCCACCCCCAACCAGAAGCACCATAAATCTGATTTCTACTGCCATAAGTTAGTTTTGCTTAGCAGATTCTAAATATTGTAATTTTGTCTTCCTTTCCTTTCCTTTCTTTTTTTTTCCTTTTCTTTCAATAGTCTTGCTCTGTTGTCTAGGCTGAAGTGCAGTGGCACGATCACAGGTCACTGCAGCCTTGACCTCCCGGGCTTGAGCCATTCTCCCACCTCGGCCTCCCAAGCAGCTAAGACCACAGGTAGGCTCCACCACACATGGCTAATTTTTAAATCTTTTGTAGACACAGGGTCTTGCTGTGTTGCTCAGTCTGGTCTCAAAACTCCTGGCCTTAAGTGACTGTCTCACTCTGGCCTCCCAAAGTGCTGGGATTACAGATGTACCTGTGCACAGCCAATTCTGTGTTTCTAAGGACTCTCTAGGTAGTGCTTCGAGGAGGAGGAGGGGTGTGCATCTGTGTTTAAAAAGCAGTATCCCATATGGCTAGGAGTCCCCAGTGAGTGAATAATAATGTTTTAGAGTTTGTCCAATGGGATTAGCTCAGGGGATTTGGATTTATGTTAGGACTCCTGATTCCCAGCTGGAAGAGTCAAAACCACAGACAGGCCTGGTATGGAGGAAGTGTGGCTGGGCAGGGGCTGGCTTATCGGGGAGTGTGCGGTTGTGTTGGAGAGCCGCAGTGCTGGGTTAGGAGAACCGGAATTACTCCTAGTCTATCCCCTTGGATGACCAGAAGTCCCTTTGGCATGCTTTCTCTTTTTTCCCTGCCTTTGCCTTGAACTAGCATTTGAATTTAACAACCTGCAGAGTTGCACTTGCACTGTGGAAACAAGATCTGTGCTGCAAAGCCCGCTGCTGGCTGGAAACGCAGGTGTGCACTGCTGAGCTCACAGCCCCTGGGAAGCGTGGGCCAGATTCAGGGTGAAATTGCCCCAAACATGTTATTGAAATGCATTGAACAGGGCCTGTTTCTTTTCCTTTTTTGAAAAAAATTTAAATGAAATTTTCATTGTGCAAGTTAGTACATGAACACATTCTCTGTAAGTGAAAAAATGCAAAACTTCTTGAGCAAGCAGAAAGTCTTCCTTGATGACTGTTCCTGATCCCAGTCCCTTCCCCAGAGGTTGAGCACTGTCACAGACTTGCTGGTCTTCAGCTGCCTCACATACTCACATCTAGACCTATAGGACTTACAAAAAGTTAAGTGCATTGGCTGAGGATTACATGAGATCTCTTTACTGAATTGCTTCTTCCTCGCTCAGCCTCAGTCGGCTTGGTGAAAGTTCCTGGGCTTGTATGCAAAGGTCTCCTTGATTTTGTTTAACCTCTGCCTGGTCTCCATTAGAATTAGAAGGCCACACAATTACTTCACCTTTCCCTAATTCATGGGCCTCTCAGTCATTTCCAGATCCTTTACTGTTAAAAAAGCTGTTACCAGCTGGGCACGGTGGCTCACACCTGTAATCCCAGCACTTTGGGTGGCCAAGGCAGGTGGATCACGAAGTCAGGAGTTGGAGACCAGCCTGGCCAATATGGTGAAACCCCGTCTCTACTAAAAATACAAAAATTAGCCAGATGTGGTGGCATGAGCCTGTAGTCCCAGCTACTCAGGAGGCTAAGGCAGAAGAATCGCTTGAACCTGGGAGGCAGAGGTTGCAGTGAGCTGATATTGCGACATTGCACTCCAGCCTGGGCGACAGAGCAAGATTGTATGAAAACAAACACACACACACACACACACACACACACACACACACACACAGAGTTATCAAAAACACTGCTGTACACACCCCTGCAGCACCTGTGAGTTTTCTCTAGGGTAGGTAGGTACTGAGAGAGTGGAACTGCTGGGCCATAGGGTTCTTGAACTGTGCATTCTAACAAAGATGTCTTATGGGGCCAGTTCTTCCCTTAGAGTTACTGTAAAGTGGGGGATGCCTGCCCTGTGCTCAGACATGAGGCAGTTATTGGAAGATTAGGGGCAGGATTTGGAGTGTGCCAGGTGGGTACTCGCTGGCCTCACAGGTCGCACATGCCAGTGCTGGTCTGTGGGAAGTGTTGGTGTTGGGAAGGGCTCTTCTGGGCCTCCTATTTAATTCTGCTTGGTTCCCGCCTCCCAACCCCTGAGGACTTTGACCCGTATGCTGATAGTGGTTGTGTGAAAAAGCATCACAGGCCAGACGGGCAGCATTATGGACTCTGGGTGGGAAATTCTAAACTCAGTTCACGCAGCCTACTGGAGACCTTCACTGCACCTGTGATTCTTCTCCAGCGTGCCTTTGTAATCCAAAGTGTGGCTTAAACACTGAAACCCAGGGCAAGGCATTTGAAAGCATGATGTTCTTTAAAGGCATCTAGAATGCTGCCACGTGGCTGTTATTAGCAGTTTATGTTGATTACAGAAGAATGGTGTCTGCTGCTGCTATTTACACTTCTGGCCTTCATCTCTAGCTCTCTACAGAACTTGTGCAAAACATGAGAGTTAATCCTATCAGATCAAACCCATGCATTTAGGCGCCAGTATGGCAAGGGAGGGAGTGGCCGTGGCCCTCCTGAAGACAGCTCTGGGGCCGGTTGTGGGCTGGTGTCCCGGGCCACCTGGGTGGGGAGAGGGCAGAGCCCTCTTTGCAGCCTTCCCGGTTTTGCGTGCATTCAGCTTCAGATCTCCACGCAGACTGTAATGAAGTAATGCTAGTTGGACCCTAGGGCAGCCCCGCTTGTGCGTTCATTCACCGTCCACACGCAGTGTGCGCTTCATTTGCCTTCGTGGGGGTATTCCAGCATCCCCTCTCGGGTCTCCAGCCGATGTTAGCAGGGCCTCCCTTTTCTGTCATTTTAGTAGTTGGTGACCAAGTTGGCATTCTACTCCTCTCTCCTACTTGGTGGATTCTCTTGGGGCCCTCCTAGCCTTGAGCCTTCATCCTGAAGAGCACTGTCGTCTTAGCTTGCCCTCCCTGTCACACAGCACATTGAGGTTCACGGTCCTCTGGCCTTATACATCATCTTTCTTTTTTCCCCCCTGAAACAGGGTCTTACTCTGTCACCCGGGCTGGAACACATGGCACGGTCACAGCTCACTGCAGCGTCAACCTCCCAGGCTCCAGTGATCCACGCACCTCAGCCTCCTGAGTAGCTGAGACTACAGGCACATGCTACCACACCTGGCTAATGTTTGTATTTTTTGTAGACATGGGGTCTGCCTGTGTTGCCCAGGCTGGTCTTGAACTCCTGAGTTCGAGGCACCCTCTGCCTCAGCCTCCTAAAGGGCTGTGATTTACAGGCGTGAGCCTCCACACCTGGCTGCATCTATCTTGATGAGCAGTAACCGGTGTTCCCAGTGCCGATGGTTTTATAGGGGTTTGGACAGGAGTGCGCAGTGTGCTGCTTTTTGTTTTAGTGCTTTTGCAGTGGCACTGGACAAAACGTCTTTTTCCTTTTTGGCCTTCGTGGCCACAGTAGATAACCGTGTGTCCTGCAGTGACATCAGGTCTCTTTACTGGGTGTGGCTGTTTCCACAGGGCTCTTGCACAGTTTGGATCTCTTTCGTACATTTCTTATGCCGCCCTTGTTGATGTTAAGGTCCCTGTGTCCCCCCCACCCCACCTTTGCACTCTTGCCTACAGTTTTCCCGTAGGTTTGGCTCTTCACTGCCTGGGCTTTGGTGTCTGCTTTCTTTTCAGGAGCTTGGCGATTCTTAAAAAAATCAAGGCACTTGTGGAAAAAAAAATTCATTGCCTCATTGAAGCCCTGAATTATCCTCTGGGTTAGGATCAATGCTTTTCCTCATTTTCCAAGTGAGGAAACTGAGGCACAGAAGGGTGAGGTCTTTTGCCCAAGGTCACAGGGGGAAGTCTGAGTTTTTTTTTTTTTCTTTTTTGAGACAGGTTCTCTGTCACCCAGGCTAGAGTGCAGTGGTACCGTCTATTGACTCACTGCAACCTCCCAGATTCAAGCGGTTCTCATGCCTCAGCCTCCCGAGTAGCTAGGATTGCAGGCATTCACCACCGTGCCTAGCTAATTTTTGTATTACTGTGTTTTCTTTTTTTCAGATGGAATCTCTCACTGTAGCCCAGGCTTGAGTGCAGTGGCTTGATCTCTGCTCACTGCAACCACCGCCTCCTGGGTTCAAGCAATTCTCCTGCCTCAGCCTCCCAAGTAGGTGGGATTACAGGCGCCTACCACCATGCCCATCTAATTTTTGTATTTTTCATAGAGGTTTTGCTTTGTTTGCCAGGCTGGTCTTGAAGTCCTGACCTCAGGTGGTCTGTCTGCCTTGGCCTCCCAAAGTGCTGGGATTACAGGCATGAGCTGCTGCGCCTGGCTGAAGTCCATGCAGCCCTGACTGTGCATTCTCTTTGGGATATTTGTAAAGGGTGACATAAAAATAATTGTAGCCCTGATCCTGGGGGATCCCATGCTTGATACTTTGCTGTCATAATGCACATTTCCCTTTCCATGCCACAACCACCAACACCACACAAACCTCTTGGTGACTCAAGTATTTAATACTAAGGAAGTTTATGAGGTCATCTAATTTAGTCTCTCGCTTGATGCATATTTTTCTTGGCTGTAGAACATCATAGAAAGAGCATAGCTTATGTGGGCCTGGGGGCTCACACCTATAATCCCAGCACTTTGGGAGGCCGAGGCGGGAGGATCAGTTGAGCCCAGGAATTTGAGATGAGCCTTGGCAACATGGTGAAATCCTGTCTCTAAAAAAATACAAAAATCAGTCAGGCGTGCTGGTGTACACCTGTAGTCCCAGCTATTTGGAAAGCTGAGGTGGCAGGATTGCTTGAACCTGGGAGGTTAAGGCTGCAGTGAGCTGTGATATTGCCACTGCATTCCAGCCTGGGCGACAGAGGGAGACCCTGTGTCAAAACAAACAAACAAACATAGCTTTTGGAATCAGACACATTTGGGCTGACATTCTAAGTTCTGTCATTTTCTAGCTTTGTGGCCTTAGGAAAATTACTTAACTTCTCTGAGACTTAGTTTGTCCATCTGTAAAATGGGAATGATGATGGTATTTATAATCTCATGGGTTATTTGTGGGGGATTAAATGAGACACAGCCTGTGAAATGTTCAGCAAGTTGACTGACACTTAAGTCTTTGATAAATGATAGCTATTAGAACATTCCTGAAGGAACATCAGTCTTTGAAAGGCCATGGATTACATAGAAGGGTTCCTGTTATTCTCTTGTCACTTAGATGTGATTTTATTTCTTGGGAACATCCTACTGCCTTTGCTTCAAAAGATTCTCTTCTAATGCTGGCCTTGAACTAAGTGCAGTCTGCCTCCGGTCTGCGGTGGTTAAGGGGTGTCAGCACCCTCAGTCGTGTCCCTGGGGCAGGCAGAGCTCATCAGCACCCTGTGCTGATTTTTCCCCTTCCTTCTCTGAAAACTCATGCATGTGGGCCAGCTGCTGTCTGCGATTGATGGACATTTATTTTGTTGCTTGGGCTCAGCACGTCTTCACCAGTGATCACCCTCTGATTCATGCCACCACCCTGTCCATTTTAGGAAAAACATCAGAGTGGCACCCCAACATCGTAAGCCGGGACTGGGATGAACTCTCATTCAGCCTGTTTTGCCATCTCTCTCTCAGGCCCACAGTTATTGGGGCATAAAGATTCCTTAAATGGCTTCCTCCAGAGAAAAATACGGTTAAGGCACTTCCTCAGTGGTTTGTACCCTGGGCAAGCCCCTCCTCCCTTCTGTTTATTTTCCACTGTGTGTTTAAATCCTCCCCGATGGTGCCTGTCTTCTCTTCACTCAGGCTGACTTTCTGTTTTTGGGGGAAACGTGTGTCTCCTTCAACCTCCAGTCACTCAGCGGATTTATTTTTTTTTGTTTTTAGATTCGTAACATTTTATTTTGACTTATCTAACTGCTGTCAAAAACTGAAAATTTTCACATGGATATTCATCTGACTCATGGGCTCCATTCTAAAAATCATCTTTTTAAAATCAGGCTTCACTCTGATTGCTGAAATTTTTTTTCATTTTCCTGAGAGAAGCAAATGTTCATTCATTTCATCATACCACACAAGTACATAAATGTAGCTTCGGAGCATATTAAGTGCTTTTATACACGAGTGCTGGCTGTGTGGACCAGGTGATAGCTCATTTAGGCCCCAAATTCATTAAGGGCAGCATCTGACTCTTAGGCTTCTTAATATCTGGTTTGGTGCATGATCAAGAGCTGGGCCCATGTGTAGCATATCAGCAGGTGATTAAGGATGCTGGGCTTTTTCTGCTCCGGGGCCCTTTCCCAGGGAGTCTGGTGAGTCCCTCCCCAGGTGGGTCTGGTTGTGGGCGGGATTAGCTCCCAGAGGCCTGCCAGTCCCCACCTGGGGGAGGTTTGGAGAAAGGGCCCCAAGGTTGAGATTCAGGCTTGGGGAAACAGAGCAGGAATGGGACCCCCTTCCTGAAAGTGAGCGGGGCAGGCACCTAGTCACGTGGGTGATGGGCAGGGGCCAGTCAGTGGCTTTGGGCTCCAGGGCCAGAGCTGTCTGATGTGGCGTTGAGCTCCAACCATGGACACTGGGGTGGGTTCCTTTTGACTGGCAAGCCTCTAAATGGGTGCCTTGATTACCTACCACACGGAGGGGGCGGTTGCCTTTTTAGGACCTGCTGATTCCAGCCAGGTGAGTCACCAGGTAGCTTTTATCCTCCCACCAGACTCCACTGCCTGTCGGTTTGGCATTGTCAGAGAATGTAATCATTCATCGAAGTGACATTTGAGTTCCAAACCAGCTTTCTTCTTTAACCATTTCACCCCCAGGAGTGATTCTCCTTTGTTTAGCATTGTCAGGGAATATGACGGTCCATTCAAATGACTTTTGAATTCCAAATAGTGTTTCTACTTTAACTTCCTAAACGAAAAAGGAAAAAAAATTGGT
>NW_022437090.1:1049810-1052184 GCF_009761245.1 Sapajus apella | reverse complement strand
GAGACGGAGTTTCGCTCTTGTTACCCAGGCTGGAGTGCAATGGCACGATCTCGGCTCACCGCAACCTCCGCCTCCTGGGTTCAGGCAATTCTCCTGCCTCAGCCTCCTGAGTAGCTGGGATTACAGGCATGCGCCACCATGCCCAGCTAATTTTTTGTATTTTTAGTAGAGACGGGGTTTCACCGTGTTGACCAGGATGGTCTCGATCTCTTGACCTCGTGATCCACCCGCCTCGGCCTCCCAAAGTGCTGGGATTACAGGCTTGAGCCACCGCGCCCGGCCGTACCTGGGGCATTGTTATGTCTCAGCCTTCCCTTTGCAGCGAGTGCCCACTCAGGGCCTTAGTGCTGAGCGGCCTTGACTGTTGGGTAGGCTTTGAGAACCCACACGTCTCTGTTTTATATTTTTGGAATGGCAGCTTTTGTTTTTTTTTTTAATTGCCGGCTTTTGCTTGTCGTTACTGCAAGTGCTTCCAATAGATCCCTTCTCCATGAAACTCACTCTCTTCCTCTGGATCCCCCCAACTCACCCGCCCCCCCGCCCTCCCCAGCCTAAGCCTCCTCTTGCTGCTGGGCCTCCACTTGTGGGGCAGACAGAACTAGACCAGGAAGTCGTGGGAAACTGACAATGCTCCTGGCCTGCTTGCTTTGGGATTTTGGACAAATAGGTGACGTTCTTGAAGAACCTGTGTTCTCACAGCTCTAAAATGGGGATAATCTTGTTCCTTCATATTTTATTGAGTTGCTGGGAAGTCACGAAAGAAAAGAAGCCCCCAGTGTGTGCGTTTGAGAGTGTAAACCTAAGTGCCGTTCAAGCATTTGTGGGTGGTTTGAGGTTGTGTGCAGGTCTCTTTTACCCTGAAGACTGCTAGTTGTGAGGCTTGTTCTCTCCTGGGATACTCGGCTCCTGGTCCCCCCACCCAGTCCTCCTGGCTCTGGGTAAAATGCCAAGTCAGCAATCATCCGTCTCCCCACCTCCTCCTGGAACTGTCACGTAGTTTGAGAACAGTTTAAATCAGGTTTAACCACACCACACGCTGCCCCTCCCCCACCACATACATGCACGTCCTCCCGCCCCATTCATTTACAAAAACACCTGGGGACAACGGCGTCTCCTCACCCAGACTTCTCAGCGTGGTCCTGCCTATTCCTGCTTCCTTCTGTGATTTCGTCGACCTGCTTTTAAGGAAACCCTGTCTTAGGACCAAATTTGAATGCTCTTGATACTTTCGCCTTCATTTTAGGGCCCCAACAGGTATTCTTTCTTGTAACGCATGTTTCTTGAATCTGGGCCCCTTCTTACCCCTGGGAGATCAGCTGTTTAAGATCAGTCTAAGGAGGCTGTTCCTGTCCATGCCAGTAGAGAGGGCTGTGGATTCCTGAGGCTTCACTGTGTGCCAGGGAGTGTCCTAAGAGCTGCCTTGTGTAATAGGGTAGTGTGAACTCCAGAGAGTCGTGAACAAAGGCACTGCGTCTTGGAGAGCAGGCGGGGAGGTAGGTGTAAAGGAAGGGGAAGTGTGTTTTCTCCTGGGTAAAGTGTGAAAGCGCTTTCCTGCCAGCAGCGCAAACAGAAACCGTCTCTTTTACTTGATTGAATGACTGTCGAGCAGTCAGACCAGCAGAAATATTTGTTGACCAGGATCGTTTATTATTTGCTGGAGAGAATTCGCTGTAAGCAGATCAGATGACCTATTTCTATGGCCCATCTGCTGGAATATGAAAATAGCAGTGTTATTTGGGGGCCCTTTTTTTCCTTTCCATTATTCTGTTACATCTGTTACTTAGAGTAATAGGAAGCCTGGATGCTCAGTTATAGGGGATGCCAGAGAGAAGATTCTAGCCCTGAATGGGGGTTGGACAGTCATTCTGGTCTCTATCAATCTTGATATTCCATCATGTTAATTTTACTGGTAGTCTAGTAAAAGTCTATTCTACACTGATGCAGTGTAGCCCAGTTTTTTTAAAACCTTCAGAAAAAGACAATAGGATGCCGTGAGAATCCAAATTGTCACACTCTGACCAGCCGATTTAGAACTTGAATCAATCCCCCCTTGAATCAATTGCCAATATGTTCAGTGCCATGTGTCTGAAGCTTGTACTTGAAAATCCTAAGTGTACACCACACTCATCTTAAAAAATAGTGTAGCAGGCTGGGCCTAGTGGCTCACGCCTGTAATTCTAGCACTTTGGGAGGCCGAGGTGAGCGGATCACAAGGTCAAGAGATCGAGACCATTCTGGCCAACATGGTGAAACCCCGAGTCTACTAAAAATATAAAAATTAGCGTGGTGGCATGTGCCTGTAGTCCCAGCTACTCGGGAGGCTGAGGCAGGAGAATCACTTGAACCCAGGAGGCGGAGGTTGCAGTGAGTTGAG
>NW_022437090.1:989840-1049710 GCF_009761245.1 Sapajus apella | reverse complement strand
AAAAAAAAAAAAAAAAAAAAAAAAAGTACAACAGGACCTGATAAATAATTTCAGAGGGCTAGAAGTTTTAAGTCAGGGCCTTCAGTGCTCTTACTGAGGCCCTGGCTTTCTTTGAAAGCCAGGAGGAGTTTTTTCCTATCTGTTCACAGAAAAGTTCCATGTATACTTAATGAAGTGTCTTTTTTTTTTAAACTTTCTTTGGGGAAAACATACCAGAAAAAAAGACTTGAGAACCAGCCACCAGGTAGCAATTGGGTAGTGATGATGGGATGGGACGGTTTGCTTCTGCTGAGGTTCAAATGGTGACATGCAAACCAGGAGGACTATAGGTGACATGCAAACCAGGAGGACCATAAACATATGTGCATATACTCATAAATATGCTTGAAAGTATGCATGACATTTGTCAGCAGAGATGTTGGTTAAGAATTGCTGAATGCTGAAAACGAATTGTTTGGGAATCTTACTCTCCATGGAGTTCAGTTGTAAAATAAGAGATGCAAACATTCGCCACAAACATTTTGGCCATTGGATGAGTTTATTTATTTATTTGGAGCTCAGACGATCCTCTTGCCTGAGCCTCCTGGGCAGTGGGGCTGTAGGCATATACCTCTGTGCCCTGCAAGTTCAGAATGTCATACAGAAAAAAAAACTTAAGTAAAAATATAGATTTAAAGGAAAAATGAGCACCTTTCTGATAAAAGATAAAGAACGATATGCCAAATATTAACCAAACATCTAAAAACTTAAAGGGTTATTCCTGCAGTGATACCCAATGGAGATAATGAAATACACAGAAAGCCGAGTGTAGCAGAGAATCTGAAGCTCTGGGCAGGAGCGCCGATATCCCTTCGTTGACCTATAAATTGTTCCTTAGAGAAGTAGCAAATAGGAGTCTTACACCAAACTTCACCCTCAAGTTAAAAAAAACCCCATGAGTTGTGCAATGAATCACTTTGACTTACGATTTGTGTTCTGAAAGCGCCTGCCGCTAGGTGATACCATGGTTCGCTGCAGTAGGAGAGCGCGGCTGCTGTGCGTGAGTGTGTGCACGCACACAAGTGTGGGGGCGTGCCTGCGTGTGCCGAGACATGTGGTTGTCCAGCAACAGTTACATGACAAATAGCAGTTTGCAATCCTGAACCACAGAGTTTGACTGTTCTGCCTGTTCCAGTTCCTTAACTGATGGCAGATGTCCTCATTAAGGACCATTAGCACATCAGAATGTGTTTGCCGAGCCCAGAAAAGAGCTAACTCCTTTTGGACGTGGACTGAAAGACGTAGTAATCCGGGGTAGCCAGCCCCTCCTGTTGGTGACAGGAGTAGGGAGTGAGGAATACAGGAGGGCTCGGGATTCCTTCAGACTTTCCTGAGAGGGCTCCAGCACGAGTTTGTGTTTCAGTCCGGGAATTCCATCAGAGGAGAATGTGAAACCATAAAGTGGGATTGGACTATGTGTTGAACTACTGTTATTGTGACCCTAAAATAGGTGTTTCTTGATTTCTCTTGGCTGCTCCAGAACCTTATGGTGCACTAGCGGATGGCTGGCTTATAGGGACCATTGCTAGCTCCCAAGAAAGAACTCACCACAGGAGTGAATGAAGTGGAGATCCTGGAGGAGAGAGGGTGGAAGGAGGCCACTGCTGGAATGATAGGAGCGCACCCGGAGGGCTGGACCCCCAGAGGGATTGTGAGATAGCAGGGGGTCCTGAAAAGTCACCGAGGCCCCGGATTAACCTTGCTTCTTGACCACCTGTTGGCAGATCTTTGCCGATGCTCTCATGCACTCCGAGTCCCCAAAGACTCTTGGTTATTTGTGCTGTCTCGAGCCGCGTCTGTAAATGTCACGAGTGGGCTCATGAACGCAGGAGAGGCATGGGGTGCCACCTGGTGATGCCCAGCCTGCATTAGTCTAGATTTGTATTTCCCACTTCCATGCTACTAATCCACGGTGTAAACTTGGCTGAAGTTTTCCCCGACTTTTGTGGTTGATCCCATTATCCCTTTGTGCCCTGCCAGAGGGCAGTGTGTGTATAAAGGTCTTCTGAAGCCTGAGCTGCTAAATGATTAACACTGGCTTGGGCTGCTTAGCAGGGTCAGACGAGAGCGTTGACCTTTAGTCTGTAGGTAAGAGGCCAAGATGCAAGTGGAGAAGAGATTTTTTTTTTTCCCAAGGAATGAAAGTACGTGAGAAAAGGAACATGTAGCCTTTTAGATCGGGAGCTGCTTTTTCTTTTTCTTTTTTTGACATGGAGTCTCGCTCTGTTCCCCAGGCTGGAGTACAGTGGTATAATCTCAGCTCACTGCAACCTCTGCCTCCTGAGTTCAAGTGATTTTTTTTTTTTTTTTTTTGAGACGGAGTCTCACTCTGTGGCCCAGGCTGGAGTGCAGTGGTATGATCTCAGCTCCCTGCAGCCTCTACCTCTCAGGTTCAAGTGATTCTCGTGCTTCAGGCTCCCAAGTAGCTGGGATTACAAGTGCACGCCACCACGCCCGGGTAATTTTTTGTATTTTTAGTAGAGATGGGGCTTCACCATGTTGGCCAGGCTTTGAACTCCTGATCTCAGGTGATTCATCTGCCTCAGCCTCCCAAAGTGCTTGAGATGACAGGCGTGAGCCACCACACCTGGTCAGGAGCTATTTTTTTTTAATCAATGTTCACTAACATAGGGGGAAAATCATCCTGTTAATGAAAAGCAGCTTAATTGAGTGTTTTAGTTTGAGAGATCCCGTACCTACTGGAATAATGGCAGAGTCATGACCTCTGACACCAGATGGATTGGGACTTCCTACCCAACCCTACAGTTCCTAGCTGTGTGGCTTTGGCACCCTGACCTCTCTGAGGCTGTCACCTCATCGGAAGTAAAAACCATTGGCTGATCTCGGATCCTTTTGAGGATTAAATTAGATATAATTTATGAAAGCTAGCACCTCTTAGGCACTTAATAAAAGCAGTTTCCCTTCCTTCTTCCTCTTCTGCTTTTGAAAGTTAAGATTTGGGGGTACTATAAATAAAGCCAGTGAGCCAATGTATTTTGGTGTGGAATTCTGGCCAGTTAAAGGAGCAGGGGAACAGGGGGGATCTAGTCAGAAGTGGCAGGTTCACCAACTCCGTGCGGCTCCGGCAGGCTTGGAAGGTTGCAGGCACAAACAAAACGGGCAGTGGAAAACCTCTAAATTCAAAAAAGAAAAAAGCTTACAAAAAACATTGGTGGAGTTTGTTGGCCAAACATTTCAGGCGCCGTCTGAAGACTTGGGAGCCCAGGAATTTGGGAAATACTACCCTTTCTTCGTTTTCAGTGGTAGAAACCCCAAACTTCCTGCTCTGAAAAGTGGGAGGCCATTAGGGTTTTTCATTTTTTAAAAATTTTTTGCCAAGGAAAGTGTAGTTTCTTTCCCTGGGTTGGTGCTGCCATCTCACGTCTCTACGTGGCGTTGCGACTTTGCCTCTGGGTGCCCTCAGCCCGGTGAAATTGAACCGAGAGTTAGAGGTGCTCCATTTTAACCTGAGACTTCAAAGACGAAGGTATGTAGTGACAGTGTTTTAAAAACCAATGTAGGACCAGCCTGACCAACATGGAGAAACCCTGTCTCTACTAAAAATATAAAAAATTAGCCGGGAGTGGTGGCGGGCACCTGTAATCCTAGCTACTCGGGCGGCTGAGGCGGGAGAATTGCTTGAACCTGGGAGGCAGAGGTTGCAGTGAGCCGAGATCGCACTATTGCACTCCAGCCTGGGCAACAAGCAAAACTCTGTCACAAAAAATAAAGCCAATTTAGGCCCGGCACGGTGGCTCATGCCTATGATTGCAGCACTTTGGGAGGCCAAGGCAGGTGGATGTCCTGAGCTCAGGAGTTCGAGACCACCCTGGGCAACATGATGAAACTCCGTTCTCTACTAAAGTACAAAAAATTAGCCAGATGTGGTGATGCATGCCTGTAGTCCCAGCTACTTGGGAGGCTGAGGCAGGAGAATTGCTTGAGGTTGCAGAGGTTTCAGCTAGGCTAGATCACACCAGTGCACTCCAGCCTGGGCAACAGAGTGAGATGTCATCTCACAGAAACCCCCAAAACAAAACAAAACGAAACAAAAATTTAGCTTAGGCATACACTTTTTTTCTTTATAGTGGTAAAGAATCTACTCTTTATGTTTTTTTCTCCCTTTTCATGTTGAAGCTTTCAGAGACAGAGTGTTATTTTTAATTAATTAATTTTTTTTTGTGAGAGAGTCTCACTCTGTCACCAGGCTGGAGTGCAGTGGTGCCCTCTTGGCTCACTGCAACCTCTGCCTGCTGGGTTCAAGCGATTCTCCTGCCTCAGCCTCCTGAGCAGCTGGGACTATAGGCATGTGCCACCAGGCCCAGGTAATTTTTTATTTTTAGTAGAGACAGGGTTTCACCATGTTGGCCAGGATAGTCTCAGTCTCTTGACCTTGTCATCTGTCCGCCTCGGCCTCCCAAAGTGCTGGGATTACAGGCATGAGCCACCACACCCAGCCGAGAGTGTTATTGGATGTAGGTACCAGACACCTACCTAGCAATTTCTTTCTGTGTGCAGTGACTCCAACCTTTTCCTTATATTAATATTTTCTTTGCTTTCTGGTAATTCACAGTGGAGATACTATACCAGTAGATTCTAGCTCTTGAGGTTCTGAGTAAAATGCTCGTGAAAACCAGCATTTGCCCTTTACTCACATTTGCCCTTTATTTGCACGTATATCATTATCCTTTACAGCTCTTTTGCCATTTCTGTTTTGTTATTGTGGAGATGTTTGCAAACATACCTTGCTGGAATGGTTTGGAAAGAGGCCAGGTTTTGGGAGGTGTGGAGATGGTACCCACAGAAAGAGACTGAGGGGCTTCTGGACAAGGATGAGAAGGAGAGGCTTGTGGACGTGTTCAAAGCTAGCTTGAGCTAAGGGCTGTGCCCACAGATGTCCTCTTGATGTGAGTCTGGCCAAGGGAGTGGGGTGTGGGGTGGGAGGGACACACAGAGTGGAACTAGCCCTCTAAGCGCTGGGGGCAGGGCAGTCAGCATGGATGCTGAGGTCTCTGGAAACCCTGGTGTTCCGTGCCTGCCGTGACCCCACAGCACCTGGTATGCACTTTGCACATATCCACTCCTCAGCTGAATCCTAACTGAAAAAGCGAATGGAAGGGAGCAGAGGACCAGAACAGCACAGATAGGAACTGAGAAGCTGCGCGTGTTCTGCAGGAGGAGGGCAACCTGCGTTTGCAAAGCGCAGGATCTCCCTCATCCCCTTCTGCCAGCAGTGTCAGACCTGGGAGCACTGCAGGCCAGCTGGTCCCTTGCTAGAAACCCACTTGGGGCTTGCTCAGTTTCTTGCACCAACTGGCTTTGCCACCTGAACAAATCACGTTCCACATTAGTTTCTTCAAGTGTAAGACGAGGGGAGCTTGGTTTCTTTCTTTCTTTCTTTCTTTTTTTTTTTTTTTTTTTTTTTGAGTCAGAGTCTTGTTCTGTGCCTAGGCTGGAGTGCAGTGGTATAATCTCGGCTCACTGCAGCCTCCGCCTCCTGGGTTTAAATGATTCTCCTGCCTCAGCATCCCGAGTAGCTGGGACTACGCCAGCATATGTGGCTAATTTTGTATTTTTAGTAGGGACAGGGTTTTACCATATTGGCCAAGCTGGTCTTGAACTCCTGACCTCAAGTGATCCACCTACCTCAGCCTCCCAGAGTGCTGGGATTACAGGTGTGGGCCACCACACTTGACCAAGCTTGGTAAGGTTCTGTGGCTCTTTGCAGCTTTGAGCCAGCTGAGCTTGAGAATCTATGTGTATTGGACAGACGTCCTCAAGCTTTGACCCGGCAGTATCGTTTCCCAGAAGTTGCCCTCCGGAAGCCATGGTTGATGTGTGTGTGCTGACGTTTAGCTCACGATGCTCACTGCAGGCAGAGTAGTTTAGACAGTGGAGCATTGGCGTACAGCATTTGGGTAGAATAAATAATAAGACATTGGAATAGGAATGATGCCCCACCTAGGGAAATGCTATGTGGCTTCTAAATGTATTTTTATAAAATAATAATGATACAGTAAAACTCACACAGTTAAGTAAAAATACAGTTTACCAAACAACAGTCCCATTTTTACAGAAATAAAAAGTGTAAATACACGCACAGAAGGAAGCCTGGCCTGCCGTCTGGGAAGAGTGCGCCTCCTAGGGGGCAGTTCCTGAGTGGTTTTTCTGTGTGCACATCAGTATTTTCCGATTGTCCTACCAGGAACGGTATCACCTTTGTAAAAAGGAAGGATGGTAGAAGTTGACTTTAAAGGGTTTGCTCATTTTTGCTCACCCTCCCTGGCTCCTGCTGTGTGGGACTTCCTCCTGAAAGCTTCCTGATTCCCCCAGGTGATGGGCAGAGGCCTCAGTGTCCCCTTCGCCTCCGCAGGAGAGGCAGCAGCATGGCGAGCGTCTTGTCCCGGCGCCTTGGAAAGCGATCCCTCCTGGGAGCCCGGGTATTGGGACCCAGTGCCTCGGAAGGGCCCTCGGCTGCCCCACCCTTGGAGCCGCTGCTAGAGGGGGCCGCTCCCCAGCCTTTCATCGGGTCCGATGACACCCCCTGCCAGGAGCAGCCCAAGGAAGTCCTCAAGGCTCCCAGCACCTCAGGCCTTCAGCAGGTGGCCTTTCAGCCTGGGCAGAAGGTAGGTTGATCCCAGTGTGGACGGCTGTCCCATCTCGCGAGTCTTGCAGTGGCGGCTGGGGTACCCTAGTAACAGGCCGGAAACTTTGGGCACCGTTTTGAGTGCAGACCTTTTCCCTCTAGCCACAGGGTGCCTAGGCAGCAGACCGCCCCAGAGAATGTGGCACCGTTAGCAGACCTAGAGCTTCTCTGCCACCGTGTTGTCTGTAGAAGGTGGCGAGAGCTGGCATCTGACGCCTTGGGCTTTGTCCTTCACAGAACCTCAGTTTGAAGGCTGGTCATAGCTCTGTTTCTCTTCATCTCCCTCAATTTGCAACTTGACCAAACAAACGAAAGCATCTCAGGCTTATGGGAGTTGGAGAACGTTGCATCTTTGAATTCCCTTTAGACACTTTGAAGAGTCAGAGATGTTTGCGTAGTTGGATTTGGTGGTGATTTCCTTGTCCAGCGTCCCCGCCCCTGTGCCAGGGTCCTGGGTCTGGTGTTACCATGAGGTCCAGGTGCCTGGGGTTCCCTTCTGTTGCCCTCTGAAGGCTTCCTAAATACTGTACCTCTGTCTCCCTGCCAGCCCTGTGCCTGCCAGGCCTCTCTGTCTGTGAGGGAAAGTAGCCTGCCAACTTCCAGGTCCCCCTGGCGAGAGGTTGGCCTGCTTCTGCACCCTGCCACCTTGTCCCCAGGTGGACTCCGCACTCTCTGAGTGCAGGATAATGAGCAATTCAGCGTGGCAGCTGGGCACCAGCAGACAGGCAGTGCATCTGAGGGAAGGAAGGCAGGAGGATGAGCACAGATTCCAGATTCAGAGGAAGTCCCGGAAACTGACATATTTGCCGTCTGCCAGCCTAGAGAAGTGCTACGGACCTGTCTTGGGAGGAATTGGGCCAGTGTGGTGCTCAGGTGGGAAGCAGGTACCTGGGAGCATATGCTGGAATAAAAGACGAGTGAGGCAGAGAAGACAGTTCGCGGCAGGCAGACCCTGGCTCCTGGGACTTGGGGTGCATGAGAACTTCACAGTGAGACACATCCAGGGCTGACCGCCACTGCTGTTCCTCTTCCTGCAGGTTTATGTGTGCTACGGGGGTCAAGAGTGCCTGGGACTGGTGGAGCAGCACAGCTGGACAGAGGGGCAGGTGACCGTCTGGCTGCTGGAGCAGAAGCTGCAGGTCTGCTGCAGGGCGGAGGAGGTATGGCTTGCAGAGCTGCCGTGCCCTTGTCCCCAGGCACCACCCCTGGAGCCCGGACTCCAGGCGCTGGCATACAGGCCCGTCTCCAGGAACATCGATGTCCCTAAGAGGTTTGTGTGGGAGAAGAAACTGGGTTTCAAAAGTTGCGTGGGTGGTGAGGTATGAGGGTGTGGGTGCCTTGTGGTGGGGAAGAAATGTGATGTCATTGGTGTCTGGGTGCCAAGATACTGGGACAAATGGGGCACAGAAAAGGGGCATCTTTTTAAGAAAGCCAGAGTGGCATCTTTTCTTCTTTTTTTTTTTTTTTTTTTCCAAGACACAGTCTCACTGTTGCCCAGGTTGGAGTGCGGTGGCACAACGTGGGCTCACTGTAACCTCCACCTCCTGGGTTCAAGTGATTCTCCCACCTTAGCCTCCCAAGTAACTGGGATTACAGGCGTCCACCACCACGCCTGGTTAATTTTTGTATTTTTTGGTAGTGATGGGGTTTCACCATGTTGGCCAGGCTGGTCTCGAACTCCCGACCTCTGGTGATCCACCCATCTTGGCCTCCCAGACTGTTGGGATTACAGGTGAGAGTCACTGTGCTTGACCCAGAGTGTCATCTTTCCAATAACCCTCTTATGGGCGATGTATCTTTTGTTGGGCAAAAGGCTATTTTTTCTCCTTCCATGCTTAAATTAGTTCATAGTTTATGATAAGAGACAGGGAAAAAATGGCTTAAATCAGGCATCAGCAAACGTTTTTTGAATGGGCCAGATAGGCTTCGTGGACTGAACAGTCTCTGTCTCCGCTGCCCAGCTCTGCTGTGATGTCCAAACAGCCAGGGTGATGCAGAAACAAATAGTTGTGGCTGTCCTCCAATGAAACCTCATTGGTGGTCCCTCACATTTCAGTTTTATGTACTTTTCATGTGTCACATGTCAAGAAATAGTATTCCTTCTTTTGATTTTTAAAACCCTTTAGGCCAAGTGCAATGGCTCCACCTGTAACTCCACCACTTTGGGAGGATTGCTTGAGTCCAGGAGTTTGAGACCGGTCTGGGCAACATAGCAAGACTTTGACTCTACAAAAAATATAAAAAATTAGGCAGGCGTGGTGGCTTTTGCCTGTAGCCCCAGCTACTTAGGAGGCTGAGGCAGGAGGATCCCTTGAGCTCAGGTGGTTGAGGCTGCAGTGAGCAGTGATGGTGCCACTATACTCTAGCCTGGGAGACAGAGCAAGACTCTGCTCTAAAAACAAAAACAAAACTAAACAAGCTGAGTGTGGTGGCTCACACCTGTAATCCCAGCCTTTTGGGAGACTGAGGTGGGCAGATCACTTGAGGTCAGGAGTTCGAGATCGGCCTGCCAACATGATGAAACACTGTCTCTACTAAAAATACAAAAATTAGCTGGGCGTGGTGGCACACGCCTGTAATCCCAGCTACTTGGGAGGCTGAAGTACGAGAATGACTTGAAACCAACCTGGGCAACAGAGTGTGATTCCATATCAAAACAAACAAAACACAGAACCAAAGCATTTCAAAGTGTAAAACCATTCTTAGCTTGAAACCCTACAGAAACAAGCAGCAGACTGCACAGCCTGCAGTGTGCTTACCCCAGCTTAGATATTTCAAACCATTGGTGTTGAATGAGGAACGTATTTTGCTTTAGAATTTTATGACTTTTTTCTAAGAATATATATCCTAATTTCTATGTTATATGCTCTATGTACATTGATCTTCTAAGATTTAAAAAGAAAATCTGCCAACAGAAATTGTCTTATATACAAGATGTACAAGCATTCACACCCCATCCCGCCTCTCCTCTGTTTGTCTGTGAGTGCTACAAAACACAGCAGACCCAGTATTTTGAAGCCAGATCAGAGGAGCAATATTTGCAATTGTATATGCAGTGGAATACAGGCAAAGAATTTGCTTTTCTGTTTTGTGGAAATGAAAATTGAAAGGTCATGCAAAAATAGAGATGCTAATATGTTTAATGTATTAATAGTCTTATATGTTTAATGTATTAATAGTCTTATATGTTTAATGTATTAATAGTCTTATATGTTTAATGTATTAATAGTCTTAAATGTTTAATAGTCTTGGTTTAGTTGCCTGACAACCAAGTCATATATTTTGGTGGGCCTCAATTGTAAGGAATAAATTAAGATAGCCCTTTGAAACAGACCCCTTAGAAGTTTATTTCAGACTAACTTTTCCTAATACTTTAGCATTAACTTCTAGACAGCTCTAATTTTGCTTCCAAAAATGTGGTGATATATAGATTTTTTAAAAATTACATGTAACATTTTATAGAACTCTGCTGTATAAAGTATGGACATTTGCATTGGGAGATTTATTTTACTTTATTTTTTGAGATGGAATCTTGTTCTGTTGCCCAGGCTGGAGTGCAGTGGTGTGATCTCGGCTCACTGCAGCCTCCATCCCCTGGGTTCAAGCGATTCTCCTGCATCAGTCTCCCTAGTAGGTGGGACTACAGGTGTGCACCACCATGCCCTGCTAATTTTTTGTATTTTTAGTAGAGGCAGGGTTTCACTGTATTAGCCAGGCTGGTCTTGATCTCCTGACCTCAGGATCCACCTGCCTTGGCCTCCCAAAGTGCTGGGATTACAGGTGTGAGCTACCGTGCACAGCCAGGAGATTGATCTTAGTGCTTCTGGTTTATTTGCACATTGACTTGGGTAGTAGGTTCTGTTGATGTTCAAAAGCTGTCAGAATGCTTCACCATTTTTCTTGGTGGGGTGGGAGAAGGTGGTTAGTTGTATAATTGTTTCCTCTTAAATTTAAATGTGGGTCAAGGAAGGGAGGTAATTGTTGTGCTTTTGAATTCCAGTGGGCGTCTTTTGTCCCTGTGTTTATTTCGTTTTGAGCCTATTCTCTTTCCCCTAAATGAAGTTCTCCTTTTTAAGCTGCAGAGTCAGGCAGCAAACTCATGGGAGAATGGGGCTGTCTCAGGGTGTCACAGTGGGATGGGACCCACCAGCTTATACTGGGGCTGCCTAATGTTATAAGCATCACTCAGAATGGGTACTGCTCAGGAAGAAGGGGAGACCTCCATGTTTCACTTAGTTTATATGATCCGAGCACCCACTGGCTTGACTGGAGTCAGGGGGACTTGGAGGGGATAGTCCAGAAGTGTAAGATGATCATGTGAAACTGGCCAGAAGCGGTGTCTCGTTTTGCTGGGAGCATGGGCCCGCTGTTCCAGGAAGTAACCTTTCCCACTCCTGCATGTGAATCCAGGAAGTCGGACGCAGTGGAAATGGATGAGATGATGGCGGCCATGGTGCTGACGTCCCTGTCCTGCAGCCCTGTTGTGCAGAGTCCTCCCAGGGCCGAGGCCAACTTCTCTGGTGAGCAAGTGGGGCGCGGCTGGGTTCCAGACATGGCAGAGGCCCCGGCAGACTTCCTCTGTGCACAGCAGTAGGTGCCTGCGTCACCGGCCTGGCAGTAGGATTTCCAGGGACTCCTCCCACTGGCACCTGCCACTGGCTGCATGCCGTGGAGTTAGACGCTTCTGTTCTTTTTCCTCAGTTTCCTCATCTGGGGAGGAGCGTCCTGGTGCAATGTGGCCAGTGGAGTGAGTTCCTTCATGGGAGTGACTGAGCCCAGCACTTCATTGGGGCCTGAATGAGGCCAATAGAGGAATATTTAGTTGACAAAGTAGAAATGTGCTAAGTGGCCTCATAATGGTCTCAAAAAATACATGCCCTCATTCCAGGTGCCTAGTTCAGCCTCACAAATTAGTGTGGGCCTACGGGACAGGGACCTGAAATGAATGAGCTAACGTCTAATATAAGTCTAACTGCTTAATAAAAACTAGTGGTTGACTTCAAGGCAAATTATTAATTAAAACAAAATTTCTATAGTTGTAACCCCAAAATACTTTAATATGAGGGGAAGAAGGGTTGCTGGGCATTTGTCATTAGTTTGGCAAGACTGCTAGTGAACCTGAAGTTTTTTGGGAAATTCATGGCAGGGCTGGCCTACCTTACTCCCAGGGAAGAACTTTTCATTGGTGGACACCTAACTGAATTGCAAGCGGCTTAAAAGCTTACAGGAAAATATGGAGTCTGAGCACATGGCAGGAGGAAAGTGGCCTTCCTAAGTATCCCTTATAAGGAATCTTCCAAAATAGAAATTAAACATAAAGGAGAGAGAAAGCATAGTTGCTTTCTTGGCCCAAAGCTGACCCTCAGGGAGGAGGCCGCTACAGAACGTCAGTGTGCTACGGGGACACCTAGCTGTGAAGCGTAGTATTGCATGCGTGCTGTATTAGTACGAGTGAGATAGGGAAGAGGAAAGGAGTTAATTTCTGTGTTCTCAGGACAGTTTAGGAGATGTGGGTGTTTGGGTGGAAAGATCCAGGAAAGTGTCCTAAAGGGAAAGAAAAGAAAATTGTTGACTCCAGTTCCCATTAGGAGGGTATGTATAGTACATGCATACACAAGTGTACGTCAGCATGGAAGCATCTCACTGAATGTGTGCCATCATCCTGATTTTAAGTCCCTTCGTAAAAAAAAAAAAAGTTACTGTCTATTAAAGATTTTTTTTGATTACAGTGTATTTTCAGTCTTACAGCTGAAGTCAGTGGAAATATAAGGCTTCCTTGGCCTAATTATCTTGAAGTGTTCTGTGAAGCATGGCCTATACAGCCACCAAAACCTTAACTAAGAGGGTGGTGGATACAGTTTGCACAGAAGCTGCCTGTTCCCGTTGGTTTCTGTGTGGTCAGGGAGGCGTGTGTCTGTGCATGTCTGTGTGTAGAAAACAGAGGGCTATAAATACTTCTCAAAGGTCCACTTGTAAGCACTCTGCTGCGCATTTGTAGAGGAGTACTTTGTTTTCATGGTATAGAATGTGTATTTATTGCCTGTGTCCTAGAAAAACGTGTGATCAAAGATGGAGTCCCTTACAACTTATACATTAACTTATCCATATAGATAACTTTTGGCTTTGTTACCTTTTGCCTCCTTTTGCCACGCAGATTTCATGCATTTGAGCCGTTATGAGTGGTTCCTCATAACAGGAAGGAACTGCTGCATTTGTAGGGGGTGCCTACTGCGTGACCCCAGAGTCCTGACCATCCTGCGTGCAGCGATGGAGGATTCCGCTGTCTGCCTTTCTCTCGCTGATAGTTTTCCTATCAGTGGATGTGCGTGGGCCTTTCGCATGTTGGCCTGTTGGATGATTCTTGTGTTTTGCCCTGAATGTGTCCCCTTCTCTAAGCACACGTGCAGACGTAGGAACCTCTTGGTTCCCAGGAAGGGACAGTGATGGCTGTGAGACAGACAGCGGTATGTGGGGTGGGGAGGGGAGAGTTCTTCATCCATCTCCTTCTTTTTGGGTGGGCTTCTTCTGGGATGTGCGATGGAAGGAGAGCCTGGACTGGAAACGTGGGCAGACGGGAGCCTGTGCCAGGCAGATCCCTGTTTAGCACTGAAGCAGTCAGGACTGTGAGCGGGAGGAGAGAAGGGCAGTAGG
The DNA here is from genome assembly GCF_009761245.1 of Sapajus apella. NCBI lineage: Eukaryota > Metazoa > Chordata > Mammalia > Primates > Cebidae > Sapajus > Sapajus apella. Next base: position 1,036,374 of record NW_022437090.1, on the reverse strand, counting down.
ATCTTATCCTGCCACAAACGATGTGCTGGTAGACCTTGGCATCCAGGGCTAGGAGGCTCTGTGGAACGCCCCTATTGGGAGTTGGGGCTTTTGAGGACAGGTCGTTTTTTTCCCCCTCTCTTGGTATTTCCACATATCATAATTTCAGATTCTCCTCTGTTATAAATTCACCTGATGTTTGGCCTAGGAGTGAGAGTGTGGGTTGGGCCTGCACAGCCTGCAGATGTGCCATTTAAAAACGGAAGATGCTCTATGTCTGCTGATATCCTTCCTCTTGCTCAGAGGCATTCAGGCGCCCAGGAGCTGTTTCAGGGCCATGTCAGGCCCGAAAGCCCCCTGCCACCTTGCGGTGATCAGAATTCCCCGTGAAGCCTGTCTTTCCTCCTCCAAACGTGTCACCTCTTGATTAAAGCAGGTTCCACCTGGGCTGCAGCCAGGACTGGGAAACGTTGCACCCTCCGGAGGGTTGCCAAGGCCGAGTGGTTTGTTCCACTCACGGGTTTTTATGGCCTGGCCTGGGTTTAGATGATTGAAAAGCATTTTTCAGGAAAGCTGGTCAAGAAGCCCTTTAAGTTGGCTTCAGCTGTAGGAAAATGCTCCAGCTATAGGAAAATACCCAACACTCTGGGTGTGCCCGTTCTCAACCAGGCCTGGAGGCTGCAGAGGCTTTGCCCCTCCCCACATCCCCCTTTTAGTTAATGTATCAAGTGAGAAACAGGCAGCACTTTGGGAGGCTGAGGCAGGAGGATCACTTGCGGACAGGCATTTGAGACCGGCCAGGGCAACAGAGCAAGACCCCCATCACTAAAAAGAAATTTGTTTAAAAAGAGAGAAATACGTTTTAATGAGGTTCTCTTTGCATGAATCCTGTACAAAGTGAAGTCGCATGTGTGTCTGCTGGTCAGTGATGACCAGGTGGCTGTAGCAGGAAGTGTCTGAAGGGCAGAGCAGTTCTACCAGGAGAAATTGCTGCTGTGAGGAACCCCTCTCCATGTTGACTGAAGCTCACAGGGAGAGTTTGCCCAGGGACAAGCCTGTGAGCGTCCTCTCACCTTCTGTTCGTCTGGCCAGCTTCCCGCACGGCCTGCGACCCGTGGAAGGAGAGCGGTGATGTCTCGGACAGCGGTAGCAGCACCACCAGCGGTCACTGGAGCGGGAGCAGTGGCGTCTCCACCCCCTCGCCCCCCCACCCCCAGGCCAGCCCCAAGTATTTGGGGGAGGCCTTTGGTTCTCCCCAAACTGATCATGGCTTTGAGACGGATCCTGACCCTTTCCTGTTGGACGAACCAGCTCCACGAAAAAGAAAGGTATGTGATTGCAGAGTCAGTGTGAGTCCAGGCCAGAGCGGACGGCGTCAGTGTGAGTCCAGGCCAGAGCGGGCGGCGTCTGTGTGAGTCCAGGCCAGAGCGGGCGGCGTCTGTGTGAGTCCAGGCCAGAGCGGACGGCGTCAGTGTGAGTCCAGGCCAGAGCGGGCGGCGTCAGTGTGAGTCCAGGCCAGAGCGGGCGGCGTCAGTGTGAGTCCAGGCCAGAGCGGGCGGCGTCTGTGTGGGGACAGCCAGCCACGGAGGGGAGAGGGCCCTGCAGGCCCTAGATAGTCTTGGGTTTGCTCCCCTTTCAGATTTATTTTTTTGAGACGGAGCCTTGCTCTATCACCCAGGCTGGAGTGCAGTGGCCTCGGCCCATTGCAACCTCTGCCTCCCGGGTTCAAGCAGTTCTCTTGCCTCAGCTTCCTGAGTAGCTGGGATTATAGGCACGCGCCACTATGCCCAGCTAATTTTTGTATTTTTAGTAGAAACCATGTTGGTCAGGCTGGTCTTGAACTCCTGACTTGGTAATCCACCTGCTTCGGCCTCCCAAAGTGTTGGGATCAGAGAGTGAGCCACCACGCCCGGTCCCATTTTGGTTTTCTGTTGCTGCTTCTGTTACTTGGTGATATTCCCAGGATTCTCCTCCTCCTATTTAAAGCCTCTTCCGTTTTAGCCTCCACCCCGATCCCTGCCTTCTTTCCTGTGTGCCTGCAGACTCCTGCGCGGGAGCGACCTCCAGCGGGGTCTCAGCCACAGCATCAAGCACCACTGTTGGCCGCTAGGACCATCTCTTAGGTTGGGGCTTTCTGGCCCCCAGTTGGAAGTTTCTCTGGTCCCAGGGAACCTCCTTCCTGGATGTTTTTGTTGGGTCGGGCTGGGACAGCAGCCAGTTTGAGTCCCCACTGGGTAAGGGTGAGCGAGAGCTAAGGAGAAAGGCATACCCACTCACCCCGTCTTCCTTTCCCCTAGAACTCCGTGAAGGTGATGTACAAGTGCCTGTGGCCAAACTGTGGCAAAGTGCTGCGCTCCATTGTGGGCATCAAAAGACACGTCAAAGCCCTCCATCTGGGGTAGGTGCGAGCCCGGGGCCTCCAGCTGGGGTGGTGTGCAGCGTTCCTCCACCTTGCTGCAACCCTGTAACCCATGGCCCATAGTGCTTTCAGGAATGTGGCTTGCTGGGAACACCCCCTGGGGTCTCTTCCCGGCCCCCTGGGAAAGACATACTGGTGAGCGTTGTTGCTGTTGACGGGAAGGGAGCTCTGACCGTCTCAGGGATATCTTCTTGCCTCCCTGCAGGAAGCCAGATGTTTTAGTTCTGGGTAGAAACAGGGTCATTTGGTTCAGTTGCTGGTGAGACCTCGTTTCCAACATGTTTAGTGGCCGAGCACTGCACCACCGAGTCTTCCTCCGGAGAGGGTCTCTGCGAGCCCCGCCCTGGGGCCTCGGCTGTGTTCTGTGCAGAGCGAGCTTGCAGGCTGCAGTGGTAGGAGCTGACTCACACACAGCCCTGGGGGAGAAAGCGTGACTACAGGCAGGTGGGGCCCACAGAGGGCTCATGGTCGTGCTCAGCGTGGGATGCCTCCTGCCAGAGGAGAGGTTGGCACATGTTCTGGGAGAGGATGAGCTGTAGGTGCCAGGAAAAATAATTCCCCTTGATGTGCAGCACATAATCCTAGTGACACCTGTCAGGACCGGGGCTCCTGGGTGTTCTCTTGGGTTCAGTCCCTGGCTTACTGGGTGGCCTCAAGCAATCACTTCCCTCCCCGCCATGATCCCCGCTGGGTTTGAAGGGGGCAGCGCGCCCCTGATAGTGCCACCCCTCCCTCCCACACAGGGACACGGTGGACTCTGACCAGTTCAAGCGGGAGGAGGATTTCTACTACACAGAGGTGCAGATGAAGGAGGAATCTGCCGCTGCTGCCGCCGCTGCTGCGGGCCCGCCTGTCCCTGGGACCCCCACCGCTGAGCCAGCTCCCACCTCCAGTGTGACAGGCCTGCCCCTGTCCGCTCTTCCACCACCTCTGCACAAAGCCCAGTCCTCCGGCCCAGAACACCCTGGCCCAGAGTCCTCCCTGCCCTCAGGGGCTCTCAGCAAGTCAGCTCCTGGGTCCTTCTGGCACATTCAGGCTGACCATGCGTACCAGGTATGGGGCGGGGTGCGCTGGAGGCTCAGGCTCGAAGCTGACTCATCACGGGCCAGCCTGATCATAGGCCACCGAGCACCCTGATGGAAGGCTGAGCCCTTTGGCTAAATTGCTAATCTCCTCCTCTACAAAGAAACAAAAGGAAACTGATTTCACTGCTCCAGAAATGTGGGAATTCCTGGAGTTCCACATCAGCAACCATCCTGAGTGGTTACTAGAAATCTAGCGGAATCCCAAACTGGGGGATGGATTTGGGCGGGGGAATTGTCACACCTCTGCTTATAAGAGAGGCTGGAGTAGTGGAGTTGGGCTTTCCACAGTGGTGTCTGGGTCCTAGAATTGTGTTCCATGGACAAACAGTCCAGCACACACGTTTGGAATACTCACTACAGGCCGAGAATTGGACTAAGTAAGCTTTTCAGGTGGAAGAAGGTTTAGCCCCTGCCCTTGTGGAGGGCGTGGTTCATATCAAGAGAGAAAGGCATGTGTAACTATGGTTAATTATAACTGGTCAAAGTACTAATTACTAGAGGCATGAGGTGTTGTAGATACCAGAGGGACCAACCTCTTAAGCCCGTGTGGATGAGAAATCACAGAGGGTGACATTTAGGACGATCTTTGCGGCACGTAGCAGGTACTCAAGAAATACGAAGCCTGCTGTGTGCTGGTGTTCTTAAAATCCTTTTGCACCTATTTTATCAATCTCTGGGCCAGTTTGCAAATTAGTTATTAAAAGATATTGCTTCCAATGAGAAAGCCTTTACGAAACGAGCCAGCTCTCCTTGTTAGAAGAGTGGCCACTTAGCAACTTCATGTTTGGCCCGCTTCCAGCCCGAGGTGACCTGTGGGGCCCAGACACGTGGCTGGTGTTTTCACAAATAGCCCTGACCCTGGATACCCAAGAGCAGGCTGCTGCTTTCCAGCCGTTGCTGGGGGATCCCATGTCTTATCCCAGCCCTGCCCCTGGATACAGAAGCCTTGGGGCCTCTCTTGGCACCTGCCATGGCATGTTCTTGGTAGGCGATCCGGTTGAGAAGTTAAATCTTCTGCAGTGATTAGCTCATGAGGCTGGCACGTAGACGAGCTTGGAGGGAAGGGTTCCAGGGTGAGATTGGCGCCTCACAGTCAGGAGGCTACTTCAAAGCGTTGGGTGCTCCAGTGTTGCCCTTGGGAAAGCCGAGTGTGTCCCAGAACGTTCTGATCATTGCACGTATGCAGAGCTGTGCCTTCTGCTGCTGCCCTGAGGCTGTGGGGATTGTGAGCAGACTCCGAATGCCTCCTGAGCTAGAGTCCCGGCTGACGCCCTGGTCTTCCGCAGGCTCTGCCGTCCTTCCAGATCCCCGTCTCGCCCCACATCTACACCAGTGTCAGCTGGGCTGCCGCCCCTTCCTCTGCCTGCTCCCTCTCTCCGGTGAGTGTGCTGGCAGCTCGGCTGGGGCTCGGTATGGCTGAGGGCTGTCCCGCACATCCCAGGGCTGGAGGCCCTCCCTCGGGCACAGGGCGCGCGGCCACAGGTCAGTGTGGCCATCTTGCCTTCAGCCCCCAAACGTGTTGAAGATCTCTTTGTGCCGCCCCCTCCCCGGCACTCCTCATTTGGCCACAGCCCCTTGAGGAGGTGGAAGGAGGTGCTTGTAGAGGATGCCCAGAGCAAGCAGGTTTCTTGCCAAGAAAATCAGGCGAGGCTGGGGTCAGTGCCGGTGCCCATCAGCCCCCAGTGCCCGTGGGTGTTTTAGGATTTTAATGCTGAGGGGAGAGGAAGGGGGAGAATGTGGAGGCCGCGTGGGATGGGTCAGAAATCTCGAGGCCAAAGGGACAAGGGCCGTAGGTGGACCCCAAACTCAGATCAGCGGGCAGTCGTTTTGAACTCTGCCTAGCAGGCACTGGTCTTGAGTTTATCCCGCAGGGCGGTGTCATACTATAAATCACAATGCCAGTGTGCCACTGAGGCAGTTCGAGGCTTCCAGGCATGGCAGCTCCATCCAAGTCCCCTACAGGGAGAACCTCAGAGGGGGCCAGGTCTGGTGGCTCCCCTGTCCTTGTCCTTGGCTGGGTCCTGACTGTGGTGTGAAGGCCTGCTCCTTCCTCACTCTCCTGCCAAGAGCTCCCCTCTGCTGGAGTGTCCTCCCTAAGAAGGCACAAGGCCTCCTGTACCAGAAGGAGCTGGGGACGTGTGGCTGCCTGCCTTTTTCCTGACTGTCCCATGTTCATGGCTCCTCTCCCCATGCCCAGGTCCGGAGCCGGTCGCTAAGCTTCAGCGAGCCCCAGCCACCAGCACCTGCAGTGAAATCTCACCTGATCGTCACTTCTCCACCCCGGGCCCAGAGCGGAGCCAGGTGAGATGTCCACTGTTGTCCCCTGCCTTCTGGTTTCTGTGCCCTGTCTCCAGTGGCAGGGACTCCGACCCCACCCAGGTGAAGTCACCAGGGTTAGTCCCCAGATGGTGGATGCACCGGATAGGACGACCGTTTGGTCAGAGGAGCCTCTGGGCCCTGGTCCTGGTGGCTTTTGCCGGGATCTGCCCCTCCGGCTTCTGCTTATTCTCCCATCCCCGCTCGGTCCACCACCTGCGTGGGACTGTACTTGCATTCCTCTCTTTCTGCAGGAAAGCCCGAGGGGAGGCCAAGAAGTGCCGCAAGGTGTACGGCATCGAGCACCGGGACCAGTGGTGCACGGCCTGCCGGTGGAAGAAGGCCTGCCAGCGCTTCCTGGACTGAGCTGGCCTACAGCCTCTGCTCCGCTCCTGCACTGCCGGCAGCCGCTGACAAGACGCGGAGGGTCACCAGCTCTCGGCAGACGCCGAAAGAGGAAGAACGGCAACGCGGAGCTTGGGCTCTGTTGGCTAAGGTGTAACACTTAAAGCAATTATCTCCCATTGCAGGAACATTTTATTTTTTAAAAAAAGAAACAAAAATATTTTTTTCCCTCTAAAATAGGAGAGAGCCAAAACTGACCAAGGCTATTCAGCAGTGAAGCAGTGACCAAAGAATTAACTGCCCTCCATTTCCCACGGCACCCCTGCTCTGGGGGATTAGCTCGTGCGTAGCAAAAGAGGGAACAGCTCGTTCTGCTTCCTGCTGAGTCCGTGAATTCTTTGCTTTCTCAACTCTTCCAGAAAGGACTGTGAGCAAGATGCATTTACTTTTCTTAAAAAAAAAAAAAAAAAAAAAAAAAAAAAAAAAAAAAAAAGAGTTTCTGGCTGATGGGTGACTCAGAGTGCAGGACTCCCTGGCCGGGGGGGGCGGAAGAGGGGTTTGCTCTTCTCGGAGGGTACCTCCTGCCCCCTGTCTGAGCACCCTGCACGGAAGTCAAAGGAAAGCCCTTTCTTGGTGACAGCGACTTAAATCTGGGTTCCTTCAGACATTGGGTTGCACCCCAACAAATATTAAATGGCTTCTTCTCAAAGCCCAGAGTAAGAGATTTTTTAAAAGACTGTCGCCAAGTAGCTGAGCCGAAAGGCTGATCAGAATTCTCTTTTTGAAATGTGGCAGTTAAACACTACCTTGAGCATTCTCTCCTCTTTCGTTGAGGAAGTCCGTGAGGGTTTGAGCGTCTGGAAACTCTCTGCTCTCACCCGAAGAAGCGCCCTCCTGCCGCCGCCTCCCTCCGGTTGTGGAAAGGACACCTCAGAAATGCTGTGTTTTCTTTTATGATGTATTCAGAAGCCTTTGCTGGTTAAAGTTTCCTTTTATTTGGGTGGCCGGGAGAGACCCAGGGAGGTTCTGGAGGGTCCTTTCTGTCTCCTGGCCCTGCCAAGGGATGTCCCCATTGCTATTTGCTGCCTGAGGATGAAGGCGGTCAAGGGAGCCTTGTACCTGTGAGCTTCAGGATGAGGAAATGACGGGAGCGAGACGTGGGTTTGGATCAGTGGCTACTGGCATTTCGGCCCGTGGTGTTTCTGGAGCCTGCAGGGATTTTTGGGGGACTGGGCTGCGTGCAGGTCGATGAGTGGAGCTGTGCTTGTGGAGGAGGAGGGAGGTCTAGGGAGCTTAGTGCCAGGCCGACCAGCCATGCGTGGAGACAGAGGGAGCCACGCCCAGACCAAGGGGCATGTTTCTGTTTTGGTGTCTCGCTTTCCTCCCTGCGTGACTTACTTGGGGATTCCTCAGGGCTCGCTGGAATGTGACAGTCCACTGCCCAGCTGCCTTGGGAACAATTTCTGGCTTTATGTCCCAGCTGTCAGGGACTCAGGGCAGCCTACCCAGCCACCTCTCCGGGGACGGAGTGTCAGCATCCACCCCTGGGTTGTCATCGAGGCCGTCCTCCCGGTCCTGGGTGAAGATACCTGGACCACCAAGGCTCCCTTGGCCCCTTCATGTGGGAAATAGATGCGTGCTTTGTAAGGCGAGACACTTTGAGTGTTAAGAAATCTGAAGACCTGGCAATAGGTCGGGAAGGGTGTAGTGCCCTAGGTTGGTGACAGAAGAGACAGACACTTAAGCACAGGTGTCTTTGGTGACGGGGTATGTTTTTATAACTTAGTAAAACATGTATGTGGAATTCTGTCTCTTGGTGAAGCTGAAAGCCAGGCCAGCTGAGGTGGCGCAGGGTTCTCCTTCCTGTCCCTTGAACCTCCTTGAGAATTAAGAGCTGGCAGTCAGTGATGGCGTTTCCCAACACCCCTCACTTCCCAGGACACCCTCCCCCCCCGGCTTCCAATCGTCATGGTGAGGTGGGGGAGCGTTCTTGACACGTGGGTACTTCACTCAGGAGGGCCTCCCCCTCCGCTCTCCGTCAGTGTTCACTGCCATCTTGTCTTTAGAAAGCTGTTTGAATTCCTCCCATCCCCAGTTTGGACCGTGTAGATATAACTGGATATACAGATCTTTCTCTTTGTGAGGCCGTTGGTACACAGGGCAGGAGAGAAAGGAGGAGGAAAGGGAGGGAACCATCTGGAAGCCGCGGTGGTTTTGCTTTGTTCTTGTTCTTTGGTTCTGGTGCTGCCCTCTCCGCCCGTGCTCAAGCCCACCCTCCTCCTCCTCGGCCGGCAGCCTCCTTGCTTCCCCTCTGCCCGTGCTGCCATCCCGTGGCTGTCGTGCTGGTTCTTCACACGTGCTCCTCTGTTCTCGGGGTTGCTCCATTCGTGTCTTCTTGGAGGGTGAGTCTGGCTGGGGAACCGACCCAGTGATCACGCCTGTTTTCTTCATCTTGACTCCCTCCTTTCCAGCCTGCCCGGGCAGTGGACGCGGATGGAAGGAGCATGCCGCGGGTGGGCTTTTAGAAATGAACGGGACTGACTTTCAAAGCAGTTATGCTGGCAAACTGTTTATTCCAGCAGTGTGACTTTCTTCCGAACATTTCTTGGAATCGCCTTCAGAGTCTGGGACTGTGTGTTGAGCAGCCGTAAGGATGCCGGACGCTCCTTTAGTGCCTGGAGAGTCCAGTGAATGACGTCTGTGGCCAGGCGAGGTTCCAGGTGCAAAGCAAAAGGACCATTGAAAGTAAGATAGCTTGGATTGAATCATGTGACTTTTAAACTGGTTCAGAAAGCAATTTTGCAATTGCTTCCTGAAAAGCAATTACAAAAAGAAAAAAAAGTCAAAAAAAAAAAAAAAAAAAAAGAAAAAAAGTATTTTAAGCCGCGGCCACACTGTCGTGAGTCTCTAGCTTGAGTCCTTGGAGAACAATATTCATTCAGATGTGGAGACTCTGATTTGTTGGGAGAAATCTGTCCTGTTACTTTCTGGTCATCCCAGGGGTTCTGACTTTACTAGGGGCAAAAAAAAAAAAAAAAAAAAGGAAGAGGGAGATAAATCCCATCTGTGAATTTGTCTTATTGGCGCCTTTTCCCTCAGCTGTCTTCCAAGTATTATTTTTACTGTTAAAAAATTTTTTTAAAAAATGTGAAATGTAATGGTTTTACAGCTTAACAATATGAAATATATTTTATAAGGAATAAAATGGTACCTTGTCTGATTTAACGTATGCCTGTCCATTGCCCCTTCCCCTGCAGAAAATAAGATTCTCACTGTCCTTGTCCTTGGTGTCACACAGGTGGTAGCATGTCACACTGAAGCAAAGCATGACATCGATTCGCTTATACTAACGGTAGGTAATGCTTCCCAGTGACTGGGCTGAGCACGTCCATGGGTTACCTGTTATGTATAACCCGTGAGAGAGGGCTGTCATCGTTCCATTTCCCAGATGAGGAGAGTAAGGCACAGAGGTTAGATAACTTGCCCAGTGTTATAAACTGGGAAATAATGGCACTAGGATTTTAATCCATGCAGTGAGTAGTTTCTGCTGCTTTTCTTGACAACGGGGAGCATATTCTTGACTGCATTCCTGAGTCTTGAGCGGCAAGCGAGACAGGAGAAAATCAGTCACACGCTACCTACTGAACACGGTCTGCTCCATCCAGACGTCGGTTCCAGGTGCTGCGATGGCCCAGGTGGCTGGCAGAGCTGGCCTGGGTGGGAAGGCGTCATTCCACCCGGGGCTGGTTTGTGTAGTTTCAGCGGCTGAACTTTGAGAACCACTTAGTGAAGCAATGACAGGCTCCAAGAAGACCAAGTCAGGTACACCAGGCTTGCGGGAGGAAGCTGTGGAAATGTGTTTAAACGTTCAAGGTGTATTTAAAATTAGTTCAAGGTGCTGGGCTGGGGGCGGTGGGGCAGGCCTCCTGCCAGGATCCTTTCTGCACTGAGTGGTCGGGAGAGGCAGGAACTGTGGCAACAGACTCTGGGGAAGAGGGAAGGCAGGGAGGCTGTGAGGAGCTTTGGGGAGTGTGAATGTCTCGGGGTGGATTGCAGGGACCCCTTATCTTGCTGGCCAGTGAGGGTGTCATGCTCAGAAGATGCAGACACTTCATTATGGCATGAGCCAGCCACACCCAGCAGCCTGGAAAGCAGTTTGTCTTTTTCCCTCCTTTTTGCCTTTTTTCATATCTTGGGGGTGCAGCGAGGGACTTCCTTCTCCCCTTCTCTGTGTCCTTGTTCCAGCTCATCCCTCTAAGAAGGCCTTAAATAGAACGATCTGTTCTGCATTTGCCAAAGCACTCCCCACCCCCCAAAGTTAGCTACCTGCCCTCTCCATTTGCAGCTCACCCCCAAACCCTACCTTTGCAGCTGCCTCAGTGGGTCAACCCCCCAACTCTCCAGCTTCTGATTGGGTTTGGCTGGAGTTTGACAGTCAGGAGGAGAGGGAAGTGGGGGCATTGAATCCTGGCCGCCACAGTGTGTAAGTGGCTGGATTTCTGTACTGAAAGCTCCGGAGAGCTAGAGTCCTTGTGGGTCCAGGAGCTCCTTTCCTCCTCCCAGGGCTCCCCAGCTCCCACCAGAGCATCCTCCATCCCTTGCTGATCTTCTGTAACCCTGCCCACTTGTGTAGATGGTTAAGTCCCTGACAGAGACCCAGTCTGGGGTTGCCTGGTGTTTCTCGGCTGGACTCTGACAGTGGCACACCCTAATGTGTGAAGCTGGAGATCGAAGTGGCGTCAGCAGGTTTCTCTCTGCCCTGTTCCTTCCTGTGCATCCCGGTCCACTGGGCCCAAACCAGCGGGGCCAGCACCACCTGGAGCTTGTTGAAAAGGCAGATTTCTACCATCTGAAATGGGGTGGGGCCAGCAGCCTGTGCCTCTGTGGCGCTGATGCGCGCAGGGGTGTGAGAGCCCTGCCCTCTCTCCGGCCGTCCATTCACGCAGCTGTGTGCATTCATTCCCTCACCGGCTGTGCTGGGATCTGGGTGCTGTGCGCTTTTTACCTCTGCCCCTCGGGAGCCGCAGCACTGGTTGTGTTTGTGTGTGTGTGTGCGCGTGTGTGTGCAGAGCCTGCTTCCGTCACTTAAAAACAGCAAACCAATTTATTAACCATTTGCTCAGTAGAAGTTTAATGGAGAAATCATTGTTTAAAACAATCAGTCAAAAAGAACAGCTCTTTTACAAACAAGTTATGGCAGTGGTGAGTCAAAGCCCCAGGTTCGATTTCCTATTCCTTTCACCTGCCCCAGAAGGGGGACAAGGCGGCTGAGCAGGAGAGACCGGGCCATCGCAATGGTAGCTGGAGGAATTACAAAAATACACTCTGATGTAGCAACAGGGCTGTGGTGAAACATGCCGGGGGCTGGGGAGGAGCAACCAGACGGGGAGGTTCGGGTGGCGAACGAAGCCTGCTGGGTCTGCAGGTCCTCAGTGCCTTGGGGAAGAAGGAATCCTGGTTCCCAGGCGGCAGGTCTGGGGCTGGACACATGCTGTTTGGGGGATCACCTGGACGCCTGCCGAGACAGAAATGATTACAAAATAGCAAACCTGTTGGTTTTTCTGAACTTTTTCTATTCCCCCTAGAGACTGAAGCAGTGAAACGGAGGCAAAGAAAAGCTGTCAACCCAAAGAAACTGTTTCCAACATAGCCAGAGGGGTCCTCCAGCTCCTCCACGTCTGCTCCCCAAGCCCCGGCACCACTGGCCGGACTAATACACTAAAGGGGAGTCCACGGGCTGTGAAAGGCACAGTGACAAGCCCCTCCCGGGGAACAGCTCTCCCTGGTGTTCAGAGCCCATGCGAAATACCGTCCTTGTTCTCTAGTCCTTTTTTCCAAGTGCTCTTTGAGCCTGATGGCACACCTGAGCATGAATGAATGTGTTCAGTTTCCACTGCCCAGAAGGGGCACGGCCTGAGGGCAGCGGAAAAGAGCAAGGCAGTATAGGGTCAGGGGAAAGGAAGGCAGACTCAAGCCCAGCTATGACAAGTTCTGTGTAGCGGCGGGCCTGCACCCCAGCACCTTTCCTTCCTAGGACACCATTATACTTTCTGAATAGGGTTTTTGTTTGTTTGTTTGTTTGTTTGTTTTTAGATAAAGTTTCTCTCTTGTTGCCCACGCTGGAGTGCAGTGTAATGATCTTGGCTCACTGCAACCTCCGCCTTCTGGGTTCAAGGGATTCTCCTGCCTCAGCCTCCCAAGTAGCTGGGACTACAGGTGACCGCCACCACGCCTGCTAATTTTTGTATTTTTAGTAGAGGCAGGGTTTCACTATGTTGACCAGGCTGGTCTCAAACTCCTGACCTCAGGTGATCCACCCGCCTTGGCTTCCCAAAGTGCTGGGATTACAGGTGTGAGCCACCGCACCCAGCCCTGAATAGGGTTCTTTATCCCATTTCACTTCTTCCCAGCCTTCTCCCTGTCAATTAGTATTAGATACCGTAGACGTCAAGGACAGCATTGGTAACAAGAGTCCCCCAGTATGCAGACATCTTCATCATGTGTAGGGCAGGTTGGGGTGTATGTACGTGGATGAAAACAAGGTTGAAGCCTCCTGTCAGACTCCCTCATAAATAACATCCATATTGGAACTCACCCACCGTGCATGTAGGGGAGAAAGAAACAGAGAGATGGTTGCAGAAGGAGAAAGGAGAGTCATCAGTAATACCCCAGTGAGCTGGTTAATGTTTCCAGTCTCCATCCAGAACTTGAATGTGAGCAGAGCCGCCGACAGAAGCTCCTTCCCGGCTTTGTTTCAGTGCGTCTCAGTTGGAAGCATAATAGAAGATTAGAAAAACCAATGGCCTGGATGGAGGCTCAAATCATTTTTTAAAAAATAAATGGATCCTGTTAATGGGCCTGATTTTCAACTGTGTTTAAGTAAAGAACATCGTCATCGTTCAGAATGAGACACGAGCTTCGGTGTCCCTGAAGAGACGCTTTAAAGAGCAATCTCGTTAAGATTTGAAAGAATTCAACCCATGCTACTTCTGAATGATTTGTGTTAGGTGCTGTGGAGATATGGCTTAGAAAGAAACAGGAGGCTTGTGCAGGATCCAAGAGGATGGCTCAAAAGCAGTGCAGGTTAATTTGGGGCCTTTGGAGATGAGTCATCCTGCTAAAATAAACACATCAGCCTTCTCTTCACAACCTAATACATGTGCCCGTATTTGGTAACGGGCCTGTGGTGAACATGCTGGCCTACCTGCAAAGGGGCCGTCTCTGTGCTCAAGTGTGGGCACCAAACGTTAGCATGTGCACTCATATATCTTCATGAAGGTTATTAGTGACACGGCTGCCTCTGACTATGGGATGCAACATGAAACGGCACAGGGAGACATATTTCTCTTATGCTGTGATTCAGGGAGAAGCCCCACTTGGGTCATGTTTTGGGGTAATGTGGATGAACTGACTGGTTCTTTGTGTTAGGGCAATGATACAGTGTGGAAGTGTGTCCTCTTCCAATTTCATGTTGAGATGTGGTCCCCAATGTCGGAGGTGGGCCTAGTGGGCGGTCTTTGGGTTGTGGAGGTGGATCCTTCAGGAATGGCTTGGTGCCCACCCCACGGTAGTGAGTTCATGGGAGATGTGGTTGTTAGAGAGGCTGGGACCTCCCCTCTTCCCTCTCGTGCCCCTTCTTGCCATGTGGCATGCCAGCTCCCCTTCTGCCATGAGTAAAAGCTCCCCGAGGGCTTCACCAGAAGCAGATCCTGGTGCTTTGCTTCTTGTATAGACTGCAGAACCGAGAACCAAATAAACTTTGTTTATAAAGTACCCAGCCCCAGGTTTCCCTTTATAGCAATGCAAAATAGATGAATACAGCAAGTTTCTTAGCTCTTTAAGGAGATGTGTAGGATTCTGCAGATAATTGTATTCCCATATGCAAATTAAGGCACATGGCCTTGATGCAGGGGGACTTCTCCAAATTTTCAGAAAATTCTGTGCTAGTTAGTCAGGGCCACTCAAAGTGACGTATTGGTTGATGGCCTAAGGAAGGTTGGGTTTTGAATGACCAGGTAATCAGGTGTCTTTGTTGTTGTTGTTGTTGAGATGGGAGTCTTGCTCTGTTGCCCAGGCTGGGTACAATGGCACCATCTCGGGTCACTGCATCCTCTGCCTCCTGAGTTCAAGTGATTCTCCTCCCTCAGCCTCCCCAGCAGCTGGGATTACAGGTGCATGACATCACACAGCTGATTTTGTGTTTTTAGTAGATATGGGGTTTCTCCATGTTGGTCAGGCTGGTCTTGAACTCCTGACCTCTGGTGATCTGCCCACCTCAGCCCCCCAAGGTGCTGGAATTACAGGCATGAGCCACCCTGCCCGGCCTCAATTAGAGTCTTTGATGTATATTATTAGACATGTAGACTTGTATCAGGTGCCTGACAGGGTAGAAACAGAGCAGAAGAAAGAGAACAAGGAAGAAAAGACAGAGGAATAAAAGCCAGCCAACAAAAGCATAACCAAAATGGCACACTGGAAAGAAGCGAAATGGAGGAAAGAAGATGAACCCCTTTAGTCCGTATTCTAGTAGCTACTAGGTCCATTGGCCAAATTCTCCATGTCTTGCTCAGTAATGATACCATTGACCACAAGGAATCAGTCCCTCTCTGGCAAGGTGGCAGGATGGACAAATGGCTTGTGGACGGAGGAAGAGCAGAAACCCCAACTCCTGATCGTAACAAGAACTCTTGGCCAGGTAAAATGGGAAACTTAAATGTTTCCACCGAGCCAGGCACCCTGAGACCTGGGGAAAGGCGAGGGATAGGTCAGCCGTCTTCGAAGGTGAAGTAGCACCATCATAACTATAGTTATTGGACTTTGCGAATGGCTGAGGGTAGGTTCTGCTCCTGGTGTTTAGAGAGACCGTCTAGAGGACAGGTGAGCTGACTGGTTGCCATGGCAACCGGATGGGAGTATGGGTCCACTTAACTGTCCCCATGGTAACTAAGCTTCTGGGGAGTGATAGAGGAATTAGTTATCTTAACATACTAGTCTTATCCCCATGGTAACCAGTCTTTAGCCAGGAGTGGTCGGCTTCACAATCAGAGGAAAATCTTTGCTCCCTAGAGAAAGGGTGTGCTGACCCCTTGAGAGGGGGTGTGTGTGTTTGGGGATAATCCTCGAGGGTGTGTGTGTGTGTTTGTGTGTGTGGGGATGATCCTTGAGGGGGTGTGTGTGTGTGTGTGAATGAATGTGCTTCCAGGCCTGGGAGCAAGGTTAAGATGGTGTGTGAGGTCTCTCCTTGCCCCCAGTTTATTGGTGCCCAACTCACTCATGGGTTGCAGTGGCCGGTACAGCTGGGAGGAGCGCCCCTTCCGGCTACACATTACCATTCTGGTGCAGGGTGCGCCGGCGCTGGCTGGACTGCATGCTCAGGACCAGGTACTGCCTCATAAACTCACTGAACCGCTTCTGGTTGGCCAACTTCCGGGCCGACTTCCGGGCCCCAGTGAAGCCCCCAAATCTCTTCTGCAGCTGCTTCTGCTGCATCTCAGCTGCCTCCTCCATGCCAGGCTCAGGCTCTTCAGGCTCCTGGAACAGGCTCCGGACACGGGGCATTCGCCGCAGATGCTGCATCTCTGAGGCTCTGGGCTGGTAGAGAGCAGCCGCCACGTGCTCTGGGGTGGCCGGGCTGAGCTGCCAGGAGCTCCTGGCCATGACCTTGGTGCATGGAGTCCAGAGGGGGCTGGGGAAGACCTTCTCTTCACACTCCAGGATGCACAGCTGCAAAGATAGGGGTGAGAGGAGGGGAGAAGGAACAAGGACCTCTGTTAGTCCAAGGCGAGGGAGGAGATCCGGCCCTCTGTCGGCTGTACCTGCACCAATGCAAGGGCTTCCGAAGCATCAATGTATCAAGTAATGTGCAGTAGTTTTACACAGGTTTTTGGGTTCACAGAACTTCAGAATTGGAAACAGTGAATCATCTGACCCAGCTCCATCATTTTACAAAGAAGCAGGGCTCAGAGAGGTGAGTGTAACCTACTTTGGTGTCACAACACATTTACAATAGCCAGTTAACACAGGATCGGTGTGCCTAGCACCACACCCTGTTATATCTTTGGTTGGGTTTTTGGAGTGGAGCTCAGCTCATGACCGTCACCCATAAAGAATTTTATTTTGTTCTCTCCTCAGGCTTGTGGAAGGTCAGATGGGTTAAAGAAATTGGGGATGTGAAAGTATGTAGTCAAATCTGCATGTCTATTTTAAGGTCACTGTGTAAAAATCTACCTGGGTGTTGTTAATTTTTCAGCCGGCCCACAGCAGTCATCACTATCTGTGTATAATTTATAGCAAATGGGGGTCAAGACCCTGTGGGGTGTAGGCAGGCTGGACGTGCGGGGCTGAAACTGTGATCAGTTCCAGGTAAGGGCAGAGATGCCATCATCAGATGTGAGCCCAGCAGACCCTCCTGGTCCCTGGGAACGCTCTGCTCTGCCTCTCCTGCCCACCAGCTGGACCACACTGTTTCTCTACCCACTCTTGGCTGGTTCTGACCTTTGTCCCCCACCTCCCATGTTCTTGGTTCTGATTGGGCCTCCTGGAAGCCTCTGCCCCCAGCTTTTCTTCCCATTTGCTATTTTGGATTTACCCCTAATTTCAGTCCAGGTTTCTGGTCTTAGCCAGCTGGAAACCCCACTTCCACCTGACCTTGGGGCTGTGAGTCAGCAGGCAGAGCACCTCATCATAGCATGGAGCTTCTGCCTGCCTTCCAGGGCTTTCTGGGTCAGAGGATGCAACTGACCAGCCCGTATCCATCTTCCCATCTCCTTATGCACAGAACACTGTTTTATTCCTAAAGGCAACACGTACATTTCCCACGCTTCCTTATAGCTGTAAGTAGCTGACGACATGAAAAAATGGAAGTGTAATCCCAGCACTTCGGGTGGCCAAAACAGGCAGATCACTTGAGGCTAGGAGTTTGAGACCAGCCTGACCAACATGGCGAAAACCCTTCTCTACTAAAAATACAAAAATTAGATGGGCGTGGTGGTGGGTGCCTGTAATCCCAGCTACTGGGGAGGCTGAAGCAGAAGACTTGCTTGAACCTGGGAGGTGGAGGTTGCAGTGAGCTGAGATCGTGCCGCTGCACTCCAGCCTGAGTGAACAGAGCGAGACTGCCTCAAAAAATAAAAAAATAAAAGGAAGTGATCAGGGATCAGGTGGGGTTTCCAAGAAAGTAGGTGGCTGACTTAGGCGGGAAGAGCATCCTGTTTTCCTCTTCCTCCAACTTTTTCTTAGAAGGTGGACATTTTGGCTGACACTCTGTTTGCCCTCTAGAAACCATGCAGCGACTCAGAGGATGGGAGTCGTGGCCTAGAAGCTGCCGACCGGCAGGGAAGAGGAGACTGGAGCTGCCACCGCAGCCCTGGGCCGTCCCTGCCTCACTCCTTGTGAGGAACTGAATCTCTGTCGATTTCAGCCACTGTCACTTTAGGTGTTTGTTACTAGCAGGTGAATTTCATTCTGATCTGATACTCTCATCCTTCTGCCTGGCCTTTCGGTCCCTGTGTCTGAGTGGCACCCCATTCCCCAGTTGACTCAGATTTCAAGCCCTGGGCATATCTTTTCCACCTCTCTCCCGGCCCCTCTCCCGCCAGTCTACAGGTCTGTCCCTCCTCCCACTCCCTCTGCCACCACCTAAGAGCCTCTTGGGTGGAGCCGGTTCCTCACTCATCTCTGCATCTCTGGTCTTTGCCACTGTCATCAATGTGGTACCCCTGGCAGGATGCCCTTCCTGAAGAATAACTGATCGTGCCATTACCTTGCCCACAGCTAATTGTTTGTCTTATCCATAAAACAGCACCGAACTCTTAAGCAGAGCATTCAAATCCCTCTACCACCTGGCCCAGCCCATCATCTACGTCTTATTTCCGATTCTTCATCACACACCCCCTGAGGCCTATGAGGCTGTTCCTGGACCTTAAATACCACAAAGCTCCTCCCACCCGCATGCCTTTCTCTCTGTCCCTTAGATGCAGTGACCTCCTTGCATCCTTTCCTCCATCCTTCGGGACCTCGACAAGCTCCAGTGCTGCCCCTCTCTGATACCTTCTAGTTCCCTGGCAAGAATCGCTCTCTCCTGCCTTTGTGTTCCTACAGAACTTTGTATTCCTCTTGTGGAAATGTTAATGCTTTATGTCATTAAATTGCAATACCTTCTCTTGTTTTTTTTTTTTTTTTTTTTGAGACGGAGTCTTGCTCTGTAGCCCAGGCTGGAGTGCAGTGGCACGATCTCGGCTCACCGCAACCTCCGCCTCCCAAGTTCAAGTGAGTCTCCTGCCTTAGCCTCACCAAACAGCTGGGACTGCAGGCGTATGCCACCACACCAGGTAATGTTTGTATTTTTAGTACAGACAGGGTTTTACCATATTGGCCAGGCTGGTCTTGAACTCCTGACCTCGTGATCCACCCGCCTCAGCCTCCCAAAGTGCTGGAATTACAGACATGAGCCACTGCGCCCAGCCAATTGCACTGCCTTCTAAGGCAGAATATGACAAGTTACCACATCTTACTCATGTTTGAATCCCTTGCAGGAGTCTTCTTCCAGTAAAGAGTAGGGTTTCAGTAGAGGTTTATTGAACTGAGCTGAATGAATCAAGAAGTCACTTTATATTTAGCTAAGAGTGCAAAAGGAAGGGAAGGAAAAGAGATGAGAGAGTCCCTGGAGGAACAGGGGTTGCAGCTAGTTGCGACCAGGACCGGAACGCTCGCAGCCCTTAGCATGCGCACCGCTGCAGCAACTCCTGTCGCCTTGCCGCCACCCTTTGCTTATCTGATTACTCGGCTGTCCCATTAGTCCAGGATTCTTTTATTCTTTTTTTTTTTTTTTTTCCTTTTTTTTTGGAGACAGAGACCACACCTGGTCTAAAGTGTCCCACACTTTGATGTGAGTCCCAATCATCTGCAGAGCTTTTAAAAACAGAATTTCAAGACTCAACTAAATCTCTGAGGAATAGAACCAGGGATTAAAACCTATTTTTTTTTTTTTTTTTTTGAGACGGAGTTTCGCTCTTGTTGCCCAGGCTGGAGTGCAATGGCGCGATCTCGGCTCACCGCAACCTCCGCCTCCTGGGTTCAGGCAATTCTCCTGCCTCAGCCTCCTGAGTTGCTGTGATTACAGGCACACGCCACCATGCCCAGCTAATTTTTTGTATTTTTAGTAGAGACGGGGTTTCACCATGTTGACCAGGATGGTCTCGATCTCTTGACCTCGTGATCCACCCGCCTCGGCCTCCCAAAGTGCTGGGATTACAGGCTTGAGCCACCGCGCCCGGCCTAAAACCTATTTTTACAAAGGAATTAAAAACTTAATTTTACAAAGGTTAGGTAATTCCGATATTTGCCTGGGTTTGCAAATCACGAGTGTAATTCAATCTTTGCATTTTATGATGCGGTTCAGTACTTTGTTTAAAACGACACGGTTAGATAACAGTATAACCTGAGTTCTACTCAAAGATGCCTTGTGGCCCAAACCAGACGTCTGCTCAGCTCTGGGTTCTGTGGGCTTGCAATATGAATTAGCGGCAATTCATGCAAGAAGGATTCTACGAGACCAAGAGTTGAGGTTTAGATGGGTGCATTGCCCATATTCCAATGGACTGGAGGGGGTGGACGGGGACGGGTCTGGTAGGAGTGTTCCTTTCCTTCCCTGGTAGGGTTTCTGAGGAGCAACCTGTCCAAGTCTACCTGTTAGTCACAGGAGGTGACACTGGCCCCTAGTGATGCTCAAGCCATGGTTTTTCTGAGCATGCCTTTTTCATTTAGCTTTTGCTCAGAGATATTTAACGCATGGAACCTAGTTGCTGACAGAACGACCTTAGCAGGAAGATGCAGGGAACTGCTTTTTCACACTTGCGATGTCACTGATTATAAAACATGCTAGGTAACTTCCACAGATAGGGAGGGCTGCCTTAAAAACAATGGAGTTGCAAACTTCTGGAGTATTCTATAAGAATTGCTACTGTACTGGGCACAGTGGCTCAGGCCTGTGATCCTAATACTTTAGGAGGCCAAGGAAGGAGGCTCCTTTGAGTCCAGGAGTTTGAGAGCAGCCTGGGCAACGCAGGGAGACCTCGTCTCTATAAAAATAAAAATGTTAGTGGGGTGTGGTGGAGCATGCCTGCAGTTCCAGCTACTTGGGAGGCTAAGGTGGGAGGATTGCTTGAGCCTGGAAGGTCAAGGTCAAGGTCAAGGCTGCAGTGAGCTGAGATTGCTCCACTGCACTCCAGCCTTGGCAACAGAGCAGAACTCTGTCTCAAAGCAAAAGAATACTACTGGAGTTAGGTAGAATGCAAATTTTTAGCCTATGGCATTGGAGATTCTGATTCGCTAAGTCAAGGTGGGGCCCAGAAATTTGCCTTTTTAGCAACAGCCCCAGTGATTCCGAGGCTGGATGATACTTGGAGGAGACCTGCTTTGGAATTTTCTCTGAGGAGGAAGGAGCCACCATGGAACGTGGCGGTTATAGACTCTTACAGAGAAAGGGTCACTTGGGTCTGTATTTAGCCTGCTCCTGAAATACTTTGAAGAAAACCAGCCAGAATCAATGTCTAGTATATTCTTTCAGATCAGAATCCTCTTGAGTTAGTACTTGACATAAGTGGATCTCAACTGGGAGTGATTTTGCCCGCCCAGGGACCATTTGGCAATATCTGGAGACGTTGGTTGTCAGAACTGGGGTGTGTGTGTGTGTGTGTGTTAATGGCACCAAAGTGCCCAGGACAGCCCCACAACAATTCCCCAGTCAAAAGTGCCCATAGTGGCAAGTGTGAGAAACTCAGCTCTGGAAAGTCAACAGGGATGCAGAGAAGTGTGGCGGGCCCTGGGAAAGCCATCGAGGCAGAGCAGTGGAGCTGGAGCTGGCCTTTGAGCACGCTTGATCCAGTCCTGGCAGAATAGGAGCCCCAAACTGCCTGTGGAATTGTTCTGGTCCGTCAGTTTACAGAAACAGGTTGGAGAGCTGTTAAATCTGGAGGTGCTTATCTAGATCTTCTGTGAGCCCCTGGGTTTCTAAGCCCAGATGGTGATTAGATTTTGTGTCAGTCAGAGAAAATGAAATTCTGTGTTAAACCAGATGCCACAGTCCATACCCAGACTTGATGCACTGTTAGATCAATTAGATGCTAAGAAAATCACCTTAATTCTTGATTTAGGAGAGGGTTTTGGGCAGACAGGAGGAAGCCAAATTCACAACAGTATTTGTAGCACCAGATGGGCATAGGAGCTTAATGCCTGACCCTCTGGTGTGCGGAACTCACCAGCCTTTTTCCAGAGATGGGTTAATGGCTTATTAAGTGAGCTGGACACGTTTTGGTAACCCATTCTGATGGCATTGCTCTATTAAGCCAGAATGCGTATGGGCATCTGGAGCCTTGGAGTGTTGCCAAATTGATCCGTAAAGCTGGGCTTATGGGGAAAGTGAGTGAAGGGCCATTTGGGTGTCTGGGCTCAAAGATTAGGGTACAAAGTGGGAAACAGGCACATGAACCCACTGGAGATAAGCTCATAAACGTGGTCAAGTTTCTGCCACTAAAGAGTTACACCACTTCTGACCGAGAGACATTTGGGAGTTACTTGCTTTGGGAGGTCCCGCTAGAGTATCCGAGGACAAATACAGCAGATGAATGGCATAGGAGACAAATGTATAAGGAACTCCTACTGCAGGTCACCTCATGAGAGGTTTCATTTAATGAAGATCGAACTACCAGAAGCTAGTTTCTTTTGCAACAGAATTTTAGGGAATTATATCGATTGACTGAGACAAAGTCTCACTTTGTCCCCGAGGCTGGAATGCAGTGGCATGATCTCAGCTCACTGCAACCTCTGCCTCCCAGGTTTAAGTGATTCTCATGCCTCAGTCTCCCGAGTAGCTGGGATTACAGGCACGCACCAACACGCCCAGCTAATTTTTGTATTTTTAGTAGAGACAGGGTTTCGCCTTTTTGACCAGGCTGTTCTTGAACTCCTAGCCTCCAGTGATCCACCCACTTTGGCCTCCCAAAATGCTGGGGTTGCAGGCGTAAGCCACTGCACCGGGCCAAGTTTTAGGGAGTTTCAAGTAAATTTCCCCATACTCTTATTGGGGATTGGTTGCCTTATTTCTTGTCTCTAAAACCACTTAGTGAATCCAGTTTTTTCTCTTTGAGCCGATGAAGTAATTACCATTCACAAGGAGGTTAAAGGCCAGGATGTTGCAATGGGTTTGGGTGTGAGTCATTTACCAACCAAGATTGCAGTCTAGCAACAAGCCAGCCATACTTGAGTAGTTTACTACGAGCAGATATAAAAAGTTTCTTGATGAAGCCAAGGATCCAGAGGACCCTGGGAACAGGATGATGTAATTTGAAGGAGGGACTGGGGAAGTGACCCTTGCTGAAATATGAGTCCCCCAGTCAGTCACAGAATGGATGTAGTCCAGGGCTGCCAGATTTGGAAATGGGATTTGAGTGCCTACATTCTAGGCATTTCATTAAACTTAGGTTAAAAGTGAATACAAACTAGAAACAAAACAAGCAGGCAGCCACATCCTCTGGGGGGTGAGGGGGCACTGTGAAGGGTTAGTCCCCCCATTGTGAGGCTTTACGTGTCCGTTTTTTCTGACTTGTTTCTTTTTTTTTTTCTTTTCTTTTTCAAGATGGGGTTTCACCATGTTGGTAGGGCTGGTCTTGAACTCCCAACTTGAGGTGATCCACCCGCCTTGGCCTCCAAAGTGCTTGGATTACAGGTGTGAGCCACCACGCCCAGCTGCTGACTTGTTTCAAAGAAGTAAAGCTAAGAATGTTGTCTAGACCCCAGATATTTAAGATGCTATGGAGAGATGGAGACATGCTCCAAATTTTTGAATCTCTGAAAGGTGCAAATGTAAAACCTTTACAGAGACTGCAGCAGATGTGCCTAGGAGGAGACTCATGGTCTTAGAATCTTCTAGTTTCCACAGGGATGGGATGTGTTTATTGAGCTGTGCTCTGTGCCACACACCATGCTGCATGCTGGGATACTTGGATCCATCAGCAAAGAAAGCTCACTCTAGGTGGGGAGAGAGAGGCCTGCAGGTATGACTAACAGTCAGAAACAAGGAAGGAGGGCCCACTCCACTGGGGTTGGTGGAGAATCAGTGCAGTTTTCTTACAGGGAACAGTTAATCTGGGATTTGAAGTGTGTGTAGGATTTATGGATGGGGGAGGAGGCCGAGGCCGGCATGATGGCAGGGCAGGAAGAGAAGGCAGGATTTCCCAGGAATTATGGAAAGTGACTGGGAATGTGGGTCTGGAGCCCAGGAGAGAGGAGGTCAGGAGGGTGCTTCTAGGAGTTTTCTGCAGCCTGAGGGGAGCAGAAGGCCTGGGATATATGGGCGGGTTCTCAGAGGGAGGTGAAAAGCAGAGAATCTTGATGATCCTTTATGTGTAGGGAGTGGGGAGAGGACAAGGAGCCAACACAGTAGCCAGAGTAGGGAAGAGAATGAAGCACGTGGACGGAGAGAGGGCTGGGGCTCCTGGAGGGAATTAGCAGCAGGGTAAGAGCTCAGAGAGAAACATGGTGGAGGAATAAGAGAAGAGGTTTATTGTAACCACTTTACCAAAGGCCAACTGTAGATGATATTCACAGAAAGTAAGAATGTTAATAACATAGCAAATTGATCCTAGTATAAGACAGTAAATGAATTGGTTAGCTGGAGATGCCCTGGGTAGTTAAGTCTGGTTGAAAAATGGGCTTGGAAACCACTGAGCCCAGGAGCTTGGAGCTTTGGGTCTGCTTGGTTTTGTCATCTCTGTTACCTGGAGGTAGGAGACACCAGGGTGCAATAGTTCCCCCAGATACTCGTTTCTACGTTGTATATTTGCCTTAAGGAACTGTGGCGCTTTTGGTTGTTTTGAAAAGTTAAAGGGTTTAAAAGATGGCATCTTTTGAAGAAGTTATGTGACTATAAAGTAAAAAACAGTTGAGCTATACTGGATTTAATAGGGGTGGAATAACTAGACTGAAATGTAGGTAGTTGACAAAGCAATTTACTTAATGAAGAAAAAGTTAATATTGGATTTGTATCTTAAGTGGGAAATTTAAAATATAAGAGAGCATTTTGGTACTGAGGGGTTCACTGCTGAATTATCTGAAATATCAAAAATAAAGGGCACATGCATGTTCAATGGTTAAACAAATTACATGGTCCTTCTGTATCCACAGGGGATTGGTTGCAGGAGGCTAAATCTGTAGATGCTCAAGTCCCTTATATAAAATGGCTATGCGGCCGGGCACAGTGGCTCACACCTGTAATCCCAGCACTTGAGGAAGCCAAGGTGGGTGGGTCAGTTGAGGTTAGGAGTTCGAGACTAGCCTGGCCAATGTGTGAAGCCCCATCTCTACTAAAAACACAAAAAAATAGCAGGGTGTGGTGGCAGGCACCTGTAATCCCAGTACTCCAGAGGCTGAGATGGAAGAATTGCTTGAACCTGGGAGGTGGAGGTTGCAGTGAGCCAAGATTGCACCATTGCACTCTAGCCTGAGTGACAGAGTGAGACCCTGTTTCAAAAAAAAATAATAATAAAACGGCTATGCATATCCTCCTATATACTTTAAATCATCTCTAGATTACTTATAATACTTGGTATAATGTAAATGCTATGTAGTTGTTATGCTATATTGTTTTATTTGTATTATTTTTTATTAATATATTATTTTTGATTTTTTTCGGATTATTTTCTATCCATGGTTGGTTGAATCCTTGCATGTGAAACCTGTGGATACCGAGGGCCAACTGTAGACTGTGCTCATGGAAATTATAACATGGGAAAAGTGTCTTGGTATAATACAGGAAGTGAAAAAAAGTAGGATTCTTTCTCTGACTGGTGCAGTTGAGAGTGATTTTAGTTTTTCTATTTTTTATACTTGTCTGAATTTGCCAAACTCTCTGAAATGAGTAGCACTATTTCATCCCTGGGAACAACCTGGCATCCTAGGCAGGGCTCTTCCTGCAGGTGGTAAGGTGAAAAGATTGCTGGGTTCTGGGTCGGAAGAGGCAGGTCCAGTCTGCATCTGTTTCCTACAGGCCATGTGATGCTGGGCAAGTCCTGTGACCTCGGGAGAGGCCTTAGCTTCTCTCTCAAAGTCTGCTCTGGAGTAGGGAGGGAGGGGGTAGTCAGGGAGGAGGACAGCCTCTCTGCCTTGCCTCTGGGAGACCTACCTCCAGGTCGAAGCCATCCAGGGCTGGGTGGAGCTTCTCCTGGCATGTGAGACAGTCCCTCTGACAACTGCTGAACACACTGGAGAAGAGGCTGAGCAGCAGCAGGTCACAAAGCAGGACTTTCATGGTGCAGGAGCAGGAGCAGGAAGCAGGTGCTGGAATACACAGGAAGAAGCACAGTAGTGAGTACAGCCATTCTCGGGGGTGGGGGGGAGCTGCTCAGGGCCGGAGACCCCAACCCAGGGGATGCAGGAAAGACCCTCCTCTGCTTTCTCTGGGGGGACAGCAGCAGGGGCCTGAGATTCACTTTCCAGAGGTGTAAATTGTCAAGGCCATAGGCGACCCGGTCCTGTCACCCAAGCCGTGTTCACGCACAGGCTTGTTTGTGTCTGGGTTCCTGGGGAAAGTGCCCCCTGTGATTCCTGCCACCTGCTGGCCTCAACACCACAAGGGCACTTTTGGGAGCAACTGTGCAGTGGCAGAGATGGCTTTCTTGGAAGCTGAAGGCATGGCTTTGCAGCTTACCAGCATGTGACATTAAATCAACCTCTTTGAGCCCTGGTTTTCATAGCCCATAAAAGGGGAACGGTGGCACCTGCCTTGTCAGAGGCCTATTGTGAAGAGGAAATGAGATGTGTAAGGGGAGTTTTGCAAAGTGCCATGCAAAAGTCAGAGGAGTAAAACATGAGATTTATTAATGACTCAGTGCCTCAGGAGGATGAAAATCCTCCTGGCCTTCCCTGCTGCAGCCAGGAATGCCCCCAACCGTCCTACACCTTGAATTCCCTCTTCCTGCATGTCCCTTGTCTCTTATCCCTGCTAGATGTGAGCTAGTGCTATGTTCTGTGTCTCCCTAAAATTCGTATGTTGAAATCCTAACCTCCAAGGTGATGGAATTAAGAGATGGGACCTTTGGGCCAGGCACAGTGGCTTACGCTGTAATCCCAGCACTTTGGGAGGCCGGGGCGGGTGGATCATTTGAGGTCAGGGGTTCGAGACCAGCCTGGCCAACATGGCAAAACCCAGTCTTTACTAAAAATGGTGTGATGGTGTGCACCTATAATCCTAGCTACTCAGGAGGCTGAGGTGAGAGGATCGCTTGAACCCAGGAGGTTGAGGTTGCGGTGAGCCGGTATCATGTCATTGCACTCCAGCCTGGTTGACAGAGTGAGACTCCGTCTCAAAAAAAAAAAAAAGAGAGAGAGAGATGGAAACATGAAAACTTTGGGAGGTGATGAGGTCATGAGACTTAAGCCCTTCTGAATGAGATTAGTGCTCTTATAAACGAGGCCAGAGAGAGCTAGCTAGTTCCTTCTATCACTTGAGGACACAGCAAAAAGCCAACATCTAAGAACCAGGAAATAGACCCTCACCAGACACTGAATCTGCAGGCGTCTTGATCTCCAACTTCCCAGCCTCCAGGACTGTGAGAAAGAAATTTCTGTTGTTGATGGGGCGTGCTGGCGCACACCTGTAATCTCAACACTTGGGGAGGCTGAGGGGCAGGCGGATCACTAGAGGTCAGGAGTTTGAGACAAGCCTGGCCAACATGGCGAAACCCCATTGCTACTAAAAATATAAAAATTAGCTGGAAATTGCTTGAACCCAGGAGACGGAAGTTGCAGTGAGCCGAGACCAGGCCACTGCACTCCAGCCTGGGCGACAGAGCAAGATCCACCTCAAAAAAAAAAAAAAAAGAAATTTCTGTGTTTCTAAGCTACCCAGTCTATGCTCTGTTGTCACAGCAGCCTGGATAGACTAAGACGGTTGGCTTCCTGAGCAAAGGGCCATGTGATTCACCTTGGCATTCCACACCAAGCACAGGCCCTGCCACGTGGAACTCGCTCTTAAAAATTGAACAAAGGAACTATTCTAAGATAGCAGCTCCAAAGATTGGTTGGTTAGATCAGTGGTTTGGAATCTTATGTCGAATTGCCTGAAAGGCGTGCAGTTTTCACCGTTCCTCCTTGAAACTTATTTTTTGATCAAGCATTCTGAATCAGAAAGATGTTTCCCTGGACTGTATCATTTTGGGTCCCCGTAGAACCATCTTTACTTGGAGGATTAAATGGAAAGGGAACAAAGAACTTTCTAGAAACGTAAATGTTCTTGATTGAAGTCGCAAGGGTGTATCCATTTGCCAAAACCTATTGAGTTGTACATTTATGCTGTGCATTTCATTTATGCAGCTTTTCCCTTAAAAAAAAAGAGTTCATTGTAGAAAACCAAAAATAACTGCCTTTATTGCTTTGTCATCAGATGATACTGAGGAAGTGTAGAAGGTTTTGCCACTCCAATGCACCCTGCAGACCAGCTGGAATCTTGTTAGAAATGCAGATTCTTGGGCCCCACCCCAGAATCACTGCATGAGGATCTGCATGTCTTTTTGATTGTTTGTTTGAGACACTCTTGCTCTGTCACCCAGGCTGCAGTGCAGTGGCATGATTTTGGCTCACTGCAACCTCCCAGGTTCGAGAGATTCTCATGGCTCAAATAGCTGGGATTATAGGTGCACACCACCACGACTGGCTAGTTTTTGTATTTTTAGTGGAGACAGGGTTCCACCAGGTTGGCCAGGCTGGCCTCAAACTCCTGACCTCGTGATCTGCCTGCCTTGACCTTCCAAAGTGCTAAGATTACAGGCATACGCTACCAGGCTCAGCTAATTTTTCGTAAGGATCTGCATTTTTAGCAAGATTCCCAGGTGACTTGTATTCACACCAAAGTTTGCAAAGTGCTAGTATGAAAAATATGTGATCAAAGGAGGGACCTGCAGCTGAGGTCACCCGATGACCGTGTCAGGAGCCCACCCTAGTTCTTCTTGTGCATCATCAAAACATTTCATACTGAGGATGACAGCTATTAGGGTGCTCAGTAAGCGTGTGTTAAATTAATGAGTTGCCTTTTCACTTGAGACGGTCTTGCTCTGTTGCCCACGCTGGTGCGCAGTGGTGCAATCACGGCTCACTGCAGCCTTGAACTCCTGGGCTCAAGCAATCCTCCCACCTCAGCCTTCCAAGTAGCTGGGAGGATTGCTTGAGCCCAGGATGCTTGGCCAGTTTTTAAATTTGTAGCACAAGTGAGGTCTTGTCATGTTGGCCAGGCTGGTCTCAAACTTCTGGCCTGAAGTGATCCTCCTACCTTGGCCTCCCAAAGTGTCAGGATTACAGGCATAAGCCACTGCACCTGGCCAATGAATTCACATTTGAGATGGATTTTTGAAACAAATCATGAACATAGTGCCTATTTAAATGTATTGCAAATGCATTTGAGATGAATTTTTCTACTCTATCCCAAGGACCAGGGCTTTAGTTGAGATTTATTGCCTTGGTTATTGTAATAGCCTCCTAATTAGTCCCCCTAATGATCTGGCTTCCCTCCAAGCTTGCCATCTCCAATCTGATGATGTCACTTCATATTTAAACTAATTCTATAACCTCATTGCCGTCAGGAGGAGTTCCAAGGACTCAGCACCGACTCCTGCCTCATTTCCTAGCACCTAACCTCACACAGCCTCTAGTCTCAGCGAATCATGTATAGGTCCCAACTGTATCAGCCTCTTAATGTCTTTTTTTTTTTTTTTGAGACAGAGTCTTGCTCTGTCACCCAGGCTGGAGTGCAGTGGCACTGTCTTGGCTCACTGTAACCTCCGCCTCCGGGGTTCAGGTGATTCTCATGCCTCAGGCTCCTGAGTAGCTAGGATTACAGGTCCCCACCACCACATCTGGCTGATTTTTGTGTTTTTAGTAGAGGTAGGGCTTCACCATGTTGGCCAGGCTGGTCTCGAACTCCTGACCTCAAGTGAGCTGCCTACCTTGGCCTCCCAAAGTGCTGGGATTACAGGCATGAGCCACCGCGCCCGGCCTCTTAATGTCTTTTTATCTTGGCACTTGCTGTTCCCTCTGCCCAGAATATCCTCCTCCAACTCATCCTTCACACACACCTCAAGCATCAGCCCTTCTGGGAAGCCATGTCCACCCCCTGGTCTGAGTTAGATCAGTCTCCTCTGCTGCCTGGCATCTGGAAGAGCACGTCATAGTGGGAGGCCAGCAAGCCTCGGGGGTCCCATCTATCAGCACAGACACAACAGACCCAAGCTGTGGCGATATGCACTTCCCCATCTGCTAATGACTGCAGACTGCCTGCTTCCGATCACAGCTCTGCAGCCTGCTAGCTCTACTTGACCTCTCCTTTCCTCATCTGCACAAATGAGGTGAAATCAGTACCTATCTCAGAGGATGATTATGGGTTAACGTTTGTAATCAATTAAAATGGCAATAAGAACTATATACGAGAAGGAAAAGAAGAAATGAGTCCTGCACATAGCATTCACTCTATTACGCTTTTTTTTTTTTTTTTTTTTTTGAGACAGAGTTTCACTCTGTTGCCCCAGGCTGGAGTGCAATGGCGTGATCTTGGCTCACTGCAACCTCTACCTCCCAGGTTCAAGCAGTTCTCCTGCCTCAGCCTCCCAAGTAGCTGGCACTATAGGCGCCCACCCTACTCCCAGCTAATTTTTATATTATTAGTAGAGATGGGTTTCACCATGTTGGCCAAGCTGGTCTTGAACCCCTGATCTCAGGTGACCCACCTACGTTGGCCTCCCAAAGTGCTAGGATTACAGACATGAGCCACCATGCCTGGCCTTAGATTTCTCACTCGACTAAGTTTCTGTCTTTCTAGATAGACATTCTTGTAGAAGAATTTGTCCCAAACAGCCTGGCTGTGCCGTCTACAGCCACTTGGTGGCAGTAGCTGTACGTCGCAGAAGAAAGGGAAGGGAGGAGGAAAGGGACCGTTTCCTTTCCTTCCTAATGCGAGATTGTAATACAGAAAGAATGTGTACATAGGCTGAGGCGACAAGCTGTGACAGATGTTAGTGAAGTGCTCTCCGGCTGAGGTTTTTTTTTGTGAACTTCATTAACCGGGGCACCTTGCACATTCAGGAAAGGTTGGCTGTTTCGGCTGATGTTTGCCATCTCAAATTCTGGGTAAATGGGATTTAGGGGCAAGGTGAAAAAGGAACATGAGCTTCTGGGACACTTAGTGCATGCTTCATTCGATAGCCTTCCTGCAGGTGAAATATGGAGCCCCGCAGCTTGGCACTTGGGGAGACCTTGTTGAGTGTCCTTGGCACGAGCCAGGCCCTCCCTGCGGGTCAGGGGCACGTCCACCCTCTGAACTCCAACTTCTCAGCCCATGTCTGTCTTCCCTCACTTTTAACAATCGACTCCACTGATTATTTGAGGAACCATCCATACTCAATGCTGTCCGTTGTCCCCTGCCATTCACAGAATCCGCCAAATGGAAATAACCACATAGTTCCACCCATCCCACAGGTGGCTTGCAAGCTTTAAAATGAGATTAATGTCAGCGAAACTCAAAATTATGTAAATATCATCATAAAAGGGACAGCATTCTGTATTTTTTATATACCTCCCAACACCTGCTACAACTGTGTTCTAGGTTAAATCAGATTTTGAACTTCGAAAGCTCAGCAGCTGTTTTTCATTTGCAAGAAGTCTTGACAATATCTAGATGCTGGATGATGCTCTGTATTTAAATGGAGATGAGCACTTAGGTACTTCACAAGTTGTATTTGTGTTTAAACCTTCACTTAGTTACTTCATGAGTTGTATTTGTGTTTAAACCTTTACTTAGTTACTTCACGAGTTGTATTTGTGTTTAAATCTTACACTGTGGACCTGTGTGGCTGTGGGCAAGTCATTTCACCTCTGAGATTGTCAGTCTTTTCAACTACAAAGTGGGGATCTATAACAGGTTTGCTGTTACCTTGATGCTGAAACCTTACGCTTTGTAACGGTGGGACTGTGTACAAATTACTTCACCTCTGTGAGCCTCAGTCTTCTCAACCGTAAAATGGGAATAGTGATGGGTTGTTGCTATTTATTCTACAACCATAGCAAACATCAGTAAACAAAAAGTTAGCTGCATAGGTTGAATTTTACATGGCTTGAATTTCATTTGGTGAGCCAAGCTCAGCTACTTCTGTGTGGCAACACTATATTCTGGGCGTCTCATATTGAATAAAGAAATGTTGAATTGCATTTTCTTTCGGTAATGACACCTCATAAATTTAATTGTGCCTTGCTGTTTATAAAGATAAAATACCACTAGGGTTTGGCCTTCATCGATTTGCATGTAATCTTGCTTCTGAGGGCAATATAATTAGTTGCTTGTCTGGAGAATCACACACACAGCTTCAGCCAAAGCTGAACCCTAATTGAGTTTTGTCTTATGACCTGCGTAAAGGCCTGTAATTTAGATGTTGCCAGCAGAGAAGAGAAGAAGGGACTGCTCTTGCTAGAAGCTGACACACCTCTATCCTTTTCATCAAGCACATGTACAGAGTATTATTGACAGGTTACCAAATAATTTTATATTCATATATTATACAACCCTATAATCTAGGGCTAATATCAATCCACCTTTTTTTTTTTTTTGAGATGGAGTTTCATTCTTGTTGCCCAGGCTGGAGTGCAATGGCGCCATCTTGGCTCCCTGCAGCCTCCACCTCCCAGGTTGAAGTCATTCTCCTGCCTCAGTCTCCAGAGTAGCTGGGATTATAGGCATTTGCCACCATGCTAGGCTGATTTTGTATTTTTAGTAGAGACAGGGTTTCTCCATGTTGGTCAGGCTGGTCTTGAACTCCTGACCTCAAGTGATCCACCCAACTCAGCCTCCCAGAGTGCTGGGATTACAGGTATGAGCCACTGCTTCTGGCTTTCAACCCACCTTTTAAAGATGAACATAAGGTCTTAGAGGTTAAGGAATTTGACTAGGATCATCCAACTTAAAAGTAGCAGAGCCAGGACTTAAACTCAGGTATGTTGATTCCAAACTGTATGTTCTGTGAAACCATAAACTTTATAGTTTCTGCTTTGGAAAGGTTGACAAATTCTGACAGAATCTCATTGCTGCGTAATCTTTGCATTTCATAGCAATCACATTCCTACGACTTTGGAGCTCCAGGAGCCAGGCTCTGTGCTGATTGCTTTATAAGCATCACCCTGTGGGGTAAGTGCTATTATCTCCATTTTATAGTTGAGCAGATTGAGGCTTGAGGAGCTGACATAACTTGCCGTGGCTGAGCTGAAACTAGTGTCTGATCATGTCCCTCAGTGATCCCTGTGGCTGTCTTCATGTAGGAGAATTCATTCAGGGACTTCCTCTAGTCCCGAACTCTGGACTGTCTGTCTGATGACAACCTCTTTTTTTTTTTTTTTTTTTTTTTGAGACAGAGTCTTGCTGGAGTGCAGCGGTGCTATCTCGGCTTACTGCAACCTCCGCCTCCCAGGTTCAAGCAATTCTCCTGCCTTAGCCTCCTGAGTAGCTGGGATTATAGGTACCCACCACCAGGCCTGCCTAATTTTTTTTTTATTTTTAGTAGAGACGCGGTTTCACCATATTAGGCTAGTCTTGATCTCCTGACCTCAAATGATCTGCCCCCCTCAGCCTCCCAAGGTGCTAGATTACAGGCATGAGCCACTGTGCGCAGCCTGATGACAACCTCTTTATTGCCGCCTCTCCCCAGTTCATGAGGGATTCTTCCTTGCGCACCAGCTGCACGTCCATGGGAAGACAGGTGGGTTTTCCTGATGGCCCATTTCTTAGCCCCATTGCAGACAAGATTCCTGCAGCGAAGCTTGTGCTTGTTTACCAGCTATTACAGAGACAGGCTGCTTTAGTTTCTTCTCTTCTGGCTGATACAATTACACTTCAAGTGTCCCTCCTCGGATCTAAATTTCCACCTGGAAAGCGGGAGACAGCATGGAGGAGGGGGAGGCAAGAACAACGGCCCTGCCCAGCACGGGTCAAGCATTCCCCAGGCCAGGGGGAAATGAATGAGCGAGAGTTGTGCTCAGAAATGAGAACTGGCTGCTGGTCCGGCTCTGCCGTTACCTGTGGGATTTTATGCAAGAACTTTTCTCTCTCTGGGCCTCAGTTTTTGCCTCTATAAGAAGAAGCAGTTAGATGAGATGGCCAATATTCTTTGATTTTATGAATGGCCAGAAATTTGTCCTCTCCTGGAAGTGAGAAAGGAGGGAAGAACGGAAGAGGAAAAGGAGCTGAAGTGTTGGTGGGGAAGTGGCTTCAGGGCAGCATGGGAGGAAAGCCATAGGAAGGATGTGGGCATGGGGAGAGACGTGCGCTCAGGGCTGTTGCAGGTGGGAAGGGGCCTCAACTCTCATCTGCCTGCCTCTGGGCCATGCTCCCACATATACTGGCAATATAATTTAAATAGATTTTTTAAAAGCTTTTATTTACTTTTCGCTTGGTGTATTGGCATGCATCCGTAATCCCAGCAACTCAGGAGGCTGAGGTGGGAGGATTGCTTGAGCCCAGGAGTTTGAGACCAGCTTGGGCAACATAGTGAGACCCCTATCGCTTAAAAAAAATAAATAAATGAAAATTAGATGTGTTGGTGCATGTCTGTAGTCTTAGCTCTTCAGGAGGCTGAGGCAGGAGGATCGCTTGAGCCCAGGAGGCTGAGTCTGCAGAGAGCTATGATTGTGCCACTGCACTCCAGCCTGGGTGGCAGAGTGAGACCCTGCCTCTAAACAACAACAAAAGACCAGCCTGGGCAACACAGCAAGACCTCCAACTCAGAAAGAAAGAGAGAGAGAGAGAGAAAGAGAAAGAAGAAAAAGGAAGGAAGGGAGAGAAATAAAGAAGGAAAGAAAGGCTTTTATTTACTTTTATATAATAAAATCATTCAATGTTCTTTTCCAAAAGGTAGGAAAACACAGATAAGCAGCAGTGAATCTAGGATAACAATCTTTAAACTTCTTTAACTTTATATCCCTCGCAGTCAAATCTGAGTACACATGCCTAATTGATTTATAAGTTACGTACATTATAAAATCCACTAAAGTGCAAATTAAGAAAGGTAAGATAAAAACAAAAGACTGCCAGTGGGTAGTCGGTCAGGCATGCCCATTTGGGGAGCACGGGCCTGGGTTGGGTAACATTTCACGACACTGAGTTTAGAGGAAGCCAGAGCTCCGGCGGCCCTGTGCTCTTGGCACTTGCTCTGTGCGGCTTTCATCAGGAACTCCACGCACGTCCCTTGGCGAATGAATGAAAGGATGAATGGGGAAGGGAGGTGGGGGAAGATCGCAGACCAGTGCGGAAAGAGGGGAGGTTGGATCTGAGCCATTGCGGGATGGCAGAGCTCGGGGTGCACGGTGAGGCGTGCTATCTACTCCACCTGCCAGCCTGGACCCCCAGGGCTGACGATTTTGTGCTTCTGCAATGTTGAAGCAGCTGTCAGTATTTAGAAAACGAAAACCCCACAGGATCACGGAAAATTGAGACTGAAACTAATTGTAGCCTGTCTAGGGAGATGCCCAGAAAACTCACTTGCCCCTGAAATTGATGTGCTCCAAATCTCACAACTAGTTTGTGATTAGAAGGAAAGCTTTATGTTGGATTGTGGCATTTAAATGAAGGCGTTTAGGAAATCCAGTTTGCTTCATGACTTCCCAGCAGTTGAAGCCACTACCAGCCATTGTCAGGATGGCTCCTGTTTTCTGAGAAGGGCCCATCCCTTTCCTAAGATACCTGAGGAGTAGCTCCACCTAGGCTCGGAACACTTGAGATTTCAACGCTTCCTTCGTGGGCTTTGGGAGCTGTGGAGCTGAAGGGGGGAAATGAGGAATCACTGAACCGTGTGAGTGCAAGTAGAGACCGCTCGCGTGAAACTTCCCATTTCTACCTGTGTGCATGTGTGCGCGTGTGTAATAGCACGAAATAAGCATGTAGACAAGCTTAGCTCACTGCCTGGTGCAGAGTGGATTTCAAGGAGTGTTAATTCCTTTGCCCTCCCTTTATATGTTTAACTTGGCTGCTGCCTCCCTCTTCAAAGCCCTTGACCCATCCAAATTCCACCTGCTTTCCTACTAGGTGGAATCCCAGGAATCCCTGGAGGAAGTGCTCCTTCTCCCGAATTCTTCTAGCACTTGCTGCCTGGACCATGCAATTTAGGACTGAACTACACCCAGCCTTGCACGGTCCTCTGATTGTTTCTCATGTTTGTGTTATGTCTCTCTTCTACCCGCGACCCCACTGTGAATTTGTAAGCACCCCTGACCGTAACGGGGAGATGAACTGGAGCCAGAATGGCTCGGCTCAGTCCTGCCCCTGCCATGTACTGAATAAATCATTTACTCTCTTATCTTCGGTTTCCCCAACTGCAACACTGAGATAATGGCACCGCCTCACAAGGCTGTTGCTGGGGATAATAGGTGTGAAAGCGCCTAAATCGTTGTACAAATGTGGAGTGCTGCTATTATCACCTCTGCTGAATCTACTAGAGCCCCTGCAAGCCTCCCTGCCTGGTGGAGTGTAGATGATAAATACCTGATTGATTGAATACAGAACAGCTTAGTGACAGCTCCTGTCGTAGGCTCCAGGGAGCAGAGGTTGGAACCTAGTCCTGCAATCACTCCCTTCATTGACAATGCCAAATCGCCTGCATTTTGCAAATCCCTAAGTACTCTCAGTCTCCAGCTGATAAATCAGGGGCTGCTGCCCTGTGCGTAACAAAACTGCACCCTCAAAACGACC
Source organism: Sapajus apella (assembly GCF_009761245.1). Lineage (NCBI taxonomy): Eukaryota > Metazoa > Chordata > Mammalia > Primates > Cebidae > Sapajus > Sapajus apella. The sequence goes on along the minus strand of NW_022437090.1, from coordinate 1,000,463 downwards.
CTAGGCTGCACCACAGCGCCCTCGACAGGCAGCACCGGGCAGCACATGGAGAGGTAAATCTGCTGCTTTTGCTGACGTAGTGGTGGTTGGGGATGGGCTTTCCAGGGACCCTCCCCTGCAGAAGAGTCAGTGAGCCTAAAGGAGCATGAATCCTTTTCATTAAAGGCATCACAGCCTCAGTGGAAGCTTGTAGAATATTTCCCTGCCACACTTTACAAATGACAAAAAAAGAGGGTTCATGCGGTCGCCACCCACCAGCAGCAAGAGAGCAGTATTTGCTTTGGGAGGTTTTGAGAAGAAGCCAGGCAGTTACTTTTCCCCTCAATGTTGAAAACTCTGGTCTGGGCTTGCTGGTGAATGCCGTGCAAAGCTCATCTGTTGTTAGTCTCCTGAACAATGTTATTGGTTATAATTGGGGCAATTATGGGCTGCTTGAGGAAGCTAAACACAGATGTTTAAGCGCAGGATCAGGGTATTCAAGTCCAAAGCAGCTTGCTTTAAATAGTCCATTTCCCGAATCATCCTGCCTTACTTGAAATTCCCCCAGAACTTGCCCATGTTCAGAGCGAGATGCGGGGAGGAGGGGCTGGGTAGCGAAGCCCGGGGAGGCGAGACTTGAGGGAGAGAAATGCACAAAGACAGGAGGAAGAAAGGAGGCGCCGGGAGAGCCTCGAGAGTTCAGAGGCGGTGACTTAGGAACGGACTTTTCTGCATGACCCGGTCAAAGACCTTTAGGTGGGGGAGACGGGCAGGGGAGAGAGATGCCGAGGAAGAGAGGAGCCCTCGAAAGGCATCGGGGTCTGGGCTACCAAGGTCACGCCCGTGGACATGCTGCCTGGAACTCACACGCCGCGGGGCTCAGCAGTGTACACAGGTGAAGGACACTCCCCAGGTCCAACCCTTCCCCATTATTTGTAGCAATTTCTGTTGGGGACAGAAGGGAGAAGGGCTCTCTTTGGATTGAAAACTCTTGTCTGGATGGCATCAAGTTGAGTGATAAGGTGGAGGAGCAGCCTGCACATCACCTCTGGGAGGAAAGGAAGCCACAGAGAGAAAACCTCATGAGGGGGCTAGGGGCTTCCAGGGGGCCGCCCCGAGGAAGGCAAGCCCCCTCCCAAGTGCCTGCCCCTCCCCTGACCTCACTCCTTCAGCCGCCTCCTCTTGACACAGAGAAACAACCACGTAGGGGTCACAGCTGGGGAAGCAAAACTTTTCCTCATTTCCAAGTTCCCCTCTTTCTGCTTCTGCATCTGTTTGAGGTTAAAAAAGAGCCTCAGCCCTCCCCCGTTCCCCACCATCCAAGCGCTGCAAAGGAGATGAATGAAGAAACCATCTCGCAAGAGGCCAGCAGCATCCACACTGGACAAAGGAGACAGGCTGAGGAGCCAGCCCCTGGTGGCCCTGCCCTCCCAGGGCTCCACGCACTTAGTCCAGTTAGTCGCGGTCGGGCTGGGGGCCCCGTGCAGTTGCTTACCTGAGAGCTGTCAGTCCTCGGCTCCCTCCGATGGATGCGAGGCTCGGTTCCGCTGTCTCAGCCACACCAGCATATATATCCTCTCCCCACGCACAGCCCTCCCCTTCCCTGCCCACCTCCATGACACATACACACACTGACCCCCTTCATCAGCCAAACAGCAGGACCTGCAAGCCTTCCTGGCGGCTCCCCTCCCCCGGCTCTGCCATCAGACCTGTGACATCCCCACCTCCCCATCAATCCGTTCTCAAGCCTGCTTCACCTGGGCTCTGTTCAGCCAGGATCCCACAGCTGCCTTCCCTGTGCTTCCAGAGGCTGTGCGAGGACTGACGAGGAGCTCTGGCAAGTCAGGAAAAAAAGCCTCCTGGTGACAGTGACGAGGCAGACCCCAAATCCTGGAGTCTCCTTGAGCAACCTTTTTGCCTGAGGAGTGAAGAATAGGAGGCAGGCAGAAGGGAGGGGAGCGAACGAACGCCAAGCTCCCACCAGCATGGAGGAGCTCAGGGCTGAGCTGAGCCAAGCCCCCACCTCATGTCACTGCCCCTTACTAGGCCACTGAAGGGGTGGCTCTACCTGTCCTGGGCCAGGTCAGGAGGCATTTCCACAGGTGCCCACAGCATGGTGCAATGGAGAACCCTGAGGCTCGAGGCTCAGATGGCAGTGTCTGAAATTCGGCTTTACGGTCAGAGCAAGACACATCTCTTTGTGAACCTCAGGTCCTCCTTCTGGAAAACGAGTCCAATACCACCCAGGATGGTTGTGAGTAGAAAAAGAAGATTCTGTTTGAATCTGCAACACACGAGGGCCCTTAATGAACGTGCTGCAACCTCCCCCACAGCCCCCTTTTTAATTAATACCACCTGGATCTAGAAATCTCATATCAGCATCTGGTGTCACAACAGAGAGCTTTTTAAAGCTGCTTCTGCACCTTAGGGTGTCACTACCGAGTGCCCTGGAGGCTCTGAAGTTCTGGAAGCTTCCCTGTCCCTTACTGCCAAGCCTCCCTGTCTCCTGCAGCTGCCGGGGCTGGTGGACTACAGGAAGGGAGCTCCCAGGCTGAAGGCACAGGCTCGAGACTTTAGCATCCTTGGGGACCCCACCTTTCCTTACCTTAGGTGAATTGCACCATGACCCTGTCCTTAGATTTCCCAAGAGGATCTAAAAGATTCCAGAATCCCAGGGTTTGAACTTGTGTCATCCAAGGAGCTCAAGCACTCACTCATATGGTAAGTCCAGCGCTCTTGTTCACCCGGGACTGGGTGGAGAAGGATTGAGGGAGAAGCATCTGGCCTGACTGCAAATAGTATAGGGTTTCTTTTGGGGGTAATGGAAATGTTCTAGAATTAGATTGCGGTGATGGTTGCATAACATAGCAAGAATACTAAAACCCACCAAATTATATGCTTTAAAACGGTGCATTTAATGTTATGGGAATTACATTTCAATAAAAAGAAAATAGGTAAAAAGAAAGAAAGCAAACATTTGCCCAGGTTAAGAGCAACAGGTTCTGAGAATGAAGTTCCCCTTCCATCTGTGTTCAGCGCAGGTGGGCTCAGGAGACCAGCATACTCACGATGCCTCACTTAGACCTCTGTTGCCCAAACCTTACACTGCAGGGCAAAGCTACCACTATGGACCCTTTGGGAAACCAGCGTGTTCACTGTATGACACAGAGTTACTTTTGCATCCTGATGTACTTTGGGGTCCCAGGCGTGGAACCTGATTTCATACATGATGTGGCAGATACTGGTGGCTGCCTACCCAATCCCCAGTCCCCTGTTCTTCCTTACTAAACAGTACCCTTGCTTTTATTCTAGGCATCAATGCCCTTAGCTAAAAGACTACATTTCCCATTGGCCAAGGGTTGCCAATGAGCATGAAGCTGCAGGCCCTTGGGTGGGGCTTCCAGGAAAGCTCTTTTAAAGGGGGTCAACTCACTAAAGGCCCCTCTCTCTTCTTTGCCTTCCCTCCTTCCTGTCTGGGACACAAATGTGATGGCTGGAGCTCTAGCAGCTATCTTGGATCATGAGATGAGACAACTTTGAGGATGGAAACCATGGGTAAATATGATGGAACATAAAGATGGAAGAATTTGGACGAATGGAGTGGCCATATCAATCTTGGACTTCCAAACTTTAACCCTTTTTTTCCCCTAAAAAACCCAAACCTTTATTTCAAATGTTAATCAGGGTTCAGTCACCTGTTGCTGCATAACAAGCCACACCAAAGCCAGAGGTTTAAAATAAGAGACCACATATTTGACTCATGAATCTACAGATTGGGTATTTGGACTAGATTGGGAATTTTGGCTAGGCTCAGCGGGGCAGTTCTTCTGGCCTCAGCCTGAGTCTCTTCTGCACCTGCAGTTGGACTCAGAGGGTTGGCTGAGTGTCAGCTGGGGACCTTGGTTCTCTTGGACATGTCTTATCCTTCATGGGTCTCTCATGTCCCTCTGGCATATTAGCCTGGCATGATCTCATGGCAAGCCTGAGGTGACGGCATAAGCAAATACAATCAAGACAACAACTGCAAGCATATGGAACCTCTTGAGACCTAAGTATAGAGCTGGCAGCCTATTGCTTTTGCTACGTTTGTTGGCTAAGGCCAGTTGCAAGGCTGTCCAGAGCTAGGCCGTGTGGAAACCACAAAGTCCCAGGATAATAGAGGGTGGCTATGCAGAAGCCATTCATTGGAGGCACTGGAAACTTTAACTCCCTGTGATTTAAGCCATTTATTTGGATTTACTGTTACATGCAGTGAAAATTATCTGAAACAACACACCTGCATTTGAGCACCTCGTCATTCCCAGGAGGTTCAGGCAGCTAAATGCTTTTCTTCCCTTGCAGTTGAGGAAGAGGAAGAGCAAGAGTGAGAAGTCAGTTAGCTTCTCTGGACTTGTCTTTCCTCATCCACCAGATGGAGGAGTTGAACCCAATGACCTGGATGTTCTTGGTGGGTTGAATGAAGCTGCATGTGGTGGCAGGCGGTCTTCTGTGATGCATGGGGAGCGGTGGCTCACGCCTGTAATCCCAGCACTTTGGGAGGCTGAGGTGGGCGGATCACCTGAGGTTGGGAGTTCGAGACCAGCCTGACCAACATGGAGAAACTCTGTCTCTACTGAAAATACAAAATTAGCTGGGCATGGTGGCACATGCCTGTAAGCCCAGCTCCTCGGAAGACTGAGGCAGGAGAATTGCTTGAATCTGGGAGGTGGAGGTTGTGGTGAGCCAAGATCGAGCCATTGCGCTCTAGCCTGGGCAACAAGAGCAAAACTCCATCTATAAAAAACCAAAAAACAAAAACACTGTTGAGTGGGTGAGTAGAGGAAACTTGCCCCTCAGAAAAGCACAGGTAGACTTGGAGGGGCGCAGACTGTGTGGTGTTTGTGACGGCTTCAGGGCTTCCCCCTTGCCACACAGCCACGGAGACACCACCTTGAGAACCACGGGCTTCCCTTGGCTGTGGTAAGTGGGCACAGAGCAGTAAGCTGCCCCCTGCTTTTCTGATTGGCAGGATATAGTTATTAAAACAGTCGGAGACGAAAGGTCACACACCCTTATTTCTACTGCTTTGTGTGTGTGTATGTGTGTGTGTGTGTGTGTGTGTGTGTGTGCAAGGACTTGGAATTAATAAAATTCTTGGCTGGGTTTGGTGGGTCATGTCTGTAATCCTGGTACTTTAGGAGGCCAAGGTGGGAGGATTGCTTGAGCCCAGGAGTTCAAGACCAGTGTGAGCAACATGGCAAAACCTGTCTCTACAAAATATAAAAAATTATATTTGATACAATTAAATTATTTATATGTATATTACTTATATTTATAATTATATATGTGTACTTATTATATTTATACTTATTACTATATTTATACTTATGTATTTATAATTATATAATTATGTAAGTAAATATATAAGTAAATATATATAAAATAATTTATAATTATACAAGTAATATAAGTAAAACAATTTTATTTATACTTATTTATATAAGTATATAAATTTATATAAATAAAATTATATTTATATAAGTATAAATTTATATAAGTGTGAATGTATTTATACTTATAATTTATACTTACATAATATAAGTAATTTTACATTATATAAATATGTTTTTTACATTAATTTTAATGTTTTTTACATTAATGTTTTTTACATTAGTTTTGTACATATAATTTTACATTATATAAATATAATTAAGCACTACAGGTATATTATAATGTAATTTAAGTATACATTATATACATTAAATAAGTATAATTAAGCACCTGTAGTCTCAGCTACTTGGGAGGCTGAGGAGGGAGGATTGCTTGAGCCTGGGAGGTTGAGGCTGCAGTGAGGCGTGATTGAGCCACTGCACTCCAGCCTAAGCGACAGAGTAAGGCCCTGTCTCAATAAAATAAAATAAAATAACATGCAATTCTTATTTCTTCTGCTTCGGAGGTGATGGAAGTTCACTCCTGCACACACCAGCTTGGCATCTTCTTTGCAATAGAAGCCCAACCGGGGAGGCTGCAAATGTTAGAATCCAATCTGTACTGACAGGTAAGTTTTGAGGCAGATTGAGAAAGCTCTTAAAATTGTCATCAGAAAATCTCAGTAGAGGGAGTACCGGGGAAGGAGGCAGCTGCAGCTGGGCCCCACATCGAGCTCCACGCACCTCTACCCACCTGCCAATTTTCCTCTCTCAGAGTAAAGAGCCTCTCCCCACCATGTATTTAGCTGCTTGGGATTTACTGATTAATTACGGCGCCTACCTCCAATTGGTCTCCTTAGCAACCACGTTAGCAGGGTCCCACTTGAAAAGCTGCTTCTTACTCAATGAGGGCAAACTCTCTTCATAGTTTAAAACACTTTAAAGTCAGAGCACAGTGGATTTTAAAGATAGAGAGACACACATGTTTCTTCACAACTTCGCATCAAAATAGATGGACTTTTGAACTATCGAGGGCAAGGCATTTTAGTAATCAGTAAGAGATAGGTTTAAAGGCAGAGTTGGGTGAATACAGTTTCAGTCGAATGGCCAGTGATTGCCTTTGCAAGTATAGGTTTTACTACCAGAGTATCCAGCCTAGTGCTGGGCTAGGGGATGTCAGAATGAAAGATATCCTGGCCAGGTGTGGTGGCTCATACGTGTAATCCCAGCACTTTGGGAGGCCGAGTTGTGTGGATCTCCTGAGGTCAGAAGTTCCAGACCAGCCTGATCAACATAGTGAAACCCCGTCTCTAAAAGTATAAAAAAATTAGCTGGGTGTAGTGGCGGATGCCTGTAATCCCAGTTACTCAGGAGGATGAGGCAGGAGAATCACTTGAACCTGGGTGGCAGAGGTTGCGGTGAACCAAGATCGTGCCATTGCACTTCAGCCTGGGCAACAAGAGCGAGACTCCGTCTAAACCAAAAAAAAAAAAAAAAAAAAAAAAAGAAAGATCCTTACCCTCAAGAAGCTGGCCCAGGGGACAAGTTAGATCAATGCATGGTGACCAACACATCATTTGCTATAGTGACTCAGACCATTTGAGAATGAGGGAGTGCATGATATGGTGCTAATTGTGGATCAGACTGGAAGTGAAAGAGAAGTTCAAGTGAGGAGAGTGAAATTCAAGAGAGGAGAACGATGTTCAAGGGATGTTTATCTTACGTTTTGAATGATGTGTTAAGATGTCGAGGACAAATGGCAGGTTCTGAGTGGGCAGGAGGGTGGTCGCTGGGCTTTAGCGCAGGTGACTAGCAGGATTAGGGGGTGTGTTAGTCTGCTGGGGCTGTCGCAACCAAGTGCCACTGACTGGGTGGCTTCAGCAATGGGAATGCATTTTCTCATAGTTCTCGAGGCTGGAATTCTGAGATCAAGTGTCAGCAAAGTTGATTTCTCCTGCAGCCTCACTCCTGGCCTTGGAGGTGGCCGTCTTCTCCCTGTGTCCTCACGTGGCTGTCTCTGTGTGCATCTGTGCCTTCATCTCCTCTTCTTTTAAGAGCACTGGGCCTATGGGATTAGGGCCACCCTAGTGACTTCATTTACCCTAAATCACCTCTTTAAAGCCCCTACCTCCAAATATGGTCACACTCTGAGGTGGGGTTAAGACTTCAGCGGAGGAATTTGGGGGAGGGGTGTACGGTTCACCCCATAACGGGGATAATGAAACTGTGCTCATCACATAAAGTGGATAGAATTCCAGGAAGGAAACTGAAGTTCACTGTGGCATGTGGGTGAATAATGTGCACGGGGCGTCCCTTCCACCCTCAGCCCCAAACCCAGGAGTTGGGATCCCCAACACTAAGGTGACAATGTGCCCCAGCGTTGCCATGTGACAATGTCCTGGGAAGCCCCATGCAGGTCCCATGACTACATCTTAAGAGTCGCATCAACACTAGAAGCTGTATCCTGAACCTTGAATGTTAAGATCAAAGAAACTTAAAAATTGCCATGCTCAGAATAAGAAGGCATCCAGGCGTCCAGGTCTCCAGGCGTCCCAGCACCCAGGCACTTCAGAAGCCTGATCACAGTCCCTGAAAAGCTTTGTAGGGTGGTGCAGTTGATCTGAATGCCATGGAGGGGTCCGACACCCTTCTCTTCCGTCTTTCAGAAACAGATGCATGTTCCACGTTGGAGAGCCAACCCCGCTTCATCTTGTCCCTCTATTAGTCACAGGTTTCGCAGGTTGGCTCATTTGCTCTCACAACCCCACTCTTTGCGGGGGCCCCTTGGGGCTCCAGCCCACATCTCCCTTTGGTCTTGGGTACCATAATTCCAGTGCCTTCGAGATGTTCTGGCTCAGATCTCACCTGGATGCTGACGAGGACGTTGTGATATCCCTGTTAGCAAAAACCCCCATCTGCACATTCGGTGCCGTGATGACATTCCCCCAGCCTCTCTCTTTTGTAACCTGAGCCATCTTTCTTCTTGCTCTTTCCCTCATCCTTTGTATTCAGGTATTCCCAAATGTAACCAGTTCCTCTCTATCACAGTTGGTCAGAGTTGCTAGCGTGCGCATGCCTCTCCGCGCTCTCTTTCTCTTTCTTCAATCTATCCCATACACAGCAGCCTACCTAATATTTTTTAAACGGTATTTTCCCTTTGCTTTAATACCTTGCTCCAGAATTCTAGTTTAAAGGCAAAGAATGATAGAAGTAGAAAGTAGTGAACCTGAACTCTAAAGACCAGTGGTTGAGTCCTGGCTTAGCCCCCACCTTGTCATGTGACTTTAGCCAAACCACGCCTGCTACCAGGGTCTTTTTGTAGAGATGGGGTCTCACTATGTTGCCCAGGCTGGTCTCAGCCTCCTGACCTCAGCAATTCTCCTGCCTCGGCCTCCCAAAATGTTGCGATTACAGGCATGGGCCGCAGCACCCAGCCTTGAATTCTTATTCTTTAAAATGGGTGTAGTGGCCAGGTGCAGTGGCTCATACCTGTAATCCCAGCACTCTGGGAGGCCAAGGCAGGAGGATCACTTGAGGCCAGAAGTTTGAAATCAGCCTGGACAACATAGTGAGACCCTATCTCTATGAAAACAGAAAAATAATAGGCATAATAATAGCTAACAATGGTGGTGTGAGAATTCATTCAGTTAATGTAAATGAAGGAGCTTTGAAAATTATAAAATAGACAAATACAAAATATAATGATTATTCCTCAAGGCCATCTGAAGTACAACCAACCCTTATGCCTAACTAAAAGTTGGCCTTTTCGTTTTGTAAGCTTACAGCATTTTTCTGGATGCTATGTCTGGACAATGGTTATTTCCAGATTTGCAGTTTGCACTGCAGAATGCACCTCGTGCTGTTCTCTGCTGGTACTCCACCCCACCTGTCCAGGAAAACTGGGAACTGCTGGAGGGAAGAAACTTACATTCTTTCTTATTTCTATGCAACTGAGCACAGTGCCAGGCACACTGAAGTCCATCAATTTCACATGCATGCATTGGGCACCTAATTCTTGTTGATATACAGAAGGCATGTATTAATGGGGAGCGGATTCAATATCACATCATAAAAATTCCTGCACTCAAAGAGCTCACAGTTGGGCTTGGAAGATGAGCTGCAAGAACTAAAAAGGTACAGATGGCATTTCTACTGTCAGCAAAAGACACCTGGGTGTTTAAGGGAAATGCATGTCCTCCAGCTGGGTTGGTGATAAAGGTTTGGCGGTTTGAGGACCGGCGAGACTGGATAGGCAGAGACGGGGAAAGTGTGAGAGTCAGCAGGCCAGGTGAGCTGGCCTAGAGGAGGCTTTGCAGGAGCTGCAGCAGCAGAGGCTGGAAATGCAGGCGGAGTGGGACCGTAGAAGGCCTTGAACAGTGGCCTCAATGGCTTACGCTTCACCCAGTGGGGATTAGTAGGGCATTGGGAAGACATTGAATGCTTCTGTGGAGCGGAGTGATGCTAGGCAGTGTTTTAGGAGTGGTCAGCTAGGGCTGATACTAAATACTTATTGACTGGGGTGAGCGGGAGAGCCTCTGTAGGCGTTCATCTGTCTTTATGTGGCTGGTTCTGTGTGGATGACTGCAGCCTCAAAAGCCAGCTAGAAATAGACATACAAATGGTCCAGCAACGGCACTGAAAGCTTTCTATTTTCTCAGCAAATAGTGTCACATGAAAATCTCCGAATTCCTGGATGTTTCCTGTTTCTAGATCAGGAAATCTCATATCTCAAACCTCTCCTCACTGCCACCATTAGAGGCGTGACAGCCTGCCACGTTCTGAACCCGAGCTTAAACCTGAGAGTCCCTTCTTCCTGCCTCTGCCCTGCTCCTCATCAAAGAGTGTTGTATAAAGCTGGTGGAATGCCATTTGGCAAACTTGTGTTGTTGTTGATGCAAGATGACTAGCTTCCCAAAGCTCTTTTGTGGTTCTGGAAAAGGAAGATAGGAGATAGATTTTTTTTTTTTTTTTTGAGAAAGAAAATTGTTTTAGTCCTTTGCAAAGTAAAATAATGTCTAAGATTTCTAAGTTCAGGTCTTCCGTATCAATTAAATGACATTGCCAGAGCACCTTGTTGTAACTTTCTCCCTCCCCCAGGGATTCCCCCTCCCCCATGGCTTCCCCCTACCTTGCCTAGGCCTCTGGTGGCTACATAGAGACCCCCCACACACACGCATATGCACATGCACACATGCACACATGTACACAGCTAGTAGTTTCAGCGTCTCCCTCCCCC
>NW_022437090.1:836674-989740 GCF_009761245.1 Sapajus apella | reverse complement strand
CCCTCCCCCATGGCTTTCCCCTCCACCATGGCTTTCCCCTCCACCATGGCTTCCCCCTCCCCTCATGGTTTCTACCCCACCCAGGGCTTCTCCCTCTCCCATAGTTTCCCCCTCCCCCATGCCTTCTCCCTCCCCCATGCCTTCCCCCTCCCCCATGGTTTCTATACCCCAGGGGCTTCCCCCTCCCCCATGGCTTCTCCCTTCCCCATAGCTTCTCCCTCCCCCATGGCTTTCCCCTCCCCCATGGCTTTCCCCTCCACCATGGCTTTCCCCTCCACCATGGCTTCCCCCTCCCCTCATGGTTTCTACCCCACCCAGGGCTTCTCCCTCTCCCATAGTTTCCCCCTCCCCCATGCCTTCCCCTTCCTCCATGGTTTCTATGCCCCAGGGGCTTCCCCCTCCCCCATGGCTTCTCCCTCCCCCATAGCTTCTCCCTCCCCCATGGCTTCTCCCTCCCATGTGGCTTCCCCCTACCCTGCCTAGCCTCTGGTGGCTACATGGAGACACAGACACACACACATGCGCATGCACACACACACACATGCACACAAGCACACAGCTGGTTGTTCTAGCTCTGTGTGCCATCATTACAATCAAAGGGCATTTACCAAGCATCCACATGAGCTGGCACTGTTAGAATTATTTGCCAAATGTGTCTCGTGGAAACACATGAACACATGTGGTTTTTTAGTGCCTAAAAAAATCTGAAGCCACATGGTCGGTTAAGATAATGGCATTGTTTCTCCGAGGGTAAGGTATGAGATTAACCTCGGGTGTCTTGTATGACAGACTGCGTACAGATCCCTAGCAGAGGAACTTTTTGGAGTGACTGACTGGCACCTGCCGAAACTTGGTGGTGCCTTTCCCTGGGACTTTGCGCCCCAGTGTTGAAGAGGTACCCAGGCCTGGCCCTGGGAGTCCAGGCTCCTAGCTTCCTGACAGATAAGGCTAAATGAGCATGGGGCTCCCTCCTGGGAAACACATCTGTATTCCACGCTGCCACAGGCTTCCCCTGCGGCCACATCCAGGACCTGAATGTTTTATGGAACCATTAATAGTAAATTTTCTGCTTGAATTCCTCGCTGTTTGGAGACAAAAGGCACCAGAGGGCCGTCAGTCAGGCTCATGGTTTGGGTAGAAATGTTCTTATTTGTATTCCATAGCTCTGTGTATGTGTGTATCTAAACAAGACCCAGCCGCCCCTCCCCCTAAGCTAACTGTCCATATGGGTGTTCATTCGTTTGACACACAGGCCTGGAGGGCATCTTAGTGCCAGGCACTGTGCTGGGGCTGGGCGCAAACAGGAATGGGGCCGGATCACATCCGAAAGACACTGGAGACCTTGACGCTTAAAAACTGCATTTGGTATGCACACAAAGCCGTGCGTGTCCCAAACGTGAATAGGTTCTGGAAGGTCTTACATAAATGAACAATAGACTCAGAAGAGGGTAGTAAAAGGAAGGTCAGCTGATCATACTGGGTAAAATAACTACACATGTGGATTGGTGGGAGACAAGGAAGCAAGCATTGATGTGGTGATTTTTCCTTCTTTTCAGCATTCCTTCCCTCCCTGCCTCCCTCCCTCCCTCTCTTGAAAGACTCTCGCCCTGTCACCCAGGCTGGAGTGTAGTGGCTCAATCTTGGCTCACTGCAACCTCCACCTCCCCGCTTCAAGCAATTCTTCTGCCTCAGCATCTCGAATAGCTGGGATTACAGGCGTCCGCCACCATGCCCAACTAATTTTTGCATTTTTAGTAGAGACCAGGTTTCACCATGTGGGCCAGGATGGTCTTGATCTCCTGACCTTGTGATCCACCTGCTTTGGCCTCCCAAAGTGCTGAGATTATAGGCGTGAACCACCTCGCCTGGCCCTCCCTCCTTCCCTCCTCCCCTCCTCCCCTTTCCTTCCCTCTCCTTCCCTCTCCTTCCCTCTCCTCTCCTCTTCTCCCCTCTTCTCCCCTCCCCTCCTCTCCTCCCTCCCCTCCCCTCTCCACCCCTCCTCTCCCCTCCCCTCTCTTCTGCTCTCCTCTCCTCTCTCTCCTCTCGTTTTGCTCTTGTTGCCCAGGCTGGAGTACAATGACACAATCTTAGCTCACTGCAACCTGCATCTCCCAGGTTCAAGTGGTTCTCCTGCCTCAGCCTCCCAAGTAGCTGGGATTACAGGCATGCTCCACCACGCCCAGCTAATTTTTTATGTTTAGTAGATTTCACCGCGTTGGTCAGCCTGGTCTCAAAGTCCTGACCTCAAGTGATTCACCCACCTTAGCTTCCCAAAGCGCTGGGATTACAGGTGTGAGCCACCACACCTGGCGAATATTTTATTTGATGTTCTTATATACATGGTAAAGTAGGGAGAACAATTTTAAGGTTAGATGAGAGGACCTTACATTTCTAGAGTCTTTGCAAACAATATAGTATTTTATCATACTCAATGATTTGCTGAATGAATAAACATTCTACCACAAAACAATTGTCCCAGTAATTTCCTGAGCTGGAAAGTTTACTTACAGAATAGGAAATGGTATTTTCCCAACAAAAGAGAGTGATTTTTTTTTTTTTGATGATACGAGCAATACATGCTCAGTGTAAAAACAGTTTCAGACTATACAAAAAACTATAAAAATGAAAGCAAAAAATTTTCTAGAGTTTTATCTCTCAGATATAACTCTTATTAATATTTGGTGGTATTGACTACCAAACTTTTCTTTCTTTTTTTTTTTTTTTTTTTGAGATGGAGTCTCGCTCTGTCACCCAAGCTGGAGTGCAGTGGCGCGATCTCAACTCACTGTAACCTCCACCTCCTGGGTTCAAGCGATTCTCCTGCCTCAGCCTCCTGAGTAGCTGGGACTACAGGCATGTGCCGCCACACCTGGCTAATTTTTGTATTTTTAGTAGAGATGGAGTTTCATCATATTGGTCAGGCTGGTCTTGAACTCCTGATCTTGTGATCTGCCCGCTTCAGTCTCCCAAAGTGCTGGGATTACAGGTGTGAGCCATCACACCTGGCCAAACTTTTGCTTATGCATGTATCTTTAAAACACTACCGCCATGTTCATAGGAGCATTATTCATGATGGCAAAAAGGTAGACACACCCAACTGTTGGTTATGGGATGAATGGACAGGAGAATGTGGTCTATCCAGGCAATGGAATATTATTCAGCCTTACCAAAGAAGGCAATCCCCACCCGTGTTACACCATGGTCGGACCTCGAAGACATTGTGCCGAGTGAAAGAAGCCAGTCACAAAAGGACAAATACTGCATGATTTCATTCACATGAGGTCCCTCAAGGGGCCCTTACTGTTTTCTGGCACAATGTGTTCTGGAATTACCTTGCATTTTCTTTGCCCCAAATCTAAAATCAACCAAAAAAGAATCTGAATCTAGAATCTAGAATCAATCGAAAGAGAGAATTCCTAGAGACAGAAAGTTGAATGGTAGATACCAGGGGCTGAGGAGGGGGAGTGGGGAGTTGATACTTAATGGGTACAGAGATTCAGTTTGGGAAAATGAAAAAGTTCTAGAGCTGGATGGTGGTGATGCATGTATCTTCTAAGAAAAAGACGTTCTTTTCCCCAGTCCCTATATCCTTATCATAGCTAAGAAAATTAATCATAATTCAATACCATCTAATATCTAATATATATTTAAAAATTTCCAAGTGTCTCTAAATTATCTTTTATCATTTTTCAAATCAAGGATCCAATTAAGCTTATATAGCACATTTTTTGGTCTTTTCCTTTTTTTGTAATTCAGAGGCAGCGTCTCACTTGCCGTGCTGCCCAGGCTGGAGTGCAGCAGCACTTCTTTTATTTCTTGACACTGACTTTCTGGAATGTTCTGCCCAGTGTCTTTTGGAACGTCTCCATTCTGGATTTGTCTGGTGTGTCTTCATGATTAGATTCATTAGGAGGCAACTGCTGGCGATACTAAGTTTGATTAATTAGTTGATAAGGTAACTGTACTTTCTTTCCATTGCAAGGATATATTTTGCCTTTCTAATCAGTCAGGAATCGTGAGGTGATAGCCTTGAGACTGTGAATATTCTATTTCTCTATAACTCTTTATTCAATATATTTTTGATGATTGTTGCTGGAATCAATGATTATGTTGGGGATTGCATGATGATCATTTTCTATCACTCCATCCTCATTTATTAATGGGTTTCTTGTAAAAAAGAGCTTTTCTGCATTTTCCTTCTCTCATTCTTTCTTTCTATTTAGGAGCACTACGGATGTATAGATCTTTTAAAAAAATCATCAAGGTGCCACAAACACTTACTGTAATTCTTTTCTGATGTTCAAATTGCCCCAGATTTGGCCTGTGCCCTGGCCTGACCCGGGTAGTCTTTGAACACTGCTTCCTGGCAAAGTGGGCTCTGGAATTACCTTGCACTTTCTTTGCCCCAAATGTAAAATCAACCGAAAGAGAGAATTGAATGGACAGAGGAGAATCTCTTGTACCCCTCACCCTTTATTCCAATAGCAATAGAAGAAGGTGGGGTAAGGAAAGGACCTCATAAAACAGATATTCCTGCCTATGTTTGTGTGTATGTCAGAGTGGGGGTAAAAGGGGAGTCCCTTGAGTTGGGGGAAAAATCTGGAAGGCTTAACACCCCAGAACATCAAGATATGGACCAGTGTGCCTATTCGAATCCTTTCCTGTGTTGTCCTGGGACATATCCATTGCATGTTTCCATGTCACATTTATCTCTGTGTTCATTTGAACCCAGATTTACCTGTATGAAAACGCTGTTGGGAGCATGACTGTTACTGACCTCCATGGAGATGCACAGTCAGACAAACCCTTATAAACTCGGCTAATATGTACTGATCTCCTGCTACGGGCCAGGAGCGTTGATTTCACAGGTGTTACCTCATTTAGGCTTCAAAGCAAGTGTGCAAAAGAGGTGTTGTGATTCTCATCTGACAAGTGAGGAGATGGGTTTTAGATGAAGTACCATCTCAAGCTCACGTGCTGCTAAGGGGCAGAATCTACGCTTGAATTCAGTTCTTCAGACCTCAAATGCGGTACTTTCTCTGCTATTCCTTACAAGTCAGCGTGTGAAAACAACCCAGTTCCCTAGAGTCAGTCAGCAAATGTGCCCTGATTACTTACTACCTGCTCACCACTGTACTAGGCATGTCCAAGGGTGCATCATTTATCAAGCACTGACTGTGTAATTTATAAATTACCCACTGACTAGTTTATAGAGGAAAGAGGTTTAATGGACTCACAGTTCCACGTGGCTGGGAGGCCTCACAATCCTGACCGAAGTGGAAAGAGGAGCAAAGTCTTGCCTTACATGGCGGCCGGCAAGAGAGTGTGTGCAGGGGAACTCCCCTTTATAAGACCATCAGATCTCATCAGACTTATTCACTATCATGAGAACAGCATGGGAAAGACCCTCCCTCCCTCCCACAATGATTCAATTACCTCTCACTGGCTCCCTCTCACGACACAAGGGAATTATGGGAGCTACAGTTCAAGATGAGATTTTGGTGGGGACAGAGCCAAACCATATTAACTTGCTTAAAAAGTTTTGCAAAAAGAGTATTAATTTGGGGGTCAAGATACCTTAGCTGACAATTAGCTATTTTTACCGTGAGCATCTGTGTTCTACTAGGTATGGACACAGCCATATGCTCTGGCAGGATGCTGTGGCTCATGCTGATAATCCCAGCACTTTGGGAACATGAGGTGGGAGACTCACTTGAGGCCAGGAGTTCGAAACCAGCCTCCGCAACAGAGTGAGACCCCCGTCCCTACCAAAAAAAATGATAAAAGAAGTCAGGTGTGGTGGTGGGTGCCTGTAGTCTCTCAGCTACTTGGGAGGCTGAGGTGGGAGGGTTGTTTGAGCCCAGGAGGTTGAGACTGCGGTGAGATGTGATTGCACTCCAGCCCAGGTGACACAGTGAGACTGTCTTTTTAAAAAAGTAGGTTTTAATCTTCATAACACTCTGTTATGGACTGAATTCTGTCTCCCTTAAATTCATATGTTGAAGCCCCAATCCCTAGTGTGACCGTGTTTGAAGTTAGGGCCTTTGAAGAGGCAGTTAAGGGAAAAAACAGTCATATAGGTGCACCCTAGTCCATTATGACTGGTGGTATAAAATAAGAAGAGAAAGAGACACACACAGAGGACAGGCATGAGGACACAGCAAGCAGGGGGCTGTCTGCAAGCCCAGCAGAGAGACCACAGGAGCACCCACACCTGCTGCCATCTTGATCTTGGATTTCCCGCCTCCTGAATGGTGAGAAAAGAAACAGCAGTTGTTTAAGCCACTCATTCCAGTCTTCTGCCATGGCAGTCCTAGCAAATTAATACTCATCCCTTCAAGAAAGGAAATAGGATCCCGACTTCTCAGATAAAAGAGAACGTGGTTCAGAGAGGTGAAGACTTTTCCCAAGGTCCCACAGATGGGAGGTGGTGATGGTGGAATTCAGACCCAGGTGCGTCTACACTAAAGCTCTGAGCCTTTCCACTGCACTTGCGTTTGGCACTGCCACAGCCGAGGCACTGGGTACAGCCGAGGTCCTGGGTAAATGAGGGCAGGGATGAGGGCACTACTGTTGTGTCTCCATGGCCAGCCGCGGTCCCCATCACAGCACTTGAATGTTGGATGAGTGTCTTTGCCTCAAATAACTTTATGATTTGGGTTAGATAAGAAACCAAGCAAGTACGAACCTGCATTAACCTCCAGACTGTTTTGGTGAAAGTTCTTGGAATAGTAATTCAGGGAAGAGAAAGTTCTGGGCAGTCTGGAACAGCCAGAGAAACTTTTAGGAGGTAGACAGGACTCTGCCTGGACCTCAGTTCTCAGGTGCCAGGATGAAGGGTTGTCGCCAGTTACCATCCATGTCCAGTGGATTATTTATTTACTTTCATATTGTAAGTCATCCTGTGAATACTTTACAAAAGTGAGAATAAAAGTGTAGTATAAACAGCTTTACTAAAAATTTTAATGAGAATGCATACATAGCTGACCTCCTTGCATTGGGTTAATTGTAAGCCACAAACATAATTAAAAATGAAACACTGCAGTCACATGTCCTTTTTTTCTTTTTTTTTTTTTTAAATAGAGTTTTTACTTTTGTCACCGAGGCTGGAGTGCAATGGCGCGGTCTCGGCTCACAGCAACCTCCGCCTCCTGGGTTCAAGTGATTCTTCTACCTCAGCCTTCCAAGTAGCTGGGACTACAGACATGTGCCACCATGCCTGGCAATTTTTTTTTTTTTTTGTGTGTTTGTGTGTGTGTGTGTTTTAGTAGAGACGGTTTCACCATGTTGGTCAGGCTGGTCTCAAACTCCTGACGTCAGGCGATCCACCTTCCTCGGCCTCTCAAAGTGCTGGAATTATAGGTGTGAGCCACTGTGCCCGGCCACATGTCCTTTTAACAAAAGGAGATGATCCAGGTTCTTGTCATACATTATTGCATGATGAAGTCTTTTCTGTTGATTAACAGGGCGAGAATGCTAAATTTCCTTTTTGTTCTTAAAAAACCACATTGCCATGTATGTACCTTTGCAACAATCCTGTAAGATCTGTACATGTACCCCAGAACCTAAAGTATAATTAAAAAAAATATTTGCTGTTCACGCATTGCTTCTTAAGTTTGAGGACACTTACTTAGGATGGTGTCATCTGAGGCCTGATAGCCTGAGCTTTCACTTTAAGGATACATTTTACTGTCATTATTAGTGTCTAGAGTGCCACTCTGTCTCTTTTCATTTCATTTTCTGGTTCATCTAATAATTTGAAATGTCTTTTTCTGTTCATTTTATTTTCTTTGCCTTTATGGGTGGAAAACGAAACACTTGACTTGTCAAGTGTGTTCAATGAAGACAAAAAGCACCCTACAAAGATGGTGTCTCCTGCCTTCTTTTACAACTTCTTGAGAGATGGTGTCATTCTTTGGGTAATAAGAAAATGAAAGGAACAGTTTGGCGGTTCCTCAATAAAACTAAAAATTGAGTTACCAGATGATCCAGCAATCCCACTGCTGGGTATAAAATCCAAAAGATAGGAACTCAGTATATCAAAGAGGTGTCTGCACTCCTGTGTTTGTTCCAGCACCATTTACAATAGCTAAGATTTAGACGCTAAGTTTACGACAGCTAAGATTTGGAAGCAACCTGTGTCCATCAACCGATGAATGCAAAGAAAATGTGGTACGCGTGGACAATGGAGTACTGTGCAGCCATTCAAAGAATGAGACCCAGTCATTTGCAACAACGTGGATCAACAACCTGGAGCCTGGGTGCGTTGGCTCACGTCTGTAATCCCAGCACTTTGGGAGGCTGAGGTGGACGGATCACGAGGTCAGGAGTTTGAGACTAGCCTGACCAACATGGTGAAACCTTGTATCTACTAAAAATACAAAAGTTAGCCAGGCGTGGTGGTGCACGCCTGAATCCCAGCTACTCAGGAGGCTGAGGCAGGAGAATTGCTTGAACCCCGGAGATGGAGGCTGCAGTCAGTTGAGATCGCTCCACTGCACTCCAGCTTAAGAGACAGAACAAGACTCCATCTCAAAAAAAAAAAAAAAAAATGACCTGGAGATCATTATGTTAAGTGAAATAAGCCAGGCACAGAAAGACAAACATCGAATGTTCTCACTTATTTGTGGGACCTAAAAATCAAATCAACTGAAGTCACAGACATAGAGGGTAGAAGGACGTTACCAGAGGCTGGGAAGGGCAGTTGGGAGGGATGTGGGGATGGTTCCTGGGTACAATAAAGCTTGAAAGAACAAACAAGACCTATTATTTGATAGCACAATAGGGTGACTATAGTCAATAATAACTTAATTGTATACTTTAAAATACAGAATGCAATTGGATTATTTGTAACTCAAAGGATAAATGCTTGTGTGGATGGATGACCCATCCTTCATGCTTTGCCTATTTCACATTGCATGCCTGTATCAAAACATCTCGTGTGCCTCATAAATACATACACTTAGTAGGTACTCACAAAAAATTAAAAAAACAATTGAAAATTGTTTTTAAAAAGGAAGGCTGCTGAGCTGTCTCACTATTGCATCATCCTTCTGGGCAATGCCATCGTTCTTCCACTTCAAAATTATTTTCATCATTTTTGGCAGGGCTGGGAACACTTGTTACTTAACAGTTGGGTCACTTATCAGTTGTTCCCAACCCTGCCAAAAATGATGAAAATAATTTTTGTTTTTTAAGATGGAGTTTCACTCAGTAGCCCAGACTGGAGTGCAGTGGCACGATCTTGCTCACTGCAACCTCTGCCTCCCGGGTCCCAGTTCAAGCAATTCTCCTGCCTCAGCCTCCCAAGTAGCTGGGATTACAGGTACTTGCCACCATGCCCAGCTAATTTTTGTATTTTTAGTAGAGACAGGGCTTCACCATGTTGGCCAGGCTGGTCTTGAACTTCTGACCTCGTAATCTGCCTGCCTCAGCCTCCCAAAGTGTTGGGATCTATGGGTGTGAACCACCATGCCCAGCTGAAAATAGTTTTGAAATGGGAGAATGATGGAATTATCAGGATAATAGTAATTGAATAACAATAATTCCCAGGATAATGAAATAGTAAAGTGTCTTAAGATATAAGAAAAATAAGATCACCTGGATTCTGTCATGGGTCTTATTCACATTGCTCTTGATAGAAACGATCCCAGGGACCCATATGGTAATTGTAAAATAAAATACGTTTTATTTGGTAAAAAATATGTAAACTCTCTCTTTGTTCTTTGAAAGACCTCTAAGAAGAAAAGGCGTAATACATCAATCTTTGCAAAGCCTTAGAATTTACAAAAAGAAACACAACAGAGAATTGGGAACTATGGGTGAGGATCGACAGGCACTGACGACATGGGAGGCAGGTTTGGCAAACAAGCACAACAGCGAGAGGCAATACAGGAGAGGCAGTCAGTGAGAAAATCACCATGGCTGACGCTTTGCTGGGGAGAGAGGGATCAATCAGGTTGGAGGATTGTGATGGCCGCGCATCAGTTTGAGTCACATGGACTCTATTCTGCAGGCAAGAAGCGGTGAGTCTGGAGGGTTTTGAGCAGGGTGGCATGAGACATGCAAACATCTTCTTGGCTGTATTTTTTTTCTTTTTCTAGCATTGTGGAGCTTTATTCCCAAGGAAAAAATATAGCTTTTGGGCTGGATGTGGTGGCTCATGCCTGTAATCCCAGAACTTTGCGAGGCCAAGGTGGGCGGATCATGAGGTCAGGAGATCAAGACCATCCTGGCCAACATGGTGAAACCCCATCTCTACTAAAAATACAAAAATTACAGGGAGGGGAACATCACACACCAGGGTCTGTCAGGAGGAAGGGGTGAGGGGGAGGGATAGCACTGGGAGAAATACCTAATGTAGATGACGGAGTGATGGATGCAGCCAACCACCATGGCACATGTATACCTATGTAACAAACCTGCATATTCTGCACATATACCCCAGGACTTAAAGGATAATAATAAAAAAAAAATCCAAAAATTAGCTGGGTGTGGTGGCAGGTACCTGTAATCTCAGCTGTCGGGAGGCTGAGGCAGGAGAATGGCTTGAACCAGGGAGTCAGAGGTTGCAGTGAGCCGAGATCATGCCACTGCACTCCAGCCTGGTGACAGAGCAAGGCTTTGTCTCAAAACAAAAAAAATATCACTTTTAACATGTAATAAAAACCATACATAAGAATCTTAACATTCAGTTCCGATCATTGTGCATTTATTTGCAAGGACTTCAGTAGGGACTACATTCATTAACACAAATTAAAACCCACATGCTGTTTTCAAAGCCTATTAAAACTATACACCTATGAACAAGTAAGCTATTTAGTTAAGCTCTGTTTCATTGGAAGTTTGCATTGACTCCCCAGGTCTTGAATGCTTTAGGTGCCACACTGGCTGGCCATTAAGGGTCGTGATGAAAAATCCCAGGAAGCTGAAGAGTGAACATGATCATAATCTCTAAAATGGTAAGTAGAGTGGATACAGTGGACATGCACATATTGTTTCAAATTCTGGAGGAATTTCATAGGAAAGAAGCTTATGGAATCATTATCCCAAGAGGTGGTAGTGCCTGCAAAAGTGATTTCAAAGATTAAGATACTTGCGGAGATGACAGTTATAATTGGCTATTAAAGAGAATGAAGTGCTTTGGGTGGTGCACCCCAGAGGCCGCTGGCAGGGCGGTACGTTTCCAGCTTCCTAGGCAGAGAGTCATACCTGGCATGGCCTTTCTCGCATCCTTGGGAGGCAGTTTGCTCCAAGAGATGCATCTTGTTTTCAGGACACATTCCCATTGACTTTTTTTTTTTTTTTAAACAAAAAAAAAGCCTTTATTGTTGACTGGGCTCAGGAAGTGGTTCTCACTGGGGGTCTCTTGTGAGGTTGCAATAAGACATTGATGGGCGCTCCAGGCATCTCAAAGGCTGTCTGCTAATGCTGTTTGCTAGGACTTCCACTGGGGCTGAGGAGTGGAACACATATACTCAGCCTCTCCAAGGTCGCCTGGGTTTCTTCACAACATGGCAGTGAGGACTGAAGAGCAAGTGCCCCGAGAGAGCCAGGCTAAAGTACCTTTCATAGTCTAGCCTTGGAACATACACAGTGTCACTTGGCTGTGTTCTGTTCTTTTCCTTAGAAATGTGTCCCTAAGTCTAGCTCATATTCAAGGCTAGGGGATTAGACTTCACCTCTTGAGGGGAGACCCATTGACTTGGGAAAGAAAAAACTTGGTTGTCATTTTATTATTATCACATATTGATAATCATTATACCTAACATTCCCTCTGTTCCATCCATTCAATGAGTCAAGCATTCATTCATTTAGCAAATACTTATAGTTAGGCATTTTGGCCACACTTACATCTGAATAGGGCTTCACGGTTTTCAGACGAACTTCATATCCAGTA
The DNA here is from genome assembly GCF_009761245.1 of Sapajus apella. Taxonomy (NCBI): domain Eukaryota; kingdom Metazoa; phylum Chordata; class Mammalia; order Primates; family Cebidae; genus Sapajus; species Sapajus apella. Next base: position 977,841 of record NW_022437090.1, on the reverse strand, counting down.
TTTGACTTGGTATTCTTAACAACCATGTGTGAGGGCTAGGTGTGTTTAATTACTTCCATTTTTCAGATAAAGCAATAAGAGGCTGGGAGATGCATCCAAAGTCTCTGTGCCTGGTCCAGAGGTCATTCAAACCCAGCTTTGTCCTGGAAGCACGTTCTTTCCACTCACCACCCAGAACACCATCTTCCTCTCTCTCTCAAAATATCCAAGACTGGAGAGGAGGATAGACAGCCAGATAGACTTGCTCTGAGGTACCATGACTTTTGCATGGCGTGACCACAGTTGGGGCCTTTTAGGGTGAAAGGCAGCACTATTAATAATTACCCTGGGGTGGCAGGCATGAACCAGGATACTGTACAGAGGGTCACTTCACCCACAGATGGTCAAATAACTGGAACCCAAGTATCTTGTGCTTTTCTGTAAAATCATGCCTTATTTTTTAAACTTCCTATCTCTTTGAGCAAAACCAACAAATGCTATCAGAGCCACAAGGATTTGAGTGACCCACAGCTCCCCAGGAGAAGGCACGAGGGCATCTACGTGCATACATGCAACTGCTCGGCTGGCTCCTGGAACCCGGCCCATTCCACATGAACTGAAGGTATCTGGGGTATGGGTTTGGGGTTGCTGGGCAGAGGCCGGCAGGGATATGGTCCAGCCATCCCAGGTGTCTCATTTCCCTCTCCTGCTGTATCACTGGTTGGGGAGGCAGGAAGACCACATTCTGGAGAGAGTGGGACTGCAGAGCCCTGGAGTGAATATTGGGCATCACTGTAGCCCTTCCTGGGCAGAAATGGCCAGGCCCTTGTACCCCACCTGCCTCAGTCACTCGGTGCTGGGTGTCCAGGAAGCATGCACTGGAGAGCGGCTCAGACTGCTGGGATTCACTCAGGGTGGCTGCAAAATATTAGGGAAATACTAGGGAAAGTTAGAAGATTATAGTCTCAAGCCTTTTGGGAGGCAGAAAAGTTTTAATGGAACAGGCTGAAGGTAGCCAGTTAATTAGGTTAGAATTTTAAGTCATAGGGTAAAAGATTAGGGACAAGAAAGCTTTCCAGTTCGGTCTGCTTACCCCACATCCCTTTGTCTCTACTCTGTTTACTCATGTAAACTTTGTGCTGGATGGTCCTCTCAGGGGAAGGTCGAAGGGGAATTACCTGTGAATGGTGTTAACTCTGGGCCCTGGGATCAAGACCTTTTATCATTCATAAAACCGTTCTTTTAACCATGTTAATTATCTGCAAGCATGTTGACTTAGAGCCTCTGTTATTAAATCTATACTGAATACATGTGAGGAGGTATAGGGAGGCATGGTTGGTTAGCTGCAATCGCCCTCTGAAAGCAGTTGATGACCATCCCTAGCCCTCTTGAAATCATCATACTGGGTGTGAGAGTGCATTCATCCATCCGTCATTGACTCAGGGTCTGCAGGACAGACCTCCACAGGTGGTGATCAACGTCTCAGGTGGTGACCCCTACATGATTGAGGTCTCAAGTGGTGACTCCGAGGTGATTGAGGTCTCAAGAGACCTCTCTAGTTGAGGCAGATCCAGAAGGAGCTGCGAGCTGGCAGCTCTGTGCTGACCCTGCTTCCCACAGCCAGGCCCCAAGGCTTTCCTTCAAGGGGACCTGGGGCACATCTCATACCCCTTCAGGTTGTTATAGAAAAAACCAGAAAATGGAAAGAACCTGTCTATTTAAAATTAGATATGGTTTCAGGATTGAAGGGACTCATATCTGGGGTAGGTTCTTCCCACTCATTAGTTCATGTGACCCTGGACATGTCCCTTTTCCTTCCTGGAACTCACTGTTCTCATCTGTAAAAGTGAGAGAGCCAAGTTACATTAGGAGCTTGCCTGGCTCCACTGCTCTGTAGTCATGAAGTTATTTAGTATCTGGGCTGGGCAGAGTTCTCTGCCCGTTAGAGTGGGTTGGAGCAAGCCTTTCCGCTCTTGGTTGGGGATATTTGTTACAGGCTGTTCAAAGTAAACTAGAATACCCCCCAGAGAATAACGTTTTAAATGGAGATGCAGAAAAATTTATTGTGACTGGTAAGTGGCTAAAGAACAGAAAATCCCTAGGGAGTGATCAGAAGCCACTTGTCACACTCGGAAAAGATTTAACCATTCCATTAATGGGAAAGAGCACGTAGAGTTGTGGTTAATAACAGTATGGTGCTGAAGTTAGCATCTATGCGGAGCACATTGTGTTATTCCTGTTCTTTGGATTTTACTTCCTTCCTGAAAACCCTTCACCAGCCTCTTCTGTGTCTTGCAAGCATCTTCAAATGGCACACTGGATGTGAAAGGTTTTTAGAAACTAATGGATTATCTGTAGCTTTCCATTCCTCTTATCTCCTGTTCCAAGGTAATTAAAAGATGGCTGTGCCATTGAGTAATTTCAAGCGTTTTGTCCAGTTATCTAATCTGCAGTATTTATCCTCTCTGCACGGCCGGATATCTTCTTCTCTCCTAGTCAAAGAAATCTAGGAGGCTTCACTTTTTTGGTAGATTGCTGACACCGGGGATGGCAGGTCGTCCTGGACCCATGAGTCCCAGGCAATCAGGTGTCAGCAAGGTGGAATGGGAGCTTCAGTGACAGGTTGGCATCTTAGAACATTCCACCACTGACTCCTTGCAGAATGGGTGGCACATAGAGGGAGACCCAAGGACTTGCGAGTCAGGAGTCTCTGCAGCTCACAGACGCAGAGTTCTGTCTTCTTGTCATCTGCTGGAGAGAGATTCAGGGAGCCATCATTTCTGCCAGGTGGGGAAGCCCAGACGCAGCCCCTTTGGGCAGCACGGCCAATTCTGTGCTGATAGTCTTCAGTGGTTGGGGGGGGACAGGGAGCCAAAGTTCAGGGGGCTTGTCCGGTTGGCAATGGTCATTTGGGGGCTATAGTTGAGGCAGCCCCTGAAGGAGCAGAGTTTTCTAGAGGTGACTTCCAAGGTGGGTTTTGAGGAAAATGAGGGGTTTTGAGGAATGGAGGGGAGTGGGGTTCCATAAGGAAACACCAGCGCAGGACTCAGCCAGGACTCACATATGCTGGGAGCCAGAGCTTGGCTGCCACCACGGCCCAAATGAGGTTGGAAGGCAGATGCCGCGGAATGACCACTGGTGATCAGACGTGCTTCCTCTCCATTTTCTGCTGGGAATCCGATGAGTGGGACTGGGAATCACTACAGGTTCTTGAGCTAGTGGGGAAATGCCAAAGCGCTGTATATTTCTTGCTTAATGTCATCAATCCCTTCCAGAAACCTGTATCTCTAACTCTGGTAATATCCCAGACAGTTCCACAGTTTCCAATGTCACTGCTCTGCCCCTGATGGAGCCTGTAATGTTGTAAACTTGGCCTGTTATAAAGAACTTCTTACCAAGACTCCATGGCTCACTCTCCTCTTCTGATTTCAGCACCTTCAGTGCCTCCAGAGTCATCAAAACACAGCTAGGGCTGGGTGCGGTGGTTCACATCCGTAATCTCAGCACTTTGGGAGGCCAAGGAGGGCGGATCACCTGAGGTCGAGAGTCCAAGACCAGCCTGACCAACATGGAGAAACCCCATCTCTACTAAAAATACAAAATTAGCTGGGTGTGGTGGTACATGCCTGTAGTCCCAGCTACTTGGGAGGCTGAGGCAGGAGAATCGCTTGAACCCAGGAGGCGGAGGTTGCTGTGAGCTGAGATCATGCCATTGTACTCCAGCCTGGGCAACAAGAGCGAAACTCCATCTCAAAAAAAAAAAAAAAGCACACAACTAGGAGCCGTCCTCCTGCACACACACCCTCCGAGTCACGCCAGTGCCTCCAGGTGAGGCTGAGACTCCTCAGAAACCACTAGTTCCTCAGCTTGCCTCCCCATTCTCATCTCTGGGATCCCCCACTCCCTTCAGTCTGATAGAAAGTCACAGTTTTAATTTGCCACTGTTTTTGTGCTTCATCAGTTGTCCTCTGGATTCAAATCTCCCTTTTTCCTCCTTCTCCTGTGACCTCATCTATAGAACTCTACCATCTCTAAGGCCTAGTCCGAATGTGGCTTGGTTCATAAAATTTCCCAAGATTTCTCTGAGCAGAACCTGGCTTTTCCTCTTCTGCTGCCATAGCACTGCGGCTGCACGTAGCTCAGTTTGTTCTGTTCATTGTTTTTTTCTATCCTCCCTATGATCTGCTGGTAATTGAAGGGCACGGAAGGTGTCTGATCGATCTGTACCTTGGCATTCAGAGACAAGTTGTTCTATCCCTTGTCTTACTATTCTCTCCCCTGAAACTTGGACATCATTTATTTTTCTCCTCTTCCTCCTCTTGCTAATCTTGGTCCAAGATCCCTTCTCAAAGGTCCTAATTTTGATTCCCTGGAGAGCCAATGCTATTCTGCTTCCAAATCTTCCTTTGAAAGATAGTAATAACAGGCAATTTCATCAGCCCTTTTCCTGCAGCAGATGCTGTAATCATACAAGAGTTCCATTTTATCTGTCCTAAAACTCAGTGTGGTAACCCATTGAGGTCAGGAGGGCTGAATCCTGGGAAAAGCCCCATAGCCCCATTTGGCAGACGTGAGAAATGGAGGTGAATGACTACTTCTCGGGAATGTTAAAAAAAATCCAACTGCTGGTGAATGAGTGTCATGGGTGATGACTATCTGGGGCTGGTATCATGCAGGTGGTAAACAGCTGTGGGTAAAGAAAGGCAGATTTATTAGAGAAAGTAAGAAAATTCATTGCAAGACAGCAACCGGCAAGTCAGCAAGAGAGGAGCTGAGTGCAAAGGGGTTTTATAGGATGGTGCTTGTGTTGGAGAAAGCTCCGTGCAGTACGAATAGCGCCGAGGTCTCAAGTGAGCATTCTTCTAACTTGCATTCTTCTCTCAGCCGAAGGTCTGGTGATAGCTGGGCACAGGATGATTGTGAGTTATTTGTGCAGGAGGCTGACGTGTCCTGGACCATGAAGAAAGGCAGATCTGTAGCTCATCTGGCTTCACTTTTCATTGTCCTCTCCTCCCACCAGCCTCACTCTTTCCATTATTAGGAATCTATAATGAGGACTTCTGTTGAAAGCTTGAAATGCAACATTTAGATGGTCCTTGGCTTGTTATATGATTGTTAGATGCTTTTGAAAATGTCACTTGACCCCCACTTATAATCTATAATGTTAGATCTAAGGGTTCTCAAAAATACTCATCTAATTGCCTGGAGAGTGTGAGGAATGGACAGAAGGTAGGTGACTGGCCCAAGGCCACATAGCTAGTGGGTGCCACATTGTGTAAATGACACAGCATTAACCCAGATACAGAGAGAAGAGAGAAGAGGAAGTTCTGCTTGAAGCTAGGAATGCTGAGGGCATGTAGATTTCCTTCCAAAACAGATAGACTTGGCCTCTTATCAACATATTATTGAGTTGGTTGCCACAGCCACAGTGATTGACTAAACTGGTCACCTAAGTCAGTCACCCATACCTTCTCCCAAAACAGTACGTGTAACTGTCTCAGACTCTCCCTCTGGGACATCGCGCCAGAGCCAGCCTGCAAGCACTGGCACTATAGACAAGGGCAGTGTGAAAAGACTTGGCCAGTGGGGCAGAAATGCTCCTTCTGGGCCAGCTTGAAGACTTGCTGGGCGGATTAAAAGAGATAGTGGTTGCAGAGGGCGCCCTGTCGCTCCTGACTAAACATTTAATGATGATCACCCACATGAGCTACTTTATTTTTTTAGAGACGAGGTCTTACTTTGTTGCCCAAGCTGGAGTGCAGTGGCACGGTTACAGGTCACTGCAGCCTTGAATTCCTGGGGTCAAGGGATCCTCCCACTCAGCCTCCCAAGTAGCTGGGACTACAGGCATGTGCCACCATGCCCTGCTAATTGAAAAAAAATATTTAGAGACAGGGTCTTTCTGTGTTGCCCAGGCTGGTCTAAACTACTTTTATATAATCTCGGAATTTGCATCTGGAAGGAACTTTAGAGATCTTCTAGTTTGGCCTCTCCCATGAGGGATATCTGATGGACGGTCTAGAGTAGAGCCTTGCTACTCGGGGCATGGGCGGCTGACCAGCTGCATCAGTGTAAGGTGCATGCCTGGGATGCTGTTCAAGTGATCTAAGTGCTGCTCAGGGTTCTCTAGGGAAGGGGTCCTAACCACTCGCTCATTGGCAAGCTTTGTGAGTTACTCCGTGTGCCAAGTGGAGTTCTTCCTCTCATGATGTGCACGTCTTGGTTGGGATTCGGCCTTTTGGTGCAACCAGAGCCAGTCTTTCCTGCTTTCTCAAGGGCAATCGTTCAGTCATTTGAAGATAACCATCATTTGTCTCCTGAGTCATCTCTCTGCCTAAGAAGGCTGCTTCCTTCAGCTGTACATCATGACCCATGATTTCCTAAGCCTTCCCAATCTTGCTCCCCTGCCTTTGGACAATTTTCAAGTTTATAATTAATGCAGAGCTTCCTTCCTGAAAAGATTAGAGTTGGTTTATGACAACGAGAGCAAAAGCACAGCCAAGTTGATTGCTGCAGTGATCTTTATTCTTGCTAGAAAAGGGAAATTCAGATTAGGAAAAATGTGGAAGCAGATGTCATAACTGTAAGGGTTAATAAAATTGATATAATTCAGCACAGAATTTGGCTCTGCGCATCTAAACAGCAAAAGTAAAAAGAAATGAACAGTAAGTTATGGATATTTGTTGTTACAAAGGAGAATGCATACAAGACTCTCGTGGGAAATGTGTTTTTTTTCTTGACTCTAAGCTTCTCCTGCAAGTTTTTATTTATTTATTTATTTTTAAATTTATATATTTTGAGACAGAGTTTCTCTCTGTCTCCCAGGCTGGAGTGCAGTGGTGTGATCTCGGCTTGCTGCAACCTCCGCCTCTGGGTTCAAGCAATTCTCCTGCCTCAGCCTCCCGAATAGCTGGGAATACAGGTGTGCACCACCATGCCCAGCTAATTTTTGTGTTTTTGGTAGAGATCGGGTTTGGGTGTGTTGGCCAGGCTGGTCTCAAACTTCTGGTGTCGAGTGATCCAATGGCCTCGGCCACCCAAAGTGCTGGGATGACAGGTGGAAGCTACTTCTCCCAGCCCTGCAATTCTTTTTAAAAAATAAACTATTAATCTTGGAATAATTTTAGATGTACAGAAAAGTTGCAAAGATAATACCAAGTTCCTGTATATTCCTCCTCCAGTTCCTCCTAAGGTCAACATCTTCTAGAACCTTGATACATTTGCCAAAACGAAGAAACTAACATTGCTACATAACTGTTAGTAAACTCCAGACTTCGTTTCGGTTTCAGCAGTTTCACCACTAATACCCTTTTTCTGTTCCAAGATTCAATCCAGGATATCACGTTAGCTTTAGTCATCCAGCCTCCCTGTTCTCCTCTGATTTGTGAGTTTTTCGGGTTTTTCTTCGCACGGGTTTTTATTGCTGTCCTTCTCGTTCTTATTGGGAATGTTGAGTAATCTCCTTAATAAGAAGATTTATAACAAGAGCGGAGTCACCTTTCATACTTCGTCTCTGTGATGCTCAATGAAGGTCGATATTAACATTCCAGGGCATTTTAGTGAAAGAGGATTTCGTAGACTGGGCCAGTGGGGGCTTTCTCGTGGCTTAACCTGGACGGTAGATAGGAGTGAAGGCAGAAGTCGGTGACTCTCGGCCTTCCTTCTTAAACATCACTTCTCTTAGCAAGGCTTTCTAAAAGAGGTGGGAGTAGGTAGTCCAGGGTTGTATTCTCTGACAGTGGCCTGAATGGATGGCAGCTGTATCGCTGATGAAGAACAAATCCTCACCTTATAGGAAAATGGGTGATGTACGATGGTTCTTCGTCATGGTGATATAAAATCTGTCTTCTTTGTTAGCTTAACAATGTGCTCAGAGTTCAGTGCAGAGTTCCCATGCTGGCGCCCCAGTTTTCTCTCCTTTCCATTAAACTTAGGAGTTGGGTATCTCAAAGATTTTCCCCCCAAGCCGTTGCTACCTGAGCGTCAGAGAACGATGCCAAACCCAGTCCCCACAGGAAGTGGGCCGTGGCAGTGCTGTGGTGACGCGGCAGAATCAGGCCACTTAAAAAGGAGCTGGGAAAGGAATGCATCATAACAGACTGGAAAATGTGGATTATTCAGGGACTAACGGAGGCTGTGGTCTAGTTGAAGGAACATTTCTGGCAAAGCAGCCGAGTCCTCAGCTGGCGGAAGAATCTCTCACTGCTGATATAGCAACACCTTGGCCTATTTGACATGGTGCATTATAGAATTTTGCAGCCTTGACAATGGGAATGAGTTCTGCTCTAGAGGAATAAGAGTTTCAGATATCAAATAAGCAGTATGGTATTATTTGTGTAAAAATATCCATCTACGGAAATCTGAGGCCAGGTGATATTCTAATCTCAGATGGCTTCTGAAAACCAATATTACCTTTCAAGGATGAAACATTCCTTGTTATTGGAGTTATACATTAAAAGCTCCAATTTAATTCATTAAGTGCTCCTGGGGCATTGATAGGGAGATTGTAAAAAGAGTAGAAATGACCGGGCACGGGGGCTGACACCTGTAATCCCAGCACTTTGGGAGGCTGAGGTGGGTGGATCACAAGGTCAGGAGTTCAAGACCAGCCTGATGAATATGGTAAAACCCTGTCTCTACTAAAAATACAAAAATTAGCCTGGTGTGGTGGTGTGAGCCTGTAGTCCCAGCTACTCTGGAGGCTGAGGCAGGAGAATCGCTTGAGCCTGGGAGGTGGAGGTTGCAGTAAGCTGAGATCATGACACTGCACTCCAGCCTGGGTGACAGAATGAGATTCCATCTCAAAAAAAAAAAAAAAAAAAAAAAAAAAGTAGAAATTTCAGTCTGGTTGGAAACTGTGACATATGTTCAATTTAACTTAATAAATAATATTTTGTGGGCATATCACATGGCTGGTACTGTCCCAGGCTCCAGGGATACAGAAATGAGTAAGACTAAGTTGTCAGCTTTGAGGACTTAATGGCTTAGAAGGAGACAGCACCCCAGAAGTTCCACATCATGTGTTGATTCGGTTCTTCCAGGTCGATGTGTTTACGGTCATTACGTGTTCTTTACATTGCTTGAGTTTTGCGGCTGTTATGGCCTCTTTTGAATTGTAATATCTAGAAAACCAGTGGAATGAAGAACAGGGGATCTTTGTATCCAAACCCACTGGAAACAGTGAATGCATTAGGGAAACTTGAGAAGAGAAGCATTCTCAAAGTGCTACGGCAGCACTGATAGCAGGTATTTCACCCACCCTGGGGGTAAAGGGACAGCTTCCTGGAGGAGGTGACACCTGAGCTAAATCTGGGGACAAAAGAAACAGTGGAAGTAGGGGGCAGCAGCATCGTTAGGAACATACAGGTACGCAGCGACAATGTTAGCGCCACAGCAGTTCTGTGCTGTTCAGAGGTGAACCGTGCCTCGGCGGGTGGTGCCGTGAAACCGGTAAACCATGCTCCGGAGCCTGCACTCTGACTTCGGCTGATGGAGACTCACAGATGTTCTCATCAGGGTCTGGCCCTTTCGTGTTTTAGATAAATCTCACTGGTGACCACCTGAAGGGTGAGTTGGATGGGGGACAGAGTGGACACTGGAGACTCTGGAAAGATGTTGGTTGGAGAGCACCGTCATGACCCCCTGTCCTTTCCTCTCTGCTGGGATCATTGACCAGTAAGACAAACGTGGCTCCCTGTTGGAGCCTAGAGAGGGATCCCAAACACATCCGGAGCTTTGCGCATGAGAGGTAGTGCGGGCAAGGGCCAGTGGAGGGTTGCATTGGTGCACCATTATTTGCAATACTGAGGGAACGGCCAAGGACCTGGGAGGAAGCCAGACTTTCTGGCAAAGCCAAGGCCAGAGCCTACTGCTCCAGAGGGCACAGGCTGTGGATTCCATGGGTCTTGGTCCCCCTCAAGAGGAACTGCCCTGCTGGGCTGAACTGCTCTCCTTCCATGTGGAGAGGACTGGCCCTCCCGAAGTCCCTGAGATCCTGGGTGTCCCTTCAGGGGCTTCAGTCAAGAGGCCCCCGCTACCCAGGCTGCTGGGCCCTGACTCATAGGAGAAACAGTTCCTCCTCAAGTGGCCAGCTCCCCCGGCCTGCAAGAGCTTGACATCCAGATCTGCATTACATGATGTAAGTAGGCAGAGAAAGGCCCTGAACCATTTAGCAGGCTCGGCGGCTTGAAGGGAAACCTAGCCAAAGCCAGGCTAGGGAGTGCTAGTTCAGACTTGGGAAGAAACAGGTAATTCAAAGCCATGGTGTAAACCTCACTGAAATATTAGACTACATTGCAAAGGAATGGTCAAAGAGCTGAAAAAAAAAAAAAGTTCCCGGAAATAAAAAAAATATTTTTAAATTAAAAAAAAGATGAAATAGGTTAACGACCAAAAAAAAATGGAACAAACATTGATTTAGTAATTTGGACAATCAAAAGAGTGACGAGATCACTGATTACCTGTGGTCCCAGCTCAGCTACTAACTGATTCACAGGTATTAAAACAAATAAACAAAAAAACGACCAGTGAAGTCATAGTGTTCATCTTCTCAAGGGTTTTATATGTACCGCATTTTCACAATATCATCTTCTGCAACATTTCACTGAATAGATTCAGTTCTTCTAGATCAAAGCATCTACATGGATGGAATGGGGCATCTATTACGGTTGCTTTTGTGTTGTGATATCTAGAAAACCAGTGAAATGAAGAACAGGAGATCCTGCTAAAGGAGATCCTTTGTATCAGAACCGATTGCAAACAGGAAAAGCAGCAGTTAAGGGAACATTCGTAGGTTGAAATGTGTTGCAGCTTTTCCCTAGTTTACAAATGAGACATGGCTCATAAGTGGTTCACAGAAACATAAAAACAGAGATGAAACCAGGTGCGGTGGCTCACGCCTGTAATGCCAGCACTTTGGGAGACCGAGGTGGGTGGATCACGAGGTCAGGAGATCGAGACCATCCTGACCAACGTGGTGAAACCCCGTCTCTACTAAAAATACAAAAAATGAGCTGGGTGTGGTGGCGCGTGCCTGTAATCCCAGCTACTCGGGAGGCTGAGGCAGGAGAATTGTTTGAACCAGGGAGTCAGAGGTTGCAGTGAGCTAGGGTCATTCCACTGTACTTCAGCCTGGCAACAGAGCAAACAAACAAATAAACAACAACAACCCTCCCCCCCAAAAAAAAAGCAGAGATTAAAACAATAATGTAAACACCACAACCCAAACATAGAATGTGCAAATACAGAATGTGACTCCGTGTGCTGGAACAAGTAAAACTGTACAATTTGTCAAAAGAGGAGTGCAAATAAGAGGAATGAGAGCAAATAAATGAGAAACTGGATTTTAATGGAAGCAATCTATTTCCCCCGGTCCCTAATAAGTTGTTTGTTATGAAACTTCGTCAAGTATAAAATGGAGCCTTCAAAGTTCTGGTGTTGTTCCCAGACAAAGCACACAAACCTCTTTAGTTATCTTCCAACTGATTAATTTTGTTGCTAATGGCAGAGACGAGACTGAAATTACAGCGACATCGTTCAGAATTCCAGTGTCCTCATAGCAGAATAAACACTGTTGATGGGAAGCTTGTAAAACCAGCCAAAAAACAGATGATAAATATACATGGCGCTAAGGGAAATGAGTTACTGAAAAATTTGTTTAAAAAATGGTGCTGTTGGACCTGACAGGCAATGTGAAAGAGCAGTTGCAATCATGCAAGGTTGGCAGAAACTCCTGACATGTAGGTAGAGTATGAACTGGCTCACGGCACAGGTGTGATGCATACATGAGGGAAAAGAGCTTAGAGAATTGTGTCTTTTCTTTTGGTCACTAAAACAGCATGTGCTCAGAAAAAGATTTTTCATTTAGTTGCTGATTAGTTTGTGAGCTGTGGTATAGATTTGCAAATATGTGTTGGAATCTTCTCTCAGTATACTTACCTATGTGTATAGCAAGGCAGTGCAGTGATTGATAAAGGATTTTTTTTTTTTTTTTTTTTGAGACAGGATCTTGCTCTGTTGCCCAGGCTGGAGGCAGTGGTGAGATCATGGCTCACTGCACCCTCAACCTCCTGGGCTCAGGGGATCCTCACACTTCAGCCTCCTGGGTAGTTGGGACTATAGGCACAAGACACCACGCCTGGCTAATTTTTGTACTTTTTTGTAGGGATGGGATTTTACCATGTTTGCCCAGGCTGGTTTTAAACTCATCAGCTCAAGACTACAGGCGCGAGCCACTGTGCCCAGCCTGCTCTGCAGTGTGGATCTGCATGTGAGTCTCTTCCCTGAGAACAATTGGTAGCCAGTGGTATTTAGCCTTCTTGATCTCGATTCAAGATTGATGAAAATAATGAAAATTGTGACTCTATTCACATTGTATCCACTGGGCACCTAGTATAAGACGTTTGCAACACTCAAGTATCCTGTCCAAGAGAAAGCAGCGCTCAAGAGTTTTTGAAAGCAGGAATGAAACAGGAACATTTCTTCATGGCTGATAATACCATAAACTATTTCTGAGGCTTCAAGTGCTTTGCTGGCTGGTGTTCTCTCAGCCCTGTTTTTATTGTCTTTAGAGCTGGAACCTCTTGCCTCAGGGCTGAGTGACCATGAATTTTCACATCAAGGATAAGATACCAACTTCCAACAGAACAGTGAGGGAAAGTTTGTCTTTTATCAAACACTGGATGATTTTCTTCTCAGGGAGAAACAAATCAATGATTTATTATTTGGCATATTTTAAAATTACCTCCAGGGGCTGCAATGGAGCGTGAACAGCTACTTTCCAAAGAGTAGATTAGGAATCCATTGAGCACCGATGCCAAGCCCAGAGTCATGCCTCCAACTTTTCAGGGTGATGTGCTTATTGACTTAGCATCTGACAGAGAGCTGAAAGAGCCTTCAGTGAGTCATTGTCCACGATCTCCGTGTCCCTGTTCAACCCAGATATCTAGCACTCGCTGACAGAGCCAAACTCTTGCTGCCCTGCTCAATAACTCACAACTGGTAAGTTTAGGTAAATATAGAAGAAGCCAGTCAGATGCGGAATCCTGTGACATAAACTATGTCATCAGTTCTAAGAGTGAAAGAGTTCCAACTGTCATTTTTTTCATTGATCTGAAATGAGTAGTATGGATTTTATGTCTTCTGATTTTTATCATAACATTTACAATGAATCTCTTGAGACATGACCTAAAATTTTTGCTTGAAATGCCCATTAAGTGGTCTGTGGATGGCGAGCCAAAGTTAGAGAAATCTTGGTTTAACCTAACAGAGCTTGTTAAAGAAATGCCCTTCCGTTCCTTATGGGGTGGAGTACATTTTCCTGTTCTTCTAGGAACATTTCTCTCCTGAGAGGGTCTCTATTAATCAGGTTTTTTTTCCAGAGAAACAAAACAAATAGGAGATATATACGTATATATGTAGGTATGTATGTATACAAAGAGGCATACCTTGGAGACGTTGCTGGTTTAGTAAATATTGCTATACAATGAGCCACATGAAATTTTTCTTTTCTCAGTGCATACAAATGTTATGTCTGCACTATATTGTAGTCTATTAAGTGTGCAATAGCATTATGTCCAAAAAACAATAAACACACCTTAATTAAAAATACTTCTAAAAATGCTAATAATCCTCTTAGCCTTCAGCAAATCATAATCTTTTTGCTGATGGAAGGTTTTGCCTTGATGTTGATGGCTGCTGATTGATCAGGTGGTGGTGGCTGAGGGCTGGAGTGGCAGTGTCAATTTCTTATAATAAGATGACAGTGAAGTTTCTCACATTGATTGACTCTTCATTTCAGGAAAGATTTCTCTGTAGCATGGGATGCCGTTTGTTAGCATTTTACTCACAGTAGGATTTCTTTCAAAATTGGAGTCAATCTTCTCAAACCCTGCTTCTGCTTTATCAATTAAGTTTATGGAATATTCTAAACCTTGGTTGTCATTTCAACAATACTCACAGCATTTTCACCAGGAATAGATTCCATCTCAAGAAACCACTGTCTTTTCTCATCCATAGGAAGCAGCTCCTTATCTGTTCAAGTTTTATCATGAGGTTGCAGCGGTTCAGTCACATCTTCAGGCTCCACTTCCAATTCTAGTTCTCTTGCTATTTCCACCACACCTGCAGTTCCTTCCTCCACTGAAAACTTAAACTCCTTAAAGTCATTCATGAGAGTTGGAGTAAATTTCTTCCCGAGTCCTACTAATGTGGATATTTTGACCTTCTTCTATGAATCACAAATGTTCTTAATTGCATCTAGAGTGGTAAATCCTTTCCAGAAAGTTTTCAACTTACTTTTCCCAGATCCATCAGGGGGATCATTATCTATGGTAGCTATAGCCTTGTGAAATGTATTGCTGACGTAATAAGACTTGAAAATCAGAATGACTCCTCAATCCCTGGACTATAGTATGGATGTTGTGTTAGCAGGCATGAAAACCTTAATTTCTTTGTATATCTCCATCAGAGTTCTTGGGTGACTTGGTACACTGTCAGTGGGTGGTAGCATTTTGAAAGAAAATTTTTTTTCTGAGCAGTAGGTCTCAACAGTGGGCTTAAATATTCAGTAAACCATGTTGTAAACAGATGTACTGTCATCCAGGCTTCATTATTTCATGTATACAGTATAGGAAGAGTAGATTTACCGTAATTCTCAAGAGCCCTAGGATTTTCAGAAGGGACAATAGCATTGGCTTCAATTTAAAATCACCAGCTTCATTAGCCCTTAACATGAGAGTCAATCTGATTTTTGAAGCATTGAAACCAGGCATTTACTTCTCACTAGTCATGAAAATCCTAGATGGCATCTTCTTCCAATGCAAGACTACTTGGTCTACCCTGAAAATCTGTTGTTTAGTGAAGCCACCTTCATCGATGAGCTTAGCTAGGTCTTCGGGATAACTTGCTGCAGCCAGCTTCTACAGCAGCACTTGCTGTTTTACCTTGCACTTTTATGTAATGAAAATGCCTTTTTCCCTTAAACCTCATGAGCCAACCTCTGCTAGCTTCCAACTGTTCTTCTGCAGCTTCCTTACCTCTCTCGGATTTCATAGAATTGAATAGAGTTAGTGCCTTCCTCTGGATTAGGCTTCGGCTTAAGGGAATGTTACGGCTGTTTTGGTCTTCTATCCAGACCACTCAGACTCTCTCCGTAACAGCTATAAGGCTGTTTCCCTTCCTTATCATTAGTGGGTTCACTGGAGTAGCTCTTTTAATTTCCTTCAAAATCTTTTTCTTTGCATTCACAGCTTGGCTAATTGTTTGGCACAAGAGACGTAGCTTTTGGTCTGTCTTGGCTTGGACATGCCTTCCTGAGTTTAACCATTTCTAACTTTTTTTTTTTTGAGATGGAGTCTCGCTCTGTCACCCAGGCTGGAGTGCAGTGGCGTGACCTCGGCTCACTGCAACTTCTGCCTTCCTGGTTCAAAGGATTCTCCTGTCTCAGCCTCCCAAATAGCTGGGATTACAGTCACATACCACCATGCCTGGCTAATTTTTGTATTTTTAGCAGAGATGGGGTTTTGCCATGTTGGCCACGCTGGTTTTGAACTCCTAACCTCAAGTGATCTGCCTGCCTTGGTCTCCCAAAGTGCTGGGATTACAGGCATGAGCCACTGTATCTGGCCTCTAGCTTTTAAGTGAGAGATGTGCAATTCTTCCTTTCATTCCAACACTTATAGACCATTGTAGGATTATTCAGTGGCTTAATTTCAATAATATTGTGTCTCAGGGAATATGGAAACCCAGGGAAATAAAGAGAGATGAGGAAACAGCCATGGGTGGGGTAGTCAGAACACCGACATTTATTGATGAAATTCACCATCTTCCATGGGCATAGTTCGTGTCCCACCCACCACAACAATTACAATAGTAACATCAAAGGTCACTGATCACAGATCACCATAGCGATATAATCATAAGCATAATGTTTAAAACATTATGAGAATTTCCAGAATGTGACACAGACTCACAATGTGAGTACCCACTGTTGGAAAAATCTTAATGATAGAATTGCTCAACAGAGGATTAACACAAACCTTCAATTTGTAAAAAACACAATGTCTGCAAACTGCAATAAAGCAGTGCTCAATGAAATGAGATATACCTGTATGTATGTGTGTGTGTGTGTGTATGTCTTATATATCTCATATGTATGGATATGGAGGAAAAGATATATTGTAAGGAATTGGCTCATGTCATCACAGAGGCTGAGCAGTCCCAAGATCTGAAGTTCAAAGGCTGAGAACCAGGAGAGCCAATGGGGCAAGTTCCAGTCCAAGTTCCAAGGCAGGAGATCAGTATTCCAGCTCCAAGGCCATTAGGTAGACGGAGAGAGTAAATTCCCTCTTACTCAGCCTTTTGAAAATTCAGGCCTTCGATTAATGGGATGAGGTCTGCCCACACTGGGGAGGGCAATCTGCTTGACTCAGTCTACTGATTCTAATGTCAGTCTCATCCAGAAACACCCTTATACACATACCCAGAATAACATTTAACCAAATATTTGGGCACCCCATGGAGCAGTCTGGTTGAAACGTAAAATTAACCATTGCAGGGTCCTCAGCCCTCCTGAATGTAAGATTACAAGTGCATTCCAACAGTATCTATGCAAGCTGTGGATGAACTCAGCAGACAATAGAGCTTAAATTGAAGCACCAGAGTGCACACAATCATGTTAATATGCTTCTAGTGTGACTGTACCATCAATTTTCTGGGTCTGCCTGGAACCTCGATGTTTCTAAATCACTATCCTCAGAAAAGGACTCACATATCAGGGTCCTTAATTGCAAGTAACAGACACTGATTCTGAGTGACGTTAGTAGCAAAGTAATTTATTAAGAGGATGTTGGGTAGCTCACACCCACTCACTGAGAGGTCTTGGAAAACTGGACTTGAAGGCTACATAACTGGGGGCCATGATCAAAATTACTTTTGTAGAATTGGTTCTATTTCTGTGTGACTATCACAGCTGCCTCTGCCACCCCATGGAGAGAGCACCGCCGACACTTCCAGCTCTGGATGAGCAATAGCCATTGTTGCTCCGGAGTTCGTTCTTGGTCCAATGCTGCCAGATAGAGGCAGCCTGAGTCCCCAAACTGAAGAAGTTGGAGTCGGATGCTCGAGGGCAGGAAGCATCCAGCAGGGGAAAAAGATGTAGGCTGGGGAGCTTCACACCTCTCTCCTTTTCATGTTTCCCTGCCTGCTTTATATTGGCCAGCAATGATTAGCTGGTGCCCACCAGGTTCAGGGTGGATCTGCCTTCCCCAGCCCACCAACTCAAATGTTCATCTCTTTTGGCAACACCCTCACAGACACACCCAGGATTAATACTTTGTGTCCTTCAATCCAATCAAGTTGACACGCAGTTAACCATCACAGCAAGTGAGGCGGGGTTACTAAGAAATAGATAACAAACATTGCAGCGGTTTTTAGTAGTGTGTTCAGGGGAGAATCCTTGATCAGTTGACATTGGAGCAGGGACCTGAAGGCGATAAGGAATGAGTGATGGGGTTGTCTAGGGGAGAGCCTTCCATTTTCTGATTAAGGTGGGTTAGGTTATTCTGGCAAATCCTGTTCCTAAAAATAACGAAAATGTTGGATTTTTTAAATACACTTTTTATTTTGGAATAAATTTAGGCTTATGCAAACATTATTAGGACAGTATAGAGAGCCTCCATCTACCCCTCACCCAGTTTCCTTGATTGTTAATATCTTACAGGACCACAAGACATTTGTCAGAACTAGGAAACCAGCATTGGTGCAAGTCTATTAACTCCAGGCATTATTTGAATTTCATAAGTTTTTAAGTTACCATCCCTTTCCTGTTCCAGGATCAAATCCAGGATGCACATGGCATCTACTTGTTATGTCTCCTCGGTTTCTTCTGATTTGTGACAGCCTGGCTTTGCTTTTCCTGACCTTGACAGTTTTGAGTATTGGCTATTTTGTAGAATGCCTCTCAATTGGATTTTGTCTGATTTCCTTCCTTCCTCCCTTCCTCCCTTCCTTCCTTCCCTCCCTCCCTCCCTCTCTCCTTCCTTCCTTCCTTCCTTACCTCCCTCCCTCCCTCCTTCCTTCCTTCCTTTTCTTTCTTTACTAATTTTTTTAAAAATGTGTTGAAATACACGTAACTGAAAACTTGCTGTTGTAACCATTTACGTATGTCCATTTCGGTGGTATGAATACATTTATAATGTGCAACCATCACCATGATCCCTCTCCAGAGCACTTTTCATCTTGTAAAAATGGTACTCTATAACCCATTAAACAACAATTCCCTTTTTCCCTTCCCCCACAGCCCCTGGCAACCCCATTCTACTTTCTGTTTCTGTGAATTTGCGTTTTCTAGGTACCTCCTTAGTAATGGCATCATATGATGGTCATCCTTTTGTGACTGGCTTATTTCACTGAGCATAGTCCTCAAGGTTCGTCATGCAGTAGAATGTGTTAGAATTCTCTTCCTTTTTCAGCCTGAGTGGTATCACATGGTGCGGATAGACCACACTGTGTTTATTTATTTACCCATTGATGGATATTTAGGTTGTTTCATCATTTGGCTCCTGTGAACAATGCTGCCATGAACACTGGCCTACCAAGTGTTTAATTTGAAATGTTAGCTAGCTTATATATTCACATGGCTCAAAAACTAGTGGAAAGTCTTGCTCCCACCCGTGTCCATGTCACTCAGTTCCCTTCTGCAGCCTTTGTTATCAATTTCCTATGTGTCTTTCCAGAGATATATGACTTTCCTTTCTTTTCGGCAGAGATGATGCTGACTATCCTATATACACTGTTCTGCACCTGTTTTTAACCACGTTTCTTGGAGATCTAAGTTAAGAGTATTCTTGTTTTGTATAGCTGCATACAGTATCATTGTATGGATGTACCATATTTTATTCAACCGCCCCAGATTGATTGACATTTAGGTGCTTTCCAAGTCTGTGCTTTAGAAACACGGCTGCAGTGAATAATCTTGTAGAACTGTCATTTTTTAAATGCATAAATATATTTGTTTGATACATTCCTGGAAATGGAATTAGTCAAAAGACATTGCATGAGTAATGTGTATGCATAGAGTCAAATGTATATAGATAGATGTCTATATATATCTCAAAATTACTCACATATATATGAGGGATATATTTAGCCAAATTGCCCTCTATGGAAGCAGTCCCAGTTTATGCTTCCATCAGCAATAGGAGAGTGCCTGCCTGCGTGACCTTGCCAACACGATGTGTTATCCAAGATTTTAACCTTTTCTAATTGGACAGGTGAAAAAGTGTTTCTGCTATCCAAAAAAAGACTTGTCCAAGGATGTACATAATGGCCTTATAAAACTGTGTAAGAAACACTGTGCCAGTTTTAAAAAAAAAAGGGTTATGCCAAGAGTATGGCATATGCCTGTAACCCCAGCTGCTCGGGAAGCTGAGGTGCAAGAATGGCTTGAGTCCAGGAGTTTGAAACCAGACTGGGCAACATAGTGAGACCCCGCTTCTAAAAAGTAAAAAAGGCTGTGAAAATCATGCACCTCCACGGCATCCTCCTCAGTGCCCATCTCAGAGGGCCTGTGGAGGACAGTGGGCAAGGCAGCACCTCCAGGGTCCAGGACAAGGGGCCAGAGAGGCCAATGGGCAGAGGGGATCATTTCAGAGGCAGAACCAGGGGTTGCTGGCCTGGCACAGTGAGGAGCTCCAGACTCTGCCAGCCAGAGTGTCTGCTCTGTTCACGTTTAGTGGGATACAGTATGCATGTTGTGGATGGGTGACTACTTAGTATTTTCCTCTTTTCTGAAAAATGTTGATTCACTTATTCTATTCCTTCCTTGATACTGTTGAGCAGATGAATTAAATAATGTGGTTTCTTTAGCTTATGGGTCACTAGGCCTTGAGAAGGCACATTTGGACCTACGATCCTGGACTTTGAGCTAGATGCGGCAACTGGATCGGGTATTAGGATGTTGGGATCTCTGGGTAGGCTGTGGCAGACACTGTAGGATCCTCGGTGAACATTCACCCCACTTTCCTTTGGCCTCTTCTTTCTTGCTTACTGGTTTTGCTGGGGGTGAGTAGCATTTGCCCAGCAGAAAGTTATGAGTAGTGATGGATTTATCCTAATCCAGAAGCCTTCGGAGCAATGGTTTGCTTTTCTGGTAAAAAGAACAGATGAAACTGGTCCATTCTTTCTCTCATCTTTCTACCTTGATGCAGGCAAGCTGCCTGGAGCTGCAACAGCTGTCTGGTAATGATAAGGTGACAACTAAGGATGACAGGGCAGGACAGGAAAAAGGAGGCTGGCTGGGCCTCTGGTCTTACTGAGCTGCTGTATCAGCTCTGCAATTCTGATTTCCAGAGTTCTTGTTATGTGATATAATTAAGTCTTTATTGCTGAAGCCACTATTAACATCTATATTCCATTGCTTACAGCTGGGAGCATTCCTAATGTATACACATGAATGGCCAAAGTCTCCTTTCTCAATGTTTTTAAAAGTGTCATAAGCTCTGATCAGTTCAAACAACCAATCTCAGGTTCCTCTCCTACTTTCCTTCAGGATTGATTACCCAAACCACCCTACTTGCTGTGTCAGTTTTCAAGAACTGTGAAGGGTCTGAGATTTTATACTGCTTGCAAGCTAATAAGTCAGCTTGACAGAATTTTATGGATGCTGGCAAAAGACGTGAGCCTCCTGGTTCAGAGACAAAGGACTTTGTTACTCATTGCAATGACTGTGGCCAGAATATCATCATTTATACCGCTTCCCTGAGCCCCAGGGATGTGAAGATGTTTAGGTGATACCTTTATACAAAGTGGAGTTCATTTCAAGAGAGAAATCCCAAGCCTAAGTAACCTAAATCTTTTATAATGAGTTTAATTCAGCCTGTCCAACTTACACCCTGGAAGGAGACATTATCTTTGTTATTCTGCATAGAGAACAAATATGCCTTGGCTTCTCCTTCTGAGGACCTATCTCTGTTTTCCAAAGCTGTTCATTCTATAAACATCCTTGGAAAGATACCCTGGAATAAAGACAGTGATAACCTCTGCTCTAAGACATGCACAAAGCTGAGAAACCCATGGAAATTGTCTCCCAATATTAGACTGTATTCTTAGTTGCAAGTAATAGAAATGGACTCTGGCTGGTTTAAGCAAAAGGAACTTGTTAAACCAATGTAAGATACAGCCACTTTAGAGAACTACATATATGGCAATATCTAGTTAGCCTGGGGAGGCTCATAGGGAAAGACCTATCAATTCTACTCCTAGGAATATACCATCTAGGAACCCTGGCACACAAAGACCAGAAGAGATGTGTCGGAGTCTACAGCAGTATTCTTTATATTAACATAACATTAGAAATAACTCAAATGTCTGGCTATAAGGGAATGTACAAATTGTGATACATACTTTCAGTGGAATTCTCTTAGAGTCACAGGAATAAAAATGAGTGAACTAATAGCCACATGCATCATCCTGGAATAATTAATAATCATAGTGTTGAGTGAGAAAAAGCCAGTTTCAGAAGGATATGTAGAGTATGACACCATTTATGTGAAGTTTAAGGATATACAGGATGGCCAGGCACTGTGGCTCA
Source organism: Sapajus apella (assembly GCF_009761245.1). NCBI lineage: Eukaryota > Metazoa > Chordata > Mammalia > Primates > Cebidae > Sapajus > Sapajus apella. The sequence continues at coordinate 956,273 of NW_022437090.1, read as the reverse complement.
CGCCTGTAATCCCAGCTCTTGGGGAGGCAGAGGCAGGAGGAGAGCTTGAGCCCGGGAGTTTGAGACCTGCCTGGGCAATATAGCGAGACGCTGTTCGAAAAGAAAAACAAAAGAATATACAGGATGACGCCATGTCATGCTCAGGGTTCCCTAATATATAGTAAAGTATTAAAGGTGCATGAAAATGGGAATACCAATTCCAAGCAGTATGTTGTCTCTCCATGGGGAGGCAAGCAGAATTTAACTAATTTATCCAAGCTTCACATTTAAGTTTTATTATTGATTAAAATTCTCTAAGAAATAATGTTGATTAGCTTAGTAGAAGGATAGAGACATGCAAGCCTGAGCTCAGAGGCCACCGAGCCAGGACCAAGGGATATAATCCCAGAGCATTCCAGTACAGAGTGGGTCTAGGGAGGACACAGCTGTTGTCTTGCTGAAGACTACACCCTTGGTACCAGCACCAGGAGCCCTGGCTCTGGACACGGGTTGCCGCCCTAGCAGTTCACCACTCTTCCTCCAGGGACTCAAATATTGTTGAGAATCATCTGTGGTCCTTGCTTCCTTGCCTCACACACCTGTTTCAAAGTCTAGGCCGTGAGATCGTGCTCTAGCAGCAGGAGGACTGGGAAGGTAACCAGCTGGCGTTTTGGGCCCCTGTAGTGGGAGGTAGCCTCTGCCTCTCACTAAAATTCATAAGATTGGGAACACCTCAAACATTGAAAGGAGGTTCAGAGGCTGGGTGCTCCAAAGAGTGACAATTCATGACAAAGATCAATCCATGTGGTCAGGTGGAGTGTGTAAGGAAATCATCCTAGGAAACAGGAATAGAAGAAGTGATAACATTGAGGTGGTGTTTTTCTAGATAGTACGAGGAAAACAGTATGAGATAAAATTTCGTAAGCTGAACTTTACCTGGTTATGAGGAGTACTGAAATGTCAATTCCTCTGTCCATGGTTGTTTTCTAATGAGTTATTTTTTTAATTAAACTGAAGCGATCTCCTTTGTTAGTCTGTAAGCTCTTCAAAGTCTAGGACCATTCCTTACTTTGGAGAGATGCCATATTTGCTCTGGGAAGCCAAGGGCATTTAGGGCAGAGGGAACTGGGCATGAATCCTGAGTCTGCTGCTGCTTAGCTGAATGGCAGTGGCTCCATTAGACAGCCATTCTCAGTCTTGGCATGTTTGAAGCCATTCCTGTACACTTTATAAAATTAGTCATGGAAGAAGGAACAGGAAGAAACTAAGATAAATACTGAGTGTGCCTGCTTGCAGCACACCCAGTATTAATCATGAGGGCAGCCTGCTCTCTGACCTGCTTCCTCCTAGCTGTTTGGTGCATGTTGCCTCAGAATCACATAGACCCTGCAAGATTGTAGTTCCCCTTAACTGCTCTATAGATAACAGCTTGAATGTTACAAAGTGTTACATTTTCCATTTGAGATATTCTTTCAGGTTCTGCATACCAATGAAGCTACTGACGTCAGCTGGCCTGAAGGACCTCACAGGAGCTGACTCACCGAAGAATGCAGTTTCCACATTCTGATGATTTCATCCTCTCTCCTCTAACCAATCAATGACCTCAATTTTCCAGTTCCTTGCCCTCCATGGTCGCTTAAAAAAACCCAGTCTAGAGCTCCTCAGGGTGATGGATATGAGGGCCTCCTTCCATCTCCTTGCTTAGAGCCCTGTGATCATTAAACTCTTTCTCTGCTGCAAACTCTGCTGTCTCAGTGTAATTGGTATGTTACTGTGCAATGGGCATACCAACCTGTTGGTCCTGTAATATCCTCACGAGCAAAATGGAGCTTGCATCCACTTCTCTGTGTGGTAAAGATGAAATTCAACATGAATAAAATGATGTTCAGTAGATGTTCAGTAAATATTTCTTCCTTTCCCTTAGGTCCTTCGGCCCTTTCTGTTTCTCTTTAGGATGTAGCACTGGGCTTAGAAAGCCCTTGGCTGGTGTTTGCTGAATGAACTTGGCTTCATCATAACATTTGTGGACATGCTTCTTCCCTTTCTGTTTATAGCTGCCATGTGTGAGCTTATCTATAGCCCTTTTGCCAGCTTGGTATAATTCTGTTTTTCATGGGCAGCCTTTAGAAAATTCTTATGTGCCAAGATGACTTCACTGTTGCTTGTTTTCTTCATTCACTAAACAATTCATTTAACAAATGGAAAGACCAGATATGTGCTTGGCTCCAGTGGTAAATAACATGGATTTCACTGCCATGAAACTGGCAGCTACAATCAGAGGGACAGGCTTGACAATCTGCCCCCCCTAGAATGGTGAACTCAGACAGTGCACAGCTCTCACGGCCACCTAACCCAGCAGTTCAACATATGCAATTTTATTCTGCTGTCATGCCATATAATTCTCAGGGTTTTCTAAAACAAAACAAAAAAAAAGAAGTTTTCAGTTAATTACTATTTAATCATCTTATCAATATTTTGAGAAAATGACATTCCTACACATATTTCCCAACATGCCCAAAGCTCAGCTTTTATTTACTTTTATTTACCAAGTCTCAGTGGTCTTTTGGGTAGGAATTAGCCAGGTCCCGTTTTAAATTTCTTGCTTCATGTAGTTTCGAAAAGCTCTACTTCCAGTTTTATCCCTACCTCTTCCCGCTGAGAAGGATCATGAATACAACAACTGCCTCTAAGCACTGATTATGAAGACGGCAGTGAAATTACTGTATCAACAGTCTCATTAATCCAATCACTCGAGATGAACCCTGGTGGAAATTAATAGTGGCTGTAATGTAGCAGGGGATTGGCCCACTGGAAGCACAGGATGGACTGCTGAGCCCATCTGGCTCCAAATTCTGATGTTCGATCCTGCGGGGGAAGGGAGGGAAGATGGGAAGGCACAGGCTTCCCGCAAGGCTGTTGAAAAGAGGTGAGGCTGTGGAGTGCGGTAACCGTTAAAACGAATGAATCAGGGCTAATGTATGGACAAAGCTCTAAACCATCATGGAAAGAAAAAAAAAGCAAGTTGCAGAATGATGTAAAACGTTTTGAAATCTGCAACTATTTATGACATTTATATGCGCATACAAGTTGCAGAGGGTATAAAATCTTTTGAAATCTACTAAACAACTCTTTATGGTATTTATATGTGCATACTTAAATAAAAAGCTATTAAATATACATGGGCACAACAGGGTCTGAATTCAGGATAGTGGTTGTCTCTGGGGAGGGACGAAGTTTGTGGGAGCTACCTGGGGACTCAAATGTTACAGTGCTTCAGTGAAAGACAAGAAAGAGCTGAAGCAAAAGGAAGGAACAGGTGTGAGGACAGGAGCTTTGCCACCCTGTGGACACAGCCAAGGTGATACAGTGAGAAGTGGATGGAGCTGGATGGGAGACCTAAATCCAGATTTAGAAAACCGAGTACCCCATGTTCTCAGTTAAGTGCCCTTAAATCATATGAGAACATGGGGTATTTGGTTTTCTGTTCCTGAATTAGTTTGCTAAAAATAATGCCCTCTTGCTCCATCCATGTTGCTGCAAAGGACATGATCTTGTTCTTCTTTATGGCTGCATAGTATTCCAGGGTGTATGTATGTACCACATTTTTTAAATCCAGTTTATTATTGATGGGCAGTCAGATTGATTCCATGCTTTGCTATTGTGAATAGTGCTGCAATGACCATATGTATACATGTGTCTTTATAATAGAACAATTTATATTCCTTTGGGTATATACCCAGTAATGGGATTGCTTGATCAAATGATATTTCTGCTTTTTTGGTCTTTGAGGAATCACCACGCTGTCTTCCACAATGAAGTTATTTGCGATCTGCTTCGATTTTAAGAAAAGAGAGTAGCCATCCAAGACAAGAAGAGACTGCGTGGACAGCAACAGCAAAGGGCTTGGAGGAGGAGGAAGAGGAGAAGAACAAATGACAGAGAAAGCATGGAAGGAAAGAGACCCAGACACAATCAGTCAGCCAGTCCCCTGCTACATTACAGCCGCTAACAGGATTGTTTGTGCTGTGGCTGGGTTGTGAGGACCTTGGGTGAGTTTTTGCAATCATTTCTGTGAAATGATGTGTTTCTGTGAAAATCCTTCCTCAATGTACATGGATTCATTGTGAAGACTGTTGAGGGAGGGATTCTTAGCAACCCAGGAGAGCTTTAGAGCAGGTATTGTCAGGCTGGGAAAAGAGCGAGATGCTCCCAGCAAGGGATCTCTGCATGCATCAGCACTACAGAGCTTAGATGTGGAAAACAAAATCATCCCCCCAAATATGAGGAAATACCTGGCAATTATAGAGAAAAATATCTCTAAAGCTATTCCACATTCCTTACCTTTAGGGATGGCTCCATGCCTGACCATAGCTGTTGAGACCTTCCAGACTCTTCTGTGTACAGGCTCACCAGGTAGGATGGGAAGAAAATGGAGGGGAAAAAACATCATTACCTACCTGTAGCAAATCAGCCTGCTCATCCTCAAGGGAACAAATTGTGTAAGATTCGTTTGCATCTGTGAGCCTGGGGCTCTTTATCTATGCTTTTGCACAGGGGACTTTTAGCTTACTGGGGACATACAGTGGATGAGGTTATATCTTGGAGACCCTCGCCTGCAGTCTCCCCTCAAAAGACGATCTCTTCAATGAACGGCACACTTGAAGCCACCCAGAATTTTGACTAATTGTTTGAGGTATTTTATTTTATTTAGCTTTTATTTTAAGTTCAGGCGTGCATGTGCAGGTTTGTTATATAGGTAAACTTGTGTCATGGGGTTTGTCGTACAGATAATTTCATCACCCAAGTATTAAGCCTAGTACCCATTAGTTATTTTTCTGGATCCTCTCCCTCCTCCCACCCCCTTCCCTCTGACAGGCTCAGTGTGTGTTGTTCCCCTCTATGTATTCATGTGTTCTCAGCATTTAGCTCTTATCAGTGAGAACATCAGGTATTTGGTTTTCTGTTCTTGCCTCAGTTTGCTAAAAATAATGCTCTCTAGCTCCATCCCTGTTGCTGCAAAGAACACGATCTTGTTCTTTTTCATGGCTGCATAGTATTCCAGGGTGTATATGTACCACATTTTCTTTATCCAGTCTATTATTGATGGGCATTTAGATTGATTCCATGTTTTGCTATTCTGAATAGTGCTGTAGTGAACATATGTATGCATGTGTCTTTTTTATAAAAAATCATTCTTTTGTAGAATGATTTATATTCCTTTGGGTACATGTCCAGTAATGGGATTGCTGGGTCGAATGGTATTTCTGTTTTTAGGTCTTTGAGGAATCACCACACAGTCCTCCATGATGGCTGAAGTAATTTGCGATCTGTTTGGATTATTTTAAGACAAAGGACCTCTGCCGGAGGTTGCGTTGTCTGTTGGGTTTGGGGTGTTCGTTGCATTTGTCTCTGCATGTCTGTGTCCATTCTCTGTCTGTGGCTGACTTGCTATGTCCGGGTCTCTTTCCTTCCACACTTTCTCTGTCATTTGTTCTTCTTCTCTTCTTCCTCCTCCAAGCCCTTTGCTGCTACTGTCCGCACAATCTCTTCCTGTCTTGGATGGCTGCTCTCTGTTCTCTCTTTTTCTTGGGTTCTGTCTCTTTCTCTCCTTCTCTGGTGTTTCTCTGAACGTTTTCTGGTGCCTATTGATTGGGGACCAATAGGATGTCTCTCTCTGTTGAAATGGTCACTTGGACTCAAACTATGACTTCTTCCCTATTTTTCCGCAGGAATGCACTTTGTCTTGAGTAGGGCTTGCTGGGAGGAAGTGATGGGGAGTGAACACGGTTTTCTTTTGCATGCGGCACGGTTCTCTCCCTTCTACCAGACACCTAGAGGGAGATGAGGCTGGGACCATGCCGAATTATCTTTGCCTCTGAGATGATACTGGGCTGTGTTTTAGAGAGTTACTTTCAGGGAAACAAATCCCAAGAAGGGGGCACAATATGACTTTGCAGTTCAGACACGGTTATCATTTTGGGATTTCAGAGAGCAGTTTACTAGAGAGAAAAATCCTCATTTCAGGCAGTTATAGCTTTTCACTACCACAGGTCCCTACTGATGGTATCAAAAGAAAAGTAAACAACAGGAAAAAATGGTTCCCTTTCTCCTGAGGTCTGTGTGGCCCCTTGTCCGCCTGTACTCGCCACACTGGGGTTGTGGAAAGTGGACTGAATTGATCTAAGCTTGTGGAACTAATCTGCACCCTAAACCGACAAAGGCACGGACCAAGGCATCAAACAGTGAAATAGTCGGGTGGTAAGGCTGTTTGAAGTCGGCAGACAGCGTGAGTTCAAGGTAGCCAGGAAGAGCTCCAGCTTCTTATCTGGGTGTCAAAACATTTTTAATTTTTTTGGTCAGTGATGATAAGCACTGTGGACTCAGGCTCAGGAGGTTTGGCTGCTAGTTCACAACTAGGTCTGTTTCTCTGGTTTTTGTTTGTTTTTTGTTTTCTTTTGAGACTCCATTACCCAGGCTGGAGTGCAGTGGCACGATCACGGCTCACTGCAGCATTGACCTCCTGGGCTCAAGCAATCCTTTTGCCTCAGCCTCCCAAGTATCTGGGACTACAGGTGTGTACCACATAACCTGGCTGATTTTTACACTTTTTGCAGAGATGGGAGTCTTGCTTTGTTGACCAGGCTGCTCTTGAACTCCTGGCCTCAAGTGATCCTTCTGTGTTTGCTCTAGCTAAGTGTTAATGCCAGAGTTAATCTACATTATGAGTACATCTATGCGATGCAAATACACACCCTCCCACCCATGTGTCATCGTGTAGATGCAGCCTATCTAGAGTGTAGGCAGATTCCCCCTTCCCTTTTGAGGTGACCCTGGCCCTGCTGCATGTCCTACAGGTTTTTCTGGGTGCTTGTTGCTTCTCACCAGCAGGCCTGGCGCTGCCAAGCACGTGGTTCACGCCTCCTCTGGGGCTCTGTCCCACCACGCTGCAAAGGTGTGGTACGGTCCCATGCCTTCCACCCCTGGGCCACGGCTGTCTTCCTTGTTCTGGACATCAGGACATGAAGGGGGGCTGCATGGGCTAGTGGGTCAGAGCACAGGCAGCAACCCCTGTGTCTGCCTCTTCAAGAGGGATCACAGTTAAATGAAAGCTCTTAGAGGAGGACCTGGAAACGCAGACTTAGAATCATCAGAGAGCCAGGTCAGCCTCCTGTGTTGACCCTCTTTCCTTGGACCTCAGGAATCTGACAGAACCAGTGAGCTTCGGTTGGGGCCTGCGAAGAGGGAGAGGTGCTCAGCTCTCCAGATGGACAGCCCCGCCCTGGCCCCGCCTCCAGGCCCCGCCCTGGCCCCACCCCGGCCCCGCCTCCAGGCCGTGCATCTCCAGGCCCAGAGAGTTTCCTTCATTAGCTCCTTGGCATTGGGCGCCCTGTCCATGCTGGGGACCTGGGCTCTTTTATTAAACTGGAAATCACAGGAGTTTACAGGATTGTGCCTTGTCCCATCTTAGATCTGAATGAGAGCTCCAAAGAGCTTCCATTTCCGTTTAACGGAAGTAGGATCTGGAGGGAGAGTACAGAATTTCACCTTATCAAAAAGAAATTTCCAATAAAGCCAGCCAAAGATAGAATAAGAGAGGCTAATGTCGACAAGAGGCAAGAGTTCATTGGGAAAGTTGTTGGAAGGACTCTGGCATTAGGTTAACAATAGGGCAAGGTGTCTTTAAGATTGCATTCTGTTCTAAGGCTCTGTGTCTGTAAAAGCCACGTGGCTCAGTGCAGCATCTGGTTTGATTCTTTGCTTGTTTCTTTATGCTTTTAAATAAGTTGTAGTTCTCTTTTACCATCTTAGAGCATGTTTAACTTTTATGGCAGCAAAGCCCAGTGAGGATTCTGATTCTTAGTCCCTCCCTTCTGCCCGATCACCTCCTTCCTTGCTACTTCAAACTTTCCTGATAAGGACCCATCATTCATTCACCCATCACTCATTCAGCAGATGCCAATCATCTGCTGTGAGCCAGGGCAGGGTTAGGCTGGGAGAAGGAAATAATCTGGATGAGATGTGTTTCCTGCCTTCAAGGATGTGTCATTCTGGGTTAGGCAGACAGACGCACAGGACAAAGAAAAGAATTTCTTTTGTAAAAGAATTTATTTTTTGTTTGGAAATTTAATTGTCTTAATTTGTGAGCATCCAAATGATATTAAAAGTACATGATAAAGTAGACGTCATCTGAAATCCTGCCCATTCGGAGACAACCACCTTTGTGTATCAGTTATATATCCATATGACAAAACAGATGTAAACAAAATGGTGGGATGATGCCTGAGTCCTGAACAGATTTGTATTGGATATGGTAAGTGTAATGATGGATTAAAAACACAGGGCATTATGGGAGTCCAGAATTAGACTGGGGGTGGGACACTTTCAGAACCTGAAAACATTCTAGATCCTTTTTCTTCCCTCTTTCTGGACATCCCAGTTCTTTTTTCTTTTTTTGAGACAGGGTGTTACTCTGTCACCCTGTCTTGAGTCTTGATGTCCTGGGCTCAGTCGACCCTCCTGCCTCAGCCTCCAGGGTAGCTGGGACCGTAAGCACATACCACTACATCCAGCTAATTAAAAGTTTTTTTCGTAGAGACGGAGTCTTGCTATGTTGCCCAGGCTGCATTCCAGTTCTATGGTTTCCAGCCTAGTTCTCCTGGTCCCCTCATTGCTGCTTCAATTGTCCCTGCTTAGAAAAAGGGACTTGCCTCTTCCCACTCAAATCAAAGAGCAAATTTATTGCTTGAAGCAATACATGTTTGAACCATACAGATAAAGAATAAAGAAATAAATGTTTGAAACATACAGATAAGAATGAAGAATAAAATCCCACATACCCATGACCCAGCTTCATCAAATCCTAATATTAAGCCATATTTGCCGGAGAATTCTTTAAAAGAAATTACACATTACAGACACAACTGAGGCCTCCTGTGTACCCTTCTGGGGTCTTTTCCTCTCCCTCCCTCTCCCCACAAAGGGGATCATTCTCATGAATTCAGCCTTCACCATTTCCGTTCACATTTTTATATTTTTGCCGCATAGGCTATGCATCCATAAAAATTATGAAGCCTTGTTTTGCCTGTTTAAAAAGTTTATATAAATCGGATCTTTGTTGTAAATATGTCCCACTGTGTCTCGAATTTTTTTTTGTTTTTGTTTTTTGGGTTTTTTCTCAACATTCCTTCTGGGATTTATTCAAAGGTGATAGATGCAGCTCTCGTTCTTTCATTTTAAAATGCCATCTGGCGTTCCAGTGTCTGAATGTAACCCAGTTGACTTATCCATTCTTCTGTGGTGGGCATTAGGTTATTTCCATTCGGAGGGACTTGTTTTGTTCTGTTTGTGTTAGGTACAATCAACATTCTTGAACATGTCTTTTTAGGCTCATGGGTAAGAATTTCTTCAGGGCATTTATAGATTTTAAACTGGTGGATCAGAGAGTGTGCACATTTTCAGCTGAACTGGATATTGCCGACTTGCTCTGAAAAGTCCTACAAATGTGTACTCCTATGTGCATTATGGGATTTCCTGTTTCTCTCCGTCTTTGCCACCCTTTGCCTGATGAGTGTTTGGATGTTTTGCCGGTCTGGTGGGTCCGAGGACTTTTCACTGTTTTACTTTTTATTTTCTTCATTGCCAGAGACATTGTACATCTTTTCATGTGTCTGTTTGCTACCTGGGTTTTCTCTCCTGGGAACTCTCTTTCTGTTGAGACAGCCAGGTGGGAGAGGGTTCCGGGAGAAACTTCATTTGCAGCTGGGAGGAGGCTGGCCCCTCCTCTTGCTGTGTGGAACCTGGAATTCAAGTGTTCTAGCGGGGACTCTGGCCATGTGGAGTCTCTGTTCACCCCCTTTCCTTTTCACCCAATAAAGCCCTGTGTTACTCACTATTCAAATTGTCTGCAAGCCTGAATTTTCGTGGCAGTGGGACAGAGAACTCCGTCTTTAGCTGAACTTAAGGAAAAGTCCTGCAACACCGTCTCTGCCCATTTTTCCCACGAATGTCACTGGCATCTTCCCTGTGAGAAGGAGAAAGCAGCTCCAGACATCCAGGAGCTGGTCTGGGACTGCCAGCAAGGCTTGTTGAACAACAAATTTCATACAGCATAAACACCAGATAAGGTCACACTGGGATCACGACGGATTAATACAAAAACAAGACCTCCCTAATGATGCTGGAACACAAATGATACAGGAACATTGCCCAAGCCACAGGATACCAGGCATACCCCTGTGGTAGGTAGAATTCTAAGCTGCCCCCAAGGTTTCTGGCCCCTGTTGTACCTGCACCCACCCCCGGTTACTTAGCAAACATTACTCTAGCTACTGCTGTGAAAGGAATTGACAGATGTAATTAACATCCCAAATCAATTGACCTTAAAGTAGGGAAATTAGGCCAGGTATGGTGGCTCATGCCTATAATCCTAGCACATTGGGAGGCTGAGGGGGTGGATTGCTTGAGCCCAGGAGCTCGAGACCAGCCTGAGCAGCATGGCAAAACCCTATCTCTACAAAGAATACAAAAAAATTAGCCAGGCCTGGTGACACATGCCTCTAGTCCCAGCTACTGGGCAGGCTGAGGTGGGAGGATCACTTGAGCCCAGGGAGGCTGAGGCTGCAGTGAGCTGTGATCATGTACGCCACCACACTCCAGCCTGGCAACGGGAAAAAAAAGGGGGGCGGGAAATTGTCCAGTTGGATCTGATGTAATCAAATGAGCCCTTTAAAAGCACAGTTTCTCTACAGTTTCTGTAGCTGGCCATGGAAGAGGAAGTTAGAGGGACACGTGTGGTCTGACCTAGAAGAAAGCCAACTCCATCCTGGGAACTGTCTCAGGGGCCACATGCCAGCAATGGCAGGGAGCCTCGAGGAGCTGACAGCAGGCCCCGGCCTTCAGCTAGATGGAACATGGGGACCTCAGTCCCATCGCTGCTAGGAAATGAATTCTGCCAGCAGCCAATGTGCCTGGAAGAGGATCCAGGGTCCAGAAGACAATGGCAGCCCAATGTAGCCCCAGCCCAGTGAGAGCCTGCGAGAGAATCCAGCCATGCCGCACCTAGACTGCAGACCTGTAGTATCTTCAGGAATGGGGAGAATACTTTGGTGGTATTTTATGGCACTAAGTTTGTGGTAATTTGCTACAAAGAAATAGAAGACGAAGACAGCCTTCTCCCAGACACTGGGAGTGATCACTGCATCTTTGCCACTTACAGCTTTAGCCTGAGCCTAGTTTCCCTCCTCCTAGGTAAGAGGCATTAAGATACTGAGTCACAGCCAGTTGCAGTGGCTCACACCTGTAATCCTAGCATTTTGGGAGGCTGAGGCGGGCAGATCACCTGAGGTCGGGAGTTGAAGACCAGCCTGACCAACATGGAGAAACCCCGTCTCTACTCAAAATACAAAATTAGCTGGGTGTGGTGGTGCATGGCTGTAATCTCAACTACTCGGGAAACTGAGGCAGGAGAATCACTTGAACCCGAGAGGCAAGGATTGGGGTGAGCTGAGATGGCACCATTGCACTCCAGCCTGGGCAAAAAGAGCAAAACGCCATCTCAAAAAAAAAAAAAAAAAAAGATACGGAGTCACAATGCTCCCCCTGCTTCCTGACAGCATCCATTCCTGAGCAAAGCCCTGCCTATTTAAGTCTTCCTCAAAACACCTAACACACGCGCAAACCCTTGACAAAGTCCTTTTGAACACCTTCTTCCTGGGGCACTCCACGCTCCCGATGCAGTGTGTTTTCCTTGGCTGCAATGTGTGATAAACTGGACCTGTTCAGCTGCAGGTGTGTTCCTGTGGTCTCTACTGGAGAATGAGGACTTCCTGCAAGGTGAGTACTGCCGGCCCTGGGGGACAAAGAACTGAACTGGAGCCTTGAGCTTTATGACTAGCGTTGGCACGCACTGGCCATGTGATACAATGGAGTCACCTACTTTTTGGGATCTTAGTTTTTTTCACCAGCAGAATGAGAAGGTGGGGCTGGGTGATCTGTAGGGGGGCTGCGTGGTGGAGTGGAAAGACCTCTGGAGTCAGCCAGTCCTCGGTTTAATCTTCGTTCTGCCCTCACCAGCCACGTGGCTTTGGATAAACATTCATTTTCCCCAGCCTCAGGTGCTTTGTCTCTCAACTGGGACCAAGGAACCAAACAAGTTTGCTGTGAGGATTAAAGTAAATGCAAATTTCTCGAATTACACAAATGGTTCTAATAATATCTAGATAAGCATTTTAAAGACACACGAATGTATAACTTAAAAATATTCTGACCTCAAAGTGTGTGAATCTTAACTAGTGCTTGTTTAATTTGTTCATTTTCCTCGTTTCTTTTTCTTTTTCTTTTTTAAGAGACAGTATCTTGCTCTGTTACCCAGGCTGGAGTGCAGTGGCCCAAGCGCAATTCACTGTAACCTGGAACTCCTCAGCTCAAACTAGTCTGCTCCTGATTCAGCTTCTGGAGTAGCTGGGACTATAGTGTGTGCTATCATGCGTGGCCGATATTTTATTTTTTGTAGAGATGGGGTCTTGCTATGTTGCCCAGGCTGGTCTCAGACTCCTTGCCTCAAGTGATCCTTCTGCCTCAGCCTCCCAAAGCATTGGGATTACAGGTACAAGTCACCTCACCTGTCCCTAAAGCTTGTTCTGATTACCTTAAGGTATCAACCATTCCAAGTATCTACCACTGGAATGACGTTACGCGTGGTATGATGCTGGTAGCTGATATGAATTATCACCACCTAAAGGTGAATACATCTCTTTCCTTCAGGACACTCTGTAGAAGATTCTCAGCAAATGTTTCTTCTCTCCCCTTTTTCTTCCCCAAGGATTCCGGCTCTTAGGTTTTATGATTATACGTGGTTACCCTCACAGGTATGTGTTCAAATGACTGCTAAATTTTATATATCACGCAAACACATGCAGAATCTCACCAGCCTTTGAAACTCCAGGGGAATCTCATCAGCATTAATACCTACACCTTGGCCAGCTGCAGTGGCTCATGTCTGTAATCCCAGCACTCTGGGAGGCTGAGGCAGGTGGATCGCCTGAGGTCAGGAGTTTGAGACCAGCCTGGCCAACGTGGTGAAAACCCATCTCCAGTAAAAATAAGAAAAATTAGCTGGGCATGATGGCACATACCGATAGTCCCAGCTATTTGGGATGCTGAGGCAGGAGAATCACTTGAACCTGGGAGGTGGAGGTTGCAGTGAGCTGAGATCTTGTCACTGTACTCCAGACTGGACAATAGAGCAAGACTACATCTTTAAAAAAACCCAATGCCTCATTAACCTCCACCTGTTGGCTTTCCCTTCAGAAGTCCACTTTCCTTCAGGTCTTCCTGGGAATTCCCAGTGAGTGTCTTGGGACTGCCACGTGAGTGGAGTGGCTTCCCACCCATGCTGGACTGTGGCCCCCGGAGCTGCAGCCTGGGGCCGGAGCCTCTCCCTCACAGCTCTGCCTGGCTGGCTGTTCTGCCAGCGTTCTCGGATCAAGGCGGTGCTTCTCCCAGGCCTCAGTTTTACAAGTGCCTGTGTCGTCTGTGAAGGAAGACAGCAGGAGGGTGTCCCCGCAATGCTGTTGGGATCTCGAGGGCTGATAGCAAATGCAGCCACTCCTGCGGCTCACCCACACGCTTTCTCCTAGGGGGCTGCCAACATGCCTGCATCAGCTGGCCTTGAGGAAAAGTCCTGCCACTCCTCACTACCCCTTAATTCTGGACCTGTGCCAAGTTCAGCTCATCTTGTCTAAACTCGTAATCATTCGTTTCTCTAGGGTAACAGAATGAAGTTTCTGAGGAGTCAGAGACTGATGGTTGGATGGATGGATTGGAATGAGCTTACGTGATTAGGGAAACTAAGAAGTCACAGGATCTGTGGTCGGGAATATGAAGACCCAGGAGAGCTGATGGTTTAGTTCTAAGAAGTCCAGGTCTGAAGGTATGAGAGGCGGGAGAGCTGATGGTATAAATCCTATAAATTCTCGTCCAGTGGCTGGAAAAGACTCAGGTCCCGGTTCAAGCAGTCAGGCAGAGAGACAGAGAGAGAGAGAGAGAGAGAGAGAGAAAGAGATTGATTCTCTGTTTCCCACCTTTTCTTCCACTGAGACTCTCGGTGGCTTGGGTGATGCCCCCGCAATGGGGAGAGCCGTCCACTCCAGCCGGTCTCCCGACCCAAGTGTTCATCTCATCCAGAAACGTCTTCACAGACACACCCAGAGTAATAGTTAACCAAATATCTGGGTGTCCTCTGGCCCAGGCAAGTTGACACATAAAATTAACTCTCACCCAGCTCTTCTTCAGAACGACATCTCTGTCTGGCCCTGAAGTCTCTCGGCTCCCCCAAAAGTTGCCTTCAGTCAAGCCACTGTATTCCTCTAGACATGTTTATGTGTATTTGAATCCAAATCACCGGTAACTTGTTATTTTGACATCTGTCCTTGAGCACGCCTCTGTGTCACGCCTGACACCATGCGCTGGTGATGGGACAGGTACGATGGGAGTGAGCTCCGTTGCTGCCAGGAGACCTTCATGGTGACAGAGGGCACCAGTGAGCAAGTATAAGGATAAATAACAATAGAATCCGAGTGTGATTGATGCCAGGAAGGGAATAAATAGAGGTGGGAGGGGAGTGGTGGTGGGGCACTCACTTCTACAGCTGTGGGTTAGGTGGGACGTTCTGGAAACGAGGCGACCATAGGACAGCAGGGGCACCCCACTTGCAGGAACTGGATCATACGGGGTCCTTGTATTCATCCACCTGGCCACCATCACAAAGTACCGCAGACTGGGCAGCTTCACCAACAATTTCCTTTCTTACTGTTCTGGAGGCTGGAAGGTCAAGATCAAGGCACCAGCAGGGCTGGTTTCTCCTGAGGCTTCTCTCCCTGTCTTGTGGATGGCCGTCTTCTCCCCGTGTCTTCACCTGGCCTTTCCTCTATGTGTGTCTGTGTCTTCTTAGGAGGACACCAGTCCTATTGGGTAAAGATCCACCTTAACAGCCTCATTTTAACTTAATCACCTCTTTCAAGATCCTAGGTGAAAAATGGTAGGTTAGATAGACGGGCCATAGCCTCTCCTAAAGGAGAAAAAACTCGCCAAATATGAGGAGAGTACAAACCACCTGACAGTGCAAACCACAACCTGGGCTCCGTTTCCAGCAATGGTGTTGCGATCTCAAGGGGTGACAGCTAGGATACCCTGCAGCAGGGAGGGAGAAGGGCAGAGGGGAAAATCCCCTAATCGATTGATTGATTGATAACATCTTGCTCTGTTGCCCAGGCTGGAGTGCAATGGCGCAATCTCAGCTCACTGCAACCTCCACCTCCCAGGTTCAAATGATTCTCTCACCTCCGCCTCCCAAATAGTTGGGATTACAGGCACCCACCACCAAGCCCAGCTAATTTTTCTTTTTTGAGTAGAGATGGGTTTTCACTATGTTGGCCAGGCTGGTCTTGAACTCCTGACCTCAGGTGATCTGCCTGCCTCACCTCCCACAATGCTGGGATTACAGATGCGAGCCACCACACCTGGCCTAAAATCCCCAAATTCACACAAGCACAGAAACCCAAGCTTAGTGTCCTTGGGCTGACCTGTGCTCATCACAGTAGTAACAAACACACCCCTGGGTGGAGAGCTAAGATGCTAATGAGTAGTGATGTATGTACTAGCATGTACAACAGTACACGTGTGCATTTGGGGACCACCTAAAACACACTACACAGCAATGCCTATTCCCGCCCCATCATCAGTAGCCTTGTAAGCCTCCCATAAAGGGATTTCCCCATGTCAATTGGTGCTGTCTGGCTTTTAAGGGGCCAGCTGTGATCAGCTGTCAGAGGGAACTTTTGTTTTGCAAGAAACTCTCTTTCCGACGTTAGCTTTGGTCTTGTTTTCAAATTCTTTTGTGCGGTGAAGTCAGGAACCTGAGCTGACCCACTGGCAACACAAATACTGTCCCATTCTGAGGTCTTGGGGTTAGGGCTTCAGCACAGGAATATTCCAGAAAACACAGTTTCCTATAGGGCTTGGTTTAGACAGTGTTGGAATTCATCCTAGGCATAAACTGACTGAGAAACATTGAGTTCTGTAGATTAACTGAGCTATGTGGAGTAAAGTCTAGGCTGATGTAACAAGGTGACCCAATGACATTTAGTGGCTTTAAGAACACAGAAGTTTATTCCATTTTTTTTTTTTTTTGAGACAGGGTCTTGATCTGTCGTCCAGGCCAGAATGCCATCATAACTCACTGCAGCCTCCGCTTCCCAGGCTCAAGTAATCCTCCCACCTCAGCCTCCTGAGTGTCTGGGATTACAGGTGCACATCACCACACCTGGCTAATTTTTTTTTTTGTATTTGTTTGTACAGACAAGGTTTTACCATGTTGCCCAGGCTGGTCTCAAACTCCTGAGCTCAAGTGATCTGCTTTGGACTCTCAGTGCTCGGATTACAGATGTGAGCCACTGCGCCTGGCCAGAATTTTATTCTTCTCTCAAGTTTAGGTCCAGGTTTCTGTCTTAAAGCCTCACCCAGGAGCCCAGGCTAGTGGGTGCCATCCTCAACAAATGACATGAGAGTTACACATGTTGCTTTCACCTACAACCCATAGGTTAGAGCCGAGCCTCATGGGCATAACTGGCTGTAGAAAAAATTGGGAGATTTTGTCTCTAGCCATCCAACCCTGCATCCAAAAAAGCGGGAAGGAAAAATTAGAGGCCACCTGGCTTGGCAGAGTCTGCCCCATCTGATTCTTTAGTAATCCGAGAGAAAAATGCACCCGGGTTAAGCTCCATATGATTTCCTCTGCTAATTTATTAACTTTTTCATTTGCTCTCAGGAGTCATCCGTGAAAGATAAATGTATCCCTGTTCTTCGAGGAAAGACTTGGTTGGAGATTGAAGCTTTTGATGGGAGGGGACTTGCCAGGAGACAGAGCTGAAGACCCAGCTCTGCTATGGAGGGCTGGAAGCTAATTGAGCAGAAACGTGAGTTAGTCAATTGTCATTCGAGTCAGACCATGTGGAGGCCACACTATATCATCAAAGCCGAGGCATTCTGGGAAAGACTATGATTACCCTCATTCATTACGCTGGGAGTCTTTAGACACTTCAAACACGCTAGATTACGAAGTTGCCGGGGCGGAACCTGGAAAAGATAAAGTTATAATTGAAAGCTACTTACGTGGTATATTTTAAATGACTTCGACTTTCTACTTCTAGGCATGTTAAGAAATCTCAAATAACTGTTTCTGACCAGAGCTAAATTTAGACCCTCGGAGATGGATGGCTATGTCGCGCTCTTGCTCAAGTCATGTTAATGGCTTCCTGTTGTTTTCTAAGCGCTGCTGCTTAGAAAACACGGCGCCTACTGTGTGCGTGCCTCTGACAGGTCCTTGAAATCATTTTCTTTAATTCCCGTGACACCCTTGGATAAAGTTGTCAGATTTCACAAATAAAATACAGGATGCTCCATTAGATTTGAATTTCGTGTAAATAATAAAGTTTTTAAAGTAAAAGTAATCCCAGTGCTTTGGGAGATTGAGGTAGGAGGATCACTTGAGGCCAGGAGTTTGAGACCTGCCTGGGCATCACAGCAAGACCCCATCTCTACAACAATAAAATAAAATAAAATAAAATAAAATAAAATAACATTAGCCAGGCATGGTGGCAGGCACCTGTAATTCCAGCTACTCAGGAGGCTGAGGGAGGAGGATTCCGTAAGCCCGAGAGGTGGAGGCTGCAGTGAGCTGTGATCATGGCACTGTACTTTAGCCTGGGCGACAGAGCGAGACCCTGCTTCTCTAAAGAAAATAACAACAGAAAGTAAAAGTGTGTGCTAAATATTGCATTGGACTTGCTTGTGCTAAAAAAAAAATTATTTGTCTGAAATTCAAACACCTCTGGGCATCCTGCATTTCATCTGGCAACCCTACCTGGGAAGTAGGTGGTACCATCCCTGTTTTTCAGGAGACTCAGGGAGTCTTATCTGGGGTCATGCAGCCAGTAAGAATGCAGCAGGGTGAAACAGCCTTTTGGATTTGGAAGGGCGTGGTCTCACCAGCACGCTGTGCTGCCACTCAGTGACATGTGCAGCCCATGCCATCATTGCCAGCCTGCCCCTCTCAACCCTCCAGACCTGGCCCTAACACACCCCCCCGGTTTCCTCTTCTCTGCTCTGCTCATGTCCTCCAGGACCCTGTGCTGGCAGTGAAGGGGACATTCCGGTTCTCAAGAAGCTCCTGACCTACACATTGGGTCTGACCCAATGTGGAAACACCATTCACCAACACTAAGCCTTGCCGAGTGCCTGTTGTGTACCTACAGCCAGCTCAGCCTTTCCCACGTGATCTCTGGCCACCAGCAGGTGAGGCAAAAAACGATTTTAGGTGGAACAAGGTTGAATGTTTTTTAAAAAGCAGTGTGTTTAATGAGTCATAGGAAAATCATAAGTTCCCTACTGGCTTGCACGCATCAGGATTCATGGCTGATTGCTTAGGAGGAGTAACGCATTGAGTCTGGCAAAATTGGACGGGTGGCCCACAGGTGACCCAAGCTGGAAGAAAATCCTGCATTCCTGCCCTAGAGCCCTCCAGACTCAGCATCATCCTCTGTATAATAAGTGGGCTGAACTCACGGTAACAAGGCTCCTGGCTCATGTTTATGGAGCATTTGCATGGCTCCAGGCACTCTTACAGACACTCACGTACCCATTTTGCAGTGGAGAAAGCTGAGGCTGGATGGGTATAGCAGCAAGCACAACCTTCTTGATTTGGTCTCGCTCTGTTTGATCTCATACCTCCCACTCCAAAACAGTGCCTCTCACTGGAGGGGGATCCTGGGTAATGTCTCAAGATATTTTCGGTGTTCAAAATCGGGAGGTGCCACTGGCATCAAGTGTGTGGCAGTCAGGAATGCTGTTTAATATCCTGCAATGCCTGGAACGGCCCCCACCACCGAGAATAATCCAGCCCCAGCTGTTAGCACACGGCAGAGAAAGCCCCCTCTAAACCTGAGAGAGGAGGAGGGCCCACTGCCTCAGCACAGTGTCTTCCTCCAGCTCTCACATACCCATGCCCTGCTCAAGAACACTCAGTGGCTCCCAAGTACCCATGGTCTGACCTTATGTTCAAATCCAGTGACTGGTGCTGACCCATAGGCCAGAAACACTGGGCTTGAGCTTCCTATTCCCATCACTCCTGACCTCCAGATCACCTTAAGAAATTAAAAATCTACTTTTCATTAAAAAAGCACAAGGTCCTGTTCAGTAGAGATCAGACAGGTATTGCAAGTTCTTCTAGCTGCGTATATATTAAGTGATAAGTGAGGGGAGTTGGAGAAATCATTTATTCTTCCTGCGAGGCTGGCAGTGCCTCATGGGGCAGATGACAGTCAAGCTGGGTCTAGAAAAACAAGCGGGGATCGACAGAGAAGGAAGAGGGGCTGTTCTAGGCAGAGGGTGGGAAACAGTGTGCTCCATGGAGGGATGCTGAGACTCTAGAGGTTCTGAAGCTGTTGTGCTCAGGCTTTCGTGAACCTGAGCATCACCTGGGGAATGTGTTTTCAATTCTGTCTGGATCTGTGCGTGGGTTCGGAAGTCTACACTTAAATCAGTACGCAGGGTGGTCTTCTTTCTCTCTTTGTTTCTCTCTTTCTCCCTCTCCCCTCCCTCCCTCCCTCCCTCCTTTCCTCCCTTCCTTCCTTCTCCTCCCCCTCCCCTCCCCTCCTCTCCGCTCCCTCCTCTCCCCTCCCCTCCCCTCCTTTCTTTCTCCCCACTCTCCTTTTTAAAGGCAGGCTGTCATTCTGTTGCCCAGGCTGGAGTGTAGTGGCATGATCACGGCTCACCGAGGCCTCAATCTTCTGGGCTCAGCTGATCCTCCCACCTTAGCCTCCTGGGTAGCTGGGACTACAAGCTCACACCATCACGCCTGGTGAATTTTTAAATTTTTGGTAGAGATGGGATTTTGCCATGTTGCCCAGGCTGGTCTATGATCTCCTGGGCTCAAGCAGTCTTCCTGACTTGTCTTCCCAAAGTGCTGGGATTACAGGTGTGAGCCACCGCGCCCGACCCTTAGGTGATTCTGATGCAGGTGGTATACTGACAGCTCTGAGAAACAGGCTTCCAGGGAACACCCAGAGAAGCTGAAAGTGCAGACTAGAGCAGGGGAAGGATTTGTATGCTCGGTTGAGAAGTTATGATCTTATTTTAAAGTAAAGACAACTTTAGACTCTCTTAAGGAAAGGTCAAGACATGATCTCCTCAAATTAAAATAGAGGTGTTTCTGGAAGTTTAGCTTTGAAAAGATTTACAATAATGAAATTAGAGCGATTTTAGCTGGATCGCTTGAGCCCAGGGGTTTGAAACCAGCCTGGGAAGCATGGCGAAACCCCAACTGTACAAAAAAATAGCTGGGTGTGGTGGTGCACACCTATGGTCCTAGCTATTTGAGGGGCTGAGGCAGGAAGATTGCTTGAGCCCAGGTGTTCGAGGCTGCAATGAGCTATGATCATGCCACTGCACTCCACCCTGGGTGACAGAGCAAGACCCTGTCAAAGAGAACAAAATTAGAGTCATTTTGACAATTCAACTAGATAGGGTGTGATGGGAGCATTTCATCTATAAATCTGGGACTGAGATTAAATTCTAAGGATCAGCTGGAGACAAGGATGCTGGCCAGCTGAGCGTGTGGGTTGATGGGCTTTCAGATGCTTCACGTCTGCCTATCACAGAGCTGAACCAAGTGCCATTTTTCTCTCTTTGGTGGAATACTTAGCTGAGAGCATCGGAAAATTGGTGGATGATTCTTTCAGGCTGAAGAAACAAGTATACTGCCTTCATAGCACTTTGAAAGAAGTTATCCAGTGGACATACTGTCATAAATGATAATATGATTTCTGTTTTCTGATTTGCTCCTGTAAAAGTCTATTTTTATTATAAAATGAATACACATTTATTTACAAAATACAGGAAAACACTGAAGAGTAGAAGGAAAAACATCATTCCTGTTCTTATTTTCCAAACAAAATCCATTCCTTTTCTAGTTTTGAAATAGAAAATTATTTGTCATTTGATGTAACTTTCAGTTTGGACTGACTTGATATGCAAATAACCTCCTCTTATCTCAGAAAAGGTGGCTTTTTTTTTCCTGGCACAGACCTGAATGAACGACCTTGTTTAAATTACATTCAGTTTGACAAATGTCATTGAACGCCTGCCATGTGCGTGCTACTGAGTTAGAGCCTGTGGTGGTTACAAAGATTAATAAGACACAGCACTTCACGCGAGCAGGTTATAAACTAGCAAGAGAGGCGGACCTGTGTAGAGCAAGATAGGGGGATAACCCCAAGGTCAGCAAAGACAGAAGCTTATTCCATGGGCTGTTGATGTGGAGGGTGGAAGTGAGAAGCATGAAAATAATGTTTTGAGAATGTGGCATTTGAGCTGGAACAGAAAGGGCTCCTTGGCTTTGGACTGTAGAATCTGCAGGGAAGGAAATTGAAGAGGTGAAATACATGGAACTTGACAAGGGTGGCTATTGCGGCTTGAGTATGTAATAAATGGAGAATTGATTCATCAGAAGTGCAAGTAGCTGCTCTCCTCAATAGAAGAGGGCTTGGAGAAGAAGAGGGGCTTTAGAAAGTAAGGAGAGTCACTGTCACACAAATGACAGCCAGTGATGGAAGAAGAAGTGCCAGTAAAGCAACATGGCAGGGAGGTAGGGAATTGTGTGTGTGTGCATGCATGCCCGTGTGTGTGTGTGTATGTGTGAACATGTGTGTAGCCATGTCTCTGTGTGTGTGTGTGTGTGTGTGTGTGTGTGTGCAAGTCCATTTGTATATGTGTGATATGGTTTGGTTATCTGATCCCCAAATCTCATGTTGAAATGTAATCCCCAGTGTTGGAGGCAGGGTCTGGTGGGAGGTGATTGGCTTGTGGGGTGGATTTCTCATGGGTGGCTTAGCACTATGTCCTTGGTGCCGTCTTTGCGGTAGTGAGTTCTCATGAGATTGGGTTGTTAAGAAGTCTGTGGCATGCCCCCCGCCCACCCTCTTGCTCTTGCTCTGGTCATGTGAAGTGCCTGCCCCCGCTTCACCTTCCACCATGAGTTCAAGCTCCCTGAGGTCTCCCCAAAAGCTGAACAGGTGCCTGTACTGCTTGCTGTACAGCCTGCAGAACCACGAGCCAATTCAACCTCTTTTCTTTATAAATTACCCAGTTGTACGTATTTCCATATAGCAATGCAAGAACAGCCTCATACAATGTGTGTACGTGTGCATATGCGTGTGCCTGTGTGCTTGTGCATGTGTTTATATGTGCATATGTGTGTGCCTGTGTGCTGTGCATGTGCGCATATGTGTGAAGACAGGGAAGGGGAGAGACTGACTTTTGGCAGTTGCTGTAAATGAAAAGTAATTGATAAAGAGAGGGTCCAAAGAGGATTCTAGAAAGCCTTTTGTATGACACATTTAGTAAAATTCGCTCCTTCTCATCTTTAAGATTAACCTTCAAGAATTTGCTGTCGGGTTTTGGATGAGTTGACAGACAGAGTAAGATGGTCCAGTTATGGTCTGACTTCCTGTCTAATTTTTAATAGCGGGTCCTGCAAACTTTTCAGTTAATTGAGATGAATTTTTATATCCTTGTTCTATCACTCTGTATCAGTTACCTCTTGCTGGGTCCAAAGCACCTGGAACTCTGGCTAATCAGAACTATTTGATGGCTTATGACTCTATGGGTCAAGTATTTGGGCAGGGCTTAGTGGGTTCAGACCTCTGCTCCAAGTGATGTCACCAGGATCACCTGGGCTGGAGGACCTAGTGTGACCTCCCTCACATATATGGAACCTCAGCGTTGGCTGTTCGCTGTGACGTCTTGGGTCTCTTTCCTGCGGCGTCTTCCTCCCCAGGGTCTCTCATCCTTCAGGGTCTCACTCTCCATGTAGCTCCTCCATCTAGCAGGAGAGCTTGGACCTCTTTACATGGTGGTTGGGTTAAAAAAAAAAAAAGAGGAAATGGAAGCTGCAGTCCTCTTAGTTCTGGAAGACACACAATGCTGCTTGTACCACATTCGGAGGACCACAGCAAGTACCAAGACCAGCCCAGATTAAAGAGGCAGAGAACCACATACCTCCTCCTGGCAGGAGATGCTTGAGAACGTCGTGGCCATGATTTCCAGTCTACCAAACATCCCAGTGACATTCCTGGGTTCTTTCTGGTCCCAGGCCCTGCCCTCTCTGGGAAAGTCTCCCTGCCCGAAAGCACCCAGCCTCTCTCAGCTCCATGCCTGTGCCATAGCCAGCCTGAGCCCCCTGTGGTTTGGACAGGGCACCGGGTTGGGGTGGTGCCTCATCAATCTCCACGGACCGCCTCTCTCCATGTAGGGGAAAATTCGATTTCCCAGAGAATTGGGATATCCACTCACTTCAATTCAACACTAACTCCCTTCCAGTCTGGGACTGGAAACGAGAGAAGTGCTTCAGGTAGGTGAAACACAGAAGGGGGAGAGGTTGAAAGCCAGCACTACAGAAGAGCTTCAGGTCTCTACACGTCTCAGCAGAAAACCATCCACGACTTTCTTCTCCTTAAATGGGAAAGATCTTCACATTTCCATTTGTAATTTGCCACTATATGTTTTTCTCATATATTTTACAAAGTTTTTGTTTTCTGATTCTAGAAATAATCTGTTATTTTTTGAAGAGAACTTAGACCATTCAGAAACTTATATGGGAGAAGGAAATCACGCCTAAATCTTACTACCTTGAAATGGCCGCTGTTACTATTGAAACTATCAGAGGGAATATTAGATCGTACAAAATGATATTTTTAACTACATATTGGCTATGACATATAATAAAACAAACACTGTGAGTCTACCACGCAACTTAACAACTGGGACATTGCCACATCATGTCCTCTATATTAGGGGTCCCCTGCCCCGTTAGGACCCAGGCCACACAGTAAGAGGAGAGTGGCAAGCACGTGAGCAACAGCCGCTCCCATCCCCCCAGCGCCACCTCCTGTCTGATTAGCAGTGGCATTTGATTCTCATAGGAGTGCAAAGCCTATTGTGAACCGCGTGTGCGAGGGATCTAGGTTTCAAGCTCCGTCTGAGAATCTAACTAGTGCCTGATGGTCTGGCTGTGTCCTTTATCACCCCCACATGGGACCATCCAGTTGCAGAAAAACAAGCTCAGGGCTCCCCCTGAGTCTACGTTATGGTGAGTTGTAGAATTATTTCATTATATATTACAATGTGATAATAATAGAAATAAAGTGCGTAATAAATGTAACATGCTTGAATCATCTGGAAACCATCACACATTTTTCATAGAAAAACTCTTTTGGCTGGCTGCCATGGCTGACGCCTGTAATCCCAGCACTTTGGGAGGTTGAAGGGGGTGGATCACCTGAAGTCAGGAGCTGGAGACCAGCCTGGCCAACATGGTGAAACCCTGTCTCTACTAAAAATACAAAACACTGGGCTGGGTGTGGTGGCTCACACCTGTAATCCCAGCACTTTGGGAGGCCAAGGTGGGCAGGTGGTCAACAGATCAAGACCCTCCTGGCCAACATGGTGAAATCTTGTCTCTACTAAAAATACAAAAATTAGCTGGGTGTGGTGGCATGTGCCTGTAATCCTAGCTACTTCACCCACCCTGAGTGAATCCCAGCAGTACCAGGTGGTGGAAGCACGCTGCAGGCCGTAGGAGCCGCCTGCATGGCTGTTCAGAGGCGTGTGGGAGCTGAGAGGCCGGTGAGTACAGGAAACAGCGAGCTGGGGGGAAAAGAGGCTTGAGGCCTTGCAGCCATGGTGAGCAGCCTGGGTTTTGTTGTGAGTGGGTATGGAAGGGTTTAACGCAGGGGAGTGAACAGTCTGATTTGCATTTTTGCCAGGTTCACTTGGCTGCCCACACAGAAGGGATTGGAGGGGCTTTTGAAATCATTGACAAGTCTCTGCTGTCTCTAATTGAATTTTTAATCTATTCATTCAATCTGACATCAGATGGGCTTTGACTTCCATTTTCTCAGAATTAAAACTGACTTTTAAATGTTATCGCGGGTCTGTCCGTAGCTTCTAATAGAAGCACATCACTTTTTCTTATCTCCCTCTGCTGTCTTCTTGGGCACTTACGTGAACTCCTTCTGGTTGGTTCAGAGAGGTGCAAAGACCCCAGCCAAGGTGGGGCTGCAGATTCCTTCAGGATGGAAAGGAAAGGGAAGGAAGTGCAGCTGAGCAATTTGGACCTCCCCATGGACTTCCCCATGGTATGCAGGTCGCCACCCAAGGGACCTGGAGATGGCCTTCAGCTTGAAAGCTGTGTCAGGCAGGTAGCCTCTGGGGAAAACAGCCAATGATCTCATGCTTTGAAATCCAGCAGACTGAAGTCAGTGTGCCTGGACCCCACACATTTGCTTTGAGGGCTTGGTTTGGATCAGACCTATAGGCTTTGTGGTGGATGCAGGTGAACAGGTCATTATGGGTCCAGTCCCAAGCTGGGGATTTCTTGGAGGGCTCCCATTGAACTAAAAATCTGTACAGATGTCCACACTTTGAGCCATAGTACGTCCACGTTTTGTTTTAATATCCACATGCTCTAAGCTGGGTCTCTGGAGCACAGCTGGTCCTGTTGGCCTTTGGCTTCGTGTACGTGGACTCGGAGGCATGTATGCCTCGGCCTGAACTTCCGTCAGTTCTCGGCTTAACCTCACATCCTCCTTGAAGCCTTTGCTTCGCCCCACCCCACTCCTGCCCCTCACGAGTTCCTGTGATCTCCTGCACTTCTTCCTAAGACGACACAGTCATGCTGGTTTAGCTTCTATTTTATTTGATTATTGTTTTCAGGGATTGGCGGTAGGTGGAAATTGTGCTGATGGAATGTCTGTCTTCCTCTGCAGGAAAAGCTCCAGGAGGGTGGGCGGTTTGTTCATGTTGATCATTCTCTGAAGGTTCCCTTTCCTAAAACAGAAGCATTGGCCTGTTTATGTTTATCTTTGTTTATTGTCTTAGGGCCTGGTCTGTCTCATTGATCTTCAGACCCCAGGGGAGAGTCATCACCTCATGACCTTGTGAGCGAGGGCACAGGTGTCGTAAAAGGGGCAGGTGACAGTGACAGATTCACGTGCCTGTGCATGGGTCTCAGCTACCCCCTCACAATGTGGGGACCTTGGCCAAGTCTCTTGGAGGCTTAGTTTCTTTGTGTGTAAAAAAATAATAATAGTCTAATGACGCTTTGGGGATCCCTGTGGGAATCAGGCGAGTTAGTAATTGTAAAGTGTGTGCTTGGTTTTGCTGTCCTGCAGCAGCCGGTGTTCCCCGTCTCCCGTCTTACGGTTTGTGGGCTCCTTGTTGGGAGGGCGTTACGGCGACGCTTCTATCCTCATCCTGTGGAGAGGCTTCACCTGCCAGAATCCAATTTCTTCTTCCCCAGGGACCTCACAGTTGGCCACTGTCTCTCAGCCCAGATTTTCCCCTAAGGGGGCTAATTTTCATAGCCTTCAAAGGCATGAAAATTATCTCCCTACGATTTGGGGGACCCCTACATGAAGTCTCGTGTTGTCACAACCTATGGGGAGTGTTTTCCCTGTGGGAGGTGTCCTAGCAGCTGTCTTGAAAATAGCACTGAATGGGCCCAGTGTAGTGGCTCACGCCTGTAATCCCAGCACTTTGGGAGGCCGAGGGGGGCGGATCCACTGAGGTCAGGAGTTGGAGACCAGCCTGGCCAACATGACAAAACCCTATCGCTACTAAAAATACAAAAAATAGCTGGACATGGTGGTGCAGGCCTGTAGTCCCAGCAGTTTATGAGGCTGAGGCAGGAGGATTGCTTGAACCTGGTGGGGCGGAGGTTGCAGTGAGCCGAGTTTACACCGTTGCACTCCAGCCTGGGAGACAGTAAGACTCCATCTTAAAAAGGAAGGGGAGGGGAGGGGAGGGGAGCAAAGGGGAGGAAAGAAAAGAAAAGAAAAGGAAAGAAAAGAAAAAAAAGAAAATAGCACTGAGGTGTAAGGAGTGACTGGCTTCAGTTTCTATTTGTTTAGTATTTTGGCTCAGGAAGCACATGCTGGTGAGTCTAGTGCTCTCGGTCAGTCTGTGAGCCTGGGGTCAAAATTATCTTCGTTTTACAAATGAGAACACAGGTTGCCCTTGTCCTTTCCAGGGGCCCCCAAAGCCCTGGCTCTGCACTACACACATGGTTGATCGTGAAGCATTGGCCTGATGGACCTGGGGCTCGCAAAGGTGAACTGGCCTCATTCCCAAGTTCATCCGATTGAGCCACAAAAAGCATCCATGGTTTCATTCTGGACTTTTGACACCCTGCCGCTTTTTGCTGATAGTTTGCTTGGGCAGTGATTCTGCGTGGGTGGCTCCTTTTTCTGAAAAGCCCGGTGTTCAGGGTTGTCCCATGAACTCAGAAGGCTCCTACTGTCTTTGGGAGAGTGAGGCAGGGGTGGAGCGAACTGGAGTCTCGGCCATGCTTTTCGTCATCTGTTGCAGCTTCTTTGCCATCCAGACCACTCTATGCAAAATTCTTTCCTTCTTGGCTCAAGATGCAAGAAGATTGTATCAGGGTTCTCTAAAGAAACAGCCAACAAAAGATACTTATCTTTCTCTCTCTCCCTTTTGCTCTCTCTTCTATCCATCTATCATCAGTCTAGCTATCCATCTATCATCCATCTCTCTACCTACCTACCTATCTACCTGACTACATTTATTTTAAGGAATTGGCTCCCACAGTGTGGGCGCTAGCAAGTCTGAAGCCGCAGGGGAGATTGACAGGCTGCAAATTCAGGTGACTCGATGTCGCAGTCTTGAGTGTGAATTCTGCAAAACAGGCTGGCAACTCAGGTGAGGTTTCTAGGCTGCAACCTTCAGGAGAATTTCTTCCTCTCTGGGAAAGAAATTGGTCTTCGCTCTTAAGGTCTTCAACTGATTGGATGAGGCCCACCCACATTATGACAGGTAGTCTGCTTCACTGGACGTTTGCTGATTTAAATGGAATCATATCTAAGAAATAACTTCATGGCAACGTCTAGACCGGTGTCTGGCCAAACAACTGGGCACCGGGGCCCAGCGAGGCTGACATGTCAAAGTAACCATCTCACAGTGAATGTGGGACTCAGCCACCCCACTGTCTGCGGCCACTGCCCATGTGGGTCCTCCTCTCTCCCTGCCACCTGCCGAAAAATTCACTAATGTTTGGATGACTCTTAACTTTCTCTTCTTGTTCCAGAATAATTCTGGGCACTGTCTCAGGCTTTCATGCTCTTCTTGGCACCTCCACTTGCCCACCTGTCACCTACGAGACTGAGGCTGCTCTAAGTTGAACCAAGTATTTGAAGATGAATCCCTCTCTTGGCTGCACCTGTTCAAACTTTCTCTATGGACTTTTTTTTTTAGAAAACCTGAACCAAGCAAATCATCTTCACAAAATTTGTCCAAATGCCAAGAAGGCAAGGAAAATTTAGTATTGATTCGATGTTTACGATTATGGCTAATGTATTCATGGTAGATAACATTTATGATACAGCAAAATTGTACATCCACGTATTCACGAGTATATAATGGAACCTCTCGTAATTAGCACATATAATATATTTATAGTATATTTATTCCATCTTGAGTAGATTTTTCTGGTAAGTAATTTAAGAACTGTTTTATAGATGGTGAGACGGTTTGGATTTGTGTCCCCGCCCAGATCTCCTGTTGAATGGGAGGAGGGGCCTGGTGGTGTTACCACATGGAAGGTCTTGACTGTGAGTTGTGCAGGTTCTTGGTGTGTTGAATGAAGAAGTGAACAAAACACACAAACAAAGCGACAAAAGAACGAAGCAACAAAATCACAGATTAATTGAAGTGAAAGTGCACTCCACAGAGTGGGAACATGCTGGAACAAGCAGCTCCAGAGCCCCCAGTTGCAGTGTTCTTTGGAGTTTGCATTAGGCTAAAAGAATCTGGTAACACTCTGACGTGCTCTTGGGAGGCCTCAGTTGGTTACACCCTATGAAGGATTGGCCCGTGGTCAGTCAGAGGCTGAAGTGGAGACCAGGCCCGTGGTCAATCAGAGGCTGAAGTGGAAACTTCTGTCTTGTTATCACAGGAGCCAGGAAGTGGCCTGCGTGCCGCTCACCCTTGCCTGGAAGTGGCTGCACCTGCTGTTCTTCCATGTGTGCGTTAACCCTTGGTTACCCTAATTCCCTATTCTCCTGCCTCAGTGGGAGGTGATGGGATCGTAGGAGCGGAGCTCCCCTTGCAGTTCATGCCATAGCGAGTGAGTTCTCGTGAGATCTGGGTGTTTAGCCGTGTGCGGCGCCTCCCGCTTCTCTCCTGCTGCCGTAGGAAGATGTGCTTGCCCTCCCTCTGCCTTCTGCTGTGACCGTGAGTTTCCTGAGGCCTCCAGGTCATCCTTCCTGTTAAGCCTGCAGAACTGTGAGTCAATTATACCTCTTTTCTTTATCAATTACCCAGTCTCGGGTAGCTGTTTATAGCAGTGTGAAAATGGACTAATACAGATGGGTTGTCTTCGCTTTCAGTATATTTACGGTGCTGAATCAATTTCCAGTTACAATGTTATTTCCATGAGGGAACGACAGGCTGTTTTATGACCTGCTTTATGAAATAGTTTTCCAGAATTCATCTTGGCCAGAGTGACAGTGCCTAGTGGCCTTTGACCCCTGACCTTTTCCCTCCCCTCCTCGTTCTGCTCCGTTGTGCCCCAGTGTTGCTGGAGGGTGGCACCCAGTTACCTCTGGTGTTGAGAGGGTAGTACAGATGTCTATTTTTAGGTCTATATCCTGAGAATCAGGTTAAATCTATTAAAATGGAATGTTTGCTTTGTAAGAAGGAATTTGTGTGTATGTCTGTCTTGAAGTAACGTCCCTGTTTATTTTTGAATGAAAAAGAGTCTTCAAACAAATCCTCTAATTTGACTCTCCAGCAAAAGCCCCAGGTACTGGTTTACTGATTTATTTGGAAAGTTTTCCAGTGGGAAGCGCTTTGTGGCAGGGTGGGAGCTGCTAAATCTTGGGAGTGGGGGCGGGGCGGGGGACCAGCTGAGGCCAATTGATTAATGAAACGAGGGCCCAGAGTGTTTTGAGGCACAGAGTTGGAAAATGGGAGAGTCGCGATTGTCTGGGAGGCTTCAGAGTGGAGTAAATTGGCCTTGAAAAGGCAAGCTGGTTATAGAACTGAGCCGGGGTCCGCTTGCCCGCTGTAGAAAGTCCAGAAATCCCCACCGAGGTCGCAGGGGTAGAAAGGAAGGCAGACGAGGTATCTATTGCTCAAACCCTGACCTCCCCCAGGGCTCCCAGGTGCTACAGGAAAACAAGAGCTGCAGGCAGAATAGAAAATTGGCACCTGGAGTTGACAGCGGCTTTTGGCCTAAATGGCTGCAATATCTTAAGGTGGGGCTTTCAGGTTATAGGTAGAGTCAAAGATTTTCTGATTTGAAATTGGTTAAGGAAGAGAAGTTTTGTCTGAAAACTTGGGATCAGGTGAAAAAAATGTTAACTGGCTTTGAATGTGACTCTGTCCAAGCCCCTCAGGAAGAAATTAGAGCAAAGAATGGAGAGAAACAGTTGAGTCCTCAGTTTCCCCTTATCTGAGGTCCACATGCATCCATATGTAAGTGGGGTTCCTTTGGGGAGGGTATCCAGAAACAGCTGTGAAGATACATCTTAGTTTCTCTAGGGAAAGTAGACAACTCTAAATTCTAACTTCCTTGGCTAGCTATTATTTTAGGATACTGTGATCTTGTCATAAAGCTGCATATTTGCCTCTCTTGGCCAGGGAGCTGCCTGGAGTTTTCCTTGAAGAAGCTCAGAATTTTCCTTTATTTCCATGCTTGGGGCAGCGGAGGTTGGGGCATGGGCCCTTAAAAAGGGGGTTCCTGCTGGTCTCCAGCTTAGCTTGCCTGGAGAGGAGGGGAAGGGAGGGAGGGCTGGAGCAGAAGCTGGAAGGCAGACATGAGGTGGCGGACGGCAGAGCTGGGAAGCAAGCCCGGGAGGCGGAGGGGGATTGTCAGAGGCTGACTGCCCGGAGAGGTGATGGTCAGACTGCACGAGTTGGACATGATTTCTTTCCAGCATCAGGGAAGAGGAGTCAGAAAAAGTTCTTAGATAGCAAAGAAATGGAGTGAAATTCGTGTTTGGGAAGAATGAGTCTGGATGGATCTGGGGGGCAGGGATACCCTTTATTTAAATTAGAAAAATTACTTCTGTCCCTTCCATACATATTGTTAATGAAAGGAGCCACACTCTATAAAATATTTGAAGTGATTTATTCTGAGCCAAATATGAGTGACTGTGGCCTGTGATGCACACAGCGTCCAACAGGAGAAATTCTTGTCCTGTGCAGGGTTAGCCTCATTCCACCCTGGGAGTTTCTGTCTTTCTAGTCAAAGAAAGGCCAGGAAGCCTGGATTTTGGACTCTTCTACCATTTAGCTCTGTATTTTGTCCAAATCATTTAGATTTCTCTCTGTTTTCCTTTTTTTTTTTTTTTTTTTAGACAGGGTCTGGCTCTGTCGCCCAGGCTGGAGTACAGTGGAACAATCACAGCTCACTGCAGCCTTTACCCCCAGGCCCAAGCTATCCTTGCAGCTGAGCTTCGCGAGCAGCTGGGGCCACAGCCATGCCTGGCCATTTTTTTTTTTTCTTTTGGTAGAGAAGGGGTTTCACTATGTTGTCCAGGCTGGTGTTAAGATCCTGGGCTCAAGCGATCCTCCTGCCTTGGTTTCCCAGAATGCTGGGATTGCAGGCATGAGACACAGCACCTAGCCCACTCTTCCTATCTCAACTGAAGACTGGTTAAGTTGACAATTATATGGAAGTGTGAAGATGTGTTAAAGTACTAAGAACTCTATGAGTGAAGATGGTATCAATTTATCTGGGGATACACAATCCTTAAGGAAGGGAAGCTAATACACACAGGGCCTTGAATGTGTCCAGCCTTCATAAGCATCCGCTCATTTAATCCAGTCTCACTGCATCCTTATTTAACCCTGGGAGGAAGGAACCACCTTTAATATATGATGAACCTAAGGTCCAGAGGTAGAAGTCATTTTCCCAAGTCACACAGCTGGCAAGTAGAAGACACAAAATTGTAGCCAAAGGTGATTGGATTCTGAGGCCAGGCTACATGCATACTAGTACCCTGTGGGACCCTTTGTTGGACATAGCTTGCTAACAGTCAGATCTTTAATAGGAGATTTAAGGTCAATGTGGGTTGGGAACAGTTGCTCAGTGCCACAAAGAAAAACTGGCACTGAGCTAAGGATTTTCTTTTAGCAATGCAATTTTTACTTCCTGGACTGCAGGAAGGGTACTCTCACTAACCATTTTGCGGCAAGAGTACAGTGAACAAAGGAAAGCAGATATATTTATTCCTTACTCATTTGGGGTCGTCCTTACTGCTGTGTCTGATCTCCATTGGGTGGAGCCAGACCTCACAATCTAAACTAAAAGCCGATTGGCTAACAACTTAAAACTTTTCTAAACAGGTAAAAGTAGTGGAGAGCTGGGACATGCCTGTGAGTACGTCCAGCACAGATACCTTGGTTAAAGTACAAGGACATAGAGTGTATTAGGTGCATGGCGTATCTAACAGCTACATAGGATGGGGCTTAACAAAGAGTTATTAGCACACTTATGATTTATTCTTTAACAAGAAAGGAAACTTTAAAGGGGAACTTTTCTACTTTCTGCAATGTATTAGTTTGCTCGGCTGCCATCACAAAGTACCACATACTGGATGGCTTCAACAATGGATATTTATGTTTGCATGGCTCTGGAGACTGGAAGTCCAAGGTCAGTGAGCCAGCGGGGTTGGTTTCTCCTGAGGCCTCTCTCCTTGACTTGGAGATGGCCATCTCCTCCCTGTGACCTTACGTGGCTGTGCATGTCTGTGTCCTAATCTTCCTATAAGGACCCCTAGTAACTTCATTTAACCTCAGTTACCTCTTTAAGAACCCTATGTTCAAACACAATCCCATTCTGAGGAACTGAGGGTCAGGCTTAAACACATGAATTTCACGGAGACACAGTTGGGCCCATAACACTAGATACATTTAATTCCTTGCTTCAGTCAATTTCAGTTGCTGCAATTCTGCACACTGGCTATCTAAAGCGGGGGACCACTTTGGCTTTACAATGGCTTTTCAGATTGCAAGCACCTTACCATCTTGAGCCTCGTTTAACAATGCGGTCAGGCAGATGGAAGAGATGTTATTGATCTTCTAAAGAAATTGAGGCTTAGAGATTTTATATGACTCATTGACGGACAGATTAAGTCGGCGGTATTTTTTGCCCTTCTGGCAACAAAAACTGAAACCTGGTATTTGCACGTGGTGATAAAAAATATTGAAACACTTGGCACGGTGCTGTCCTAAAGGCCTTAGGCAAATTCTGAAAGACACAGTGAAAACATAATGGCTTTTAATTTTAGGAAACTAAGTTCTCTATAATTCTACTCCAAATAGTTATTTTCAGTTTTGTATGCTCTTTCCCTACTGTGCCCACATTTTCACATAGTTGTAATTACTGTATATATCCTCTCGTGTTCTATGTTCCACTGCATTTTGATTTTGAGATAATTGTGATTGACAGGCAGTTGTAAATAATACAGAGAGATCCCATGTTCCCTTGACTGAGTTTTCCACAATGGTCACATCTTATGAAACGACAATATTACAATGCAATATTAGAAGTGCAGTATTACAACCAGAATATTGACATTGAAATAGTCCCGATACAGAACATTTCCATCACTACAAGGATCCCTCATGTATCCCTTTTATAACCACCCCCCTCCTCACTAATCTTCATTCCTACAGTTATTTTCATTTCAAAATATATAAATACACAAATGGAACCATACAGTGTGTAAACCTTTGAGCTAGCTTTTTTTCACTCAGCATCATTCTCTGAAGATTTATCCAGGCTGTTATTGATATCTGTCCATTGCTTTCTCCTTTTTAGGAACAAACAATTTGTTAGTTCCTTTTTATTGTTTCTTTTGTTGTTCCTAGTTTGTTCCTTTTTATTGCTGAGTAGAATTCCATCGTATAGATGTACCATAGTGTGTTTAACCATTCACCTGGTAAAAGACATTTGAGTTGTTTGAAATTTTGTGTTGTTACAAATACAGCTGCTATAAACATTGTATGCAAATTTTTGTGCACACATGAGTTTCGTTTCCGTGAGATTAGTGCCCAGGAATGTAGTTGTTGAGTTGTATGATGGTCATGTGTTTAATTTTTTAAGAAACTTCCAAGCTGTCTGCTAGAATAGCTGTGTTATTTTATTTTCCCGCCAGTAATATATGAATGATCCGATTTCTCTGCATCCTTGTTAGCATTTGGGGTTGCGACTATTGTTTTTAAGTCCTTCTCATAGTTATGTAGGAATATCTCGCTGTGGTTTTAGTTTGCGTTTCCCCAATGACTAATGTTGATGAACATCTTTTCATGTGCATATTTGCCATGTGTACATCCGCCTCAGTGAAATGTCTTTTTATGTCTTAACCATTTTCTAATTGAATTGCTTGGTTTTTACTGTTGAGTTTTAAGAATTCTTTATGTATTCTAGTTACTAGTCCTTTGTTAGATATATGGTTTGCAAACATTTTCTCCCACTCTATAGCTTGTTTTTTCATCCTCTTAATGGGGTCTTTTGCAAAACAAAAGTTTTACATTTTGATGAAGTTCAGTTTACAATTTTTATAAATAGATTGTGGTTTTGGTGTCAAGCCTAAAAACTCTTTGTCCAGATCCTGATGATTTTCTTTTATATTTTTCTAAAAGTTTAATAATTTTATGTCTTTTAAGTCTGTGATCCATTTTGAATAAATTTTGTATGAAATGTGAGGCTTTGGTCAAGATTTTTTTTTTTTTTTTTTTTTTTTTTTTTAACCTATGGCTGTTTAATTGCTCCAGCACTGTTTGTTGAAAAAGCTGTCCTTTCTCCATTAGATTGATTTTGCACTATTGTCAAAAAAATTGTTGGGCATATGGGGGCTTATTTCTGAGCTCTCTATTCTGTTTCATTCATCTGCATTTCTGTTCCTCCACCAATATCACACAGACTTGATTATAGTCGCTAAATAATAAGCTAATTCCTCCAAATTTATTCTTGTTTTTCAAAATTGTTTTAGCTCATCTAGTTCCTTTGTCTTTCATATAAATTTTTGATTGTTCTCTAAAATTTCTTACTGGGACTTTAATAGGAAGTACATTAAACCTGTATATTAATTTGGGGATAATTGATAATTTTATTATGTTGAGTCCTCCAATCCATGAACATGGTATTCTTGAATTATTGGTATGTATCTTTGTTTATTTAGATCTTTATTTTTTTTAGCATTTTGTAATTTCTGCATATAAGATCTGCATGTGTTTTGTTAAATTTATACCTAAGCATTTCCTTTCTTTGAATGATTGCAAATGGTATTGTAATGTAAATTTTTATGATTCTGTATTTATTGCTGGCTGTGGGCAGAAGGA
The DNA here is from genome assembly GCF_009761245.1 of Sapajus apella. Lineage (NCBI taxonomy): Eukaryota > Metazoa > Chordata > Mammalia > Primates > Cebidae > Sapajus > Sapajus apella. The sequence continues at coordinate 920,813 of NW_022437090.1, read as the reverse complement.
ATAGGAAGAGGGAGGCAGAGAGGGCAGCCAGCTGGAGAGGGCTAGGCTACAACTGTATATTTAGCATGTGGGCAGAGCACTGGTAGTGCCAATCCAGAAGCAGGGATAGCATGGGCTCTACAGCTCCAGGATACTTTTCCCTTGATTTCTTCAGGTGCTCCTCATCCAGGTCTTGTATGAACTAGTGTCTATGAGGTGGGCAAGGATGCTGAAGGAACGTGACTGGCCTATCCCAGGCCGTGGTGTCCAGTCCTTGATATTCTCCATCAACCACTGCTTGGTGGCACCTGGGACCAGCAGTTGGAGCTGCTGTCCATTCTGCTGTGGTGCACTGCCAGTGGGTGGGGGTGCCCTAAAAGGCCAGGCCATCTTGTTGAGGAAGGTGCTGGGTGCAAGCATGAACTGCAGGGGGGTTGTGGCAGGAGCCAGAACTTCCTGTGGTTTGCTCTGAACTGGCTGAGACCTGCTGAGACCCAGGCTGAGGCACTTTATGCAGCCTCAGATCTTGTTCTGGGCTTTGATGTATGTGAACTTTCCTGCCTTCTCACCTTTCATGCTGAGCATCCAGTCACCCACAGCCACACCAGCCTGCACTGATTTGCCTCCAGGACTGAGCCAGGAAATGGAGAAGGGTACATTGAGGTCCTTGCCCCTTGCAGCCACAAGTCTCAAGGTGCTGACCCCTCCAGCAATGCTTTGAAGAAATCAATGATGCCAGCCCCTGCTTAGCCCACTGGGGAGCTGCTGGGCATCAGACTCCAGGGAGCCACATCAGGATTGGTTGCCCATGTTCTTAAATATTTTTTTAATTTGCTGAAGTTCGTTTTATGGCCCAGGATATGATCTATCTTGGTATATGTTCCATGGGCACATGAAAAGAATGTGTACTCTATTGTTGAATATAGTGTTCTACAAAGGCTAGATCCTGTATTGTTGGGTATTTCTATCTCCTTCCTGCTTTTCTATATAGTTCTATGAATTTTTGAGAGAAGGGTATAATTATAAGTTATTTCAACTTTCAGTTTTTGCTTCATACATTTTGAAGCTGTTGTTAGGTGCATTCACATTCAGTGTGCTATGTGTTCTTGGTAGACTGACATTTATTATGTAACATTTCTTTCTGTATCTAACAATTGTCTTGCTCTAAAGCCTATTTTATCTGATATTAATATAGCAACCCTTGCTTTCTTTTGATTAGTGTTTGCATTATATTGTTTTTCATCTTTTTACTTTTGATCTGCTTACATTGTGTATATATACCATTTTTTTTTTTTTTTTTTTTTTTTTGAGACGCAGTCTTGCTGTCACCCAGGCTGGAGTGCAGTGATCTCGGCTCACTGCAACCTCTGCCTCCCGGGTTCAAGCAATTCTCCCTGCCTCAGCCTCCTCAGTAGCTAGGATTACAGGGGCCTGCCACCATGCCTGGCTCATTTTTGTATATTTAGTAGAGCTGGGGTTTCACCATTACCTCATTATATTTGATGTGAGTGTCCTGTAGACATCATACAATTGGGTCATTTTTCTAATTCACTCTGACAATCCCTGTCTTTTGATTGGTGTATCTAGATCATTTATATTTAATGTAATTATTGTGTTAATTAGGGCTTACATCTTTCATTTTATTTTTTTGTTTTCTGTTCTATTTTTGGGTTCTGTTACCTTTTTCCTTCATGTGGTCACTTGAACATTTTTTAGAATTTCATTTTGATTTATCTATATCATTTTGAGTATATATCATTTCTTTAGTGATTGCTTAACTATTATATTGTATATATTTAACTTATCACCGTCTTCTGGTATCCACATTTTACCAGTTTATGAATTGTAGAAACTCTCTATATAGGCCTTTACTCTCTACAGTATAATTGTCTTTAATATTTCTTCTACATACATGTAGAACCACATCAGATAGTACTATTATTTTTGCTTCAACCACACTGAACATAATTTAGAAAACTTAAGTAGAGGAAAGTCTATTATAATTAACCATATTTTTGTTTATCATGTTGTTTCTTACTTCCTGATGTTCCCAAGTTTCTTTTTTTTTTTTTTTTTTTGAGACGGAGTTTTGCTCTTGTTACCCAGGCTGGAGTGCAATGGCGCGATCTCGGCTCACCGCAATCTCCGCCTCCTGGGTTCAGGCAATTCTCCTGCCCCAGCCTCCTAAGCAGCTGGGATTACAGGCATGCGCCACCATGCCCAGCTAATTTTTTGTATTTTTAGTAGAGACGGGGTTTCACCATGTTGACCAGGATGGTCTCGATCTCTTGACCTCGTGATCCACCCACGTCGGCCTCCCACGGTGCTGGGATTACAGGCTTGAGCCACCGCGCCCGGCCCCAAGTTTCTTTTAAGTTGTTTCCTTTCTGTCTGGAGAATTTCATTTAGCTATGAGAAATCCCTTGTAATTTGAATTGTTTCTCATTATAAGTAAGGTGTCATATGTTTCTTGATGTTTTCAAGGTTTTAAGCTCTAGGAATTTGACCATGATGTGCCTTGGTGAGGATTCTTCTGAGTTTATCTTAATTGGGGTTTCTTAGGTTCTTGAATCTGTAGACGGTCTTTTGCTTTTCAGCTATTATTTCTTCAAGTAGCTTTTTAATCCAATATTTTTTCTGTTCTCCTTCTGGGACCCCAGTGATACAAATGGTTAGATAATTTGGTTTAGTTCCATAGGTTCCTGAGGCTCTGTTTGTTTTTATTTTCAGTTCAATTTCTCTTTGTTGTTCAGATTGGGTAGCTTCAATTGTTCTATCTTCAAATTCACAGATTCTTTCCTCTGTCCCCTCTCTTCTCTTGTTGAGTCCATCCACTGAATTTTAAATTTGGTTATTTCATTTTCAGTTCTATAAGTTTTGTTTTCATTTTTGTTTATGTCTTCTATTTTTTGCTGTGATTTCCTATATTTTGATTTGTCTAATATGTATTCATACTTGCTAGTTGAATCATCTTCACCATGATTGTTTCAAAATCTTTGTCAGATAATTGTAACATCTCTGTTATTTCTGTGTTGTTATCTATTGATTTTCTTTTTAAAGTCAGTTTGAGATCTTCATGGTTCTTGGTATGATGAATGATTTTTTTTTTTTAGTTGAAACTTGGACATTTGGATATTATGTTATGAGATTCTGAATCTTTGTAAACCTTCTGTTGTAGCTGGCTTGGTCCAACACCCCTCCAGCAGGAGAAGGGAGGATATGGTGTTGCTATATTATCAGGTGAAGGGAAAGATCCAGGTTCCCTTCTCAGCCTCTGTTGATACCTCTGTGGGGAGTGGAAGGGGTTCCTTGTACTGCTGGATAGATGTAAGAATTACTAAGCTTCCACTAATGCCAACTTGGCTGGGAGGGGATCGAGTAGCCTGTTACTGTTCCTCATATAGCCACCACTAACACTTTTTATTTCCTGGGGAGAGGAATCTGCTCTTGTTACTGCTCTCCGGTGGTGAAAATCTTGACTTTCCATCAGGCAACCTCTGACACCACCCCACTGGGGTGAGGAAAGGGTACCTCATGGCTGTACCAGGTTGGGGTGGAAGTCCAGGCTCCCCACGTGGTCTCCACTGACACCACAGGGAGGTGGTAGTGATTAAAAAAAAAATCATTAACACCCGGAAGGTGCTTAAGTCTTGGTCTGTCCTCAGCTTTCTCTGACACTGCCTGGTTTGAAGGGCATTGGGGTACCTTGCTGTAGCTGTAGCGAGGAGTGAAATCTAAGCTCTCCACTTGGCCCTTGCTGGCATGGGTGGGGTTGGGGTCACAGTTTCTTTCTTTGGTGTTTGGCTGGAGTAGAGTGGTTCCTGTCTTCTTGGCTGTCCCTTTCCTGTTATTTGGCTGGAGAGCAGGATTTGGTTGGGGCTTTCTTGGTTGGCATCCATTTGTGTTTTTGGGTTGGCAGCTTCTTCAGTCCCAAGTCAGCAACGTGTGGAGCAAAAAGAAAACCCAAGGAGCTCACCAGCAGGTTACTTGGAGACCACCGTTCCCACCTAGTTGGTCTTTTCTCCACCTCTTAGTGTCTTCTGTTTATTTTACCTTCACTGTCCAGGATTTAGTAGTACCTAGCGGAGGGATAGAGAAAAGTGTCTACTCCGTCAACACGGAAGTAGAGGTGCCCACTGTGGATTGTACCACACAGTACTTTATCTTTCCATGTAGTCTTCATAACCTGAACCGATTTCCTAATTTTTAGTTTCTATTATACTTATTTCAATGTAATTGTTTCCGTATACTAAATGAATGCATCACACACCATATCGCAGTTACAGTGTACTGAACGAATGCATCACACACCGTATCGCAGTTACAGTGTACTGAACGAATGCATTACACACCGTATCGCAGTTACAGTGTACTGAACGAATGCATTACACACCGTATCACAGTTACAGTGTACTGAACGAATGCATCACACACCGTATCGCAGTTACAGTGTACTGAACGAATGCAGTTACAGTGTACTGAACGAATGCATCACACACCGTATCACAGTTACAGTGTACTGAACGAATGCATCACACACCGTATCGCAGTTACAGTGTACTGAACGAATGCATTACACACCGTATCACAGTTACAGTGTACTGAACGAATGCATTACATACCATATTACAGTAGTCCCCCCTTGTCTTTAGTTTTGGTGTTTGTCATTTCAGTTATTCATAGTCAACTTCAGTCTGAAAGCAGAAGTGGAAAATTCTAGAAATAATTGATAAGGGTTTTTTTTGAGATGGAGTCTCAAAACATGTACTTGAGCCTGTCACCCAGGCTGGAGTACAATGGTGCAGTCTCGGCTCACCACAACCTCCACCTCCCGGGTTCAAGTCATTCTGCTGCCTGAGCCTCCCAAGTAGCTGGGACTACAGGCACGTGCCACCATGCCTGGCTAATTTTTGTATTTTTAGTAGAGACAGGGTTTCACTTTGTTGGCCAGGCTGGTCTTGAACTCCTGACCTCGTGATCCACCCACATCGGCCTCCCAACATGCTGGGATCACAGGTGTGAGCCACCACGCTGGGCCCATAAATCGTAAGTTTTAAGTTTCGCACTGTTCTGAGTAGCATGATGAAATCCATGCCATCCTGCTCTACCCCTTATTCCTCACAGAAAGAATGGTGACTACTGTACAATAAGATAGTTTGAGAGGGGGAGAAGAGATAGAGCCCACATTCACATAAATTCTATTACAGTATATTGTTGTAATTGTCCTGTTTTATTAGTATTGCTAATCTCTTACTGTGCCTAATTTATAAATTACACATTATCACAGATGTGTATTTATAGGGAAAAAGTAGTATATATGAGGGTTTGGTGCCATCTGCGGTTTCAGGTACCCGCTGGAAGTCTTAGCATATATCCCCCATGGATAAGGGGGACTGCTGTAATGAAAACTCAGTTCTAACATAGTTACGGTTCTAAAGAATCCTCTTCAATGTCAGATTTATAACGGTCTGAGGGGCTGAGACAAGTTAATTCTGTTCTGGGGACCGACCGTGGATGTTACAAAAGCTGGAGTCTGTCCAGTGAGAATTTCCGTATGAACTTCTCTTCAAATAATTCTTTACATTTTATACATTTTTAAAGTGTTTTTATATCCCATCTTACCTCTCTTTGTGTATGCTTTCTTTAGCATGAAAGTTCCTTTCACACAATTGGGTTAAGTTTCTCCCGCCACCTGTCCCTGGAAGCCGCCTCTCCCTGCTGGGCTTCCGCGAGGGTCCGAACCTGTGTCCTGTTGTTCACACTGTTCCTGCTTTGTCATTTCTGTAATTCACATTTCTCCTTCTAGACTTCATGCCTTCATGCCTCTTCAAGGTAGAGACCACTGTGCCCTGTTCGTCTCCTTGTGCCCCGTATGTATTACTGGTTAAACATAGAAATAACCTGATTTTTTTTTTTTTTTGAGACAGAGTCCCGCTCTGCCACCCAAGCTGGAGTGCAGTGTTGCATTCTCAGCTCACTGCAACCTCTGCCTCCCGGGTTCAAGCAATTCTTCTACCTCAGTCTCTGAAGTAGCTGGGATTACAGACATCTGCCATCATGCCCGGCAAATTTTTGTATTTTTAGTAGAGATGGGGTTTTGCCATCTTGGCCACGCTAATCTTGATCTCCTGACCTCAGGTGATCCACCCGCTTCAGCCTCCCAAAGTGCTGGGATTACAAGTGTGAGTCACCGCGCCTGGCCTAACCTGATATGACTAAATTGTATTTGACTCCTCCATATCTCATGGGTTGTGATGTATACAGCTTTCTTTCCCAAGGAGCTGCCCACACACCCCTTATTATTTACATATCTATTTGACTTTGGGGAAATGTCGTGGGGTTCAAGGGGCAGGGCATTTGGAGTCAGAGATGTTTGCGTTCCAGTCCTTGCTGTGTGTCTTACTGAGACCTCAAGTCCTTTACCTTACTGGAACCTCATTTGCCTCATCTGCAAGATGGAAATAGTAACACTCAACTCTGAGGATTGTTCAGAGGGTTAAGTGGAATATCATTTATTATTTTCTGTTCACTTTGAAGCCTTCACACTGAATTCTTTGCCATCACTTGGGAGATTTCTCAAAGACTTTAAAAAAACTAATTCTTTATTCATTTCTTCCACTCTCCCCCAAACTCCCCAGAGAGAAGATGCTGAGATTTGGTGCTCCTAAATAGCCCCTGTGAGGTTCCTGAGCCTCCACAGATAAGGCAGAGTCTCTCTGTATATTCCCAGAGGGCAGAGGTAACAATAGGCTCTATGCACAATGCTACTGTCAAAATGGTATGTTGCGAAATGAATTTCCTTGTTACTCTAAGACAAAGAACAGTATCTCTCCTTGACTTTCTAAGTGTCCCCTTCCCTATTCAGCCATCCTTGCTAATGTGTCAACACTTTTTTACAGTGGAAAATAGGATTTCTTCTCTTTAGTGGATCTGATTCCCAGCTTGGTGCTAACCAGTTGCATTCCGTCCTGATAAGTGGTTTACTTTTTATTTTATTAGCAAAATGCAAGTGAGATCAGTTCTTTGGCTCTAAGACTGTCTATTGGTTTTTAAGTTGTCTGACCTTGAGCATAGCTCTGGCTACGCTCGAGATGTTGAAATCCACACACTCGCTGCTGCGCTCTCTGAGGAGATGAGCTGTAATTCACACCCACAGGCCACAGGAGTACTGATCTGATCAGTACTGTGTGTCTATAGCCGTGGGCAATGTTTCTGCGACATGGTCCCCACAGTGCTTCTACATGGGGAAGTCTGGTTATAGCCACTGTCTCTTTGGGAAGTTGAGGATTGTAAAGCTGTGTACTTCCAAAACAGTCACGGATGTGTTCTGATGCCAAAAGTGTGATGATTTATTAATGTGTTGTGGTTGCTGCAACAAATTATCATAAACTTGGTGGCTTAACACAGCACAAGTTTATCCTTCCACAGTTCTAGGGGCCAGAGGTCTGAGATCCAGCGGCCTGTACTCCCTGTGGGGGCTCTAGGGGAGAACTCATTCCCTGCCTCTTCCAGCATCTCCTGCTGGCATTCCCTTTGTCATTGAATTTAGGGCCGACCTGGATAATCCTCCTCTCAAGACCATTATAACTCAATCACCTCTGCAAAAAGCCTTCTGCAAATAAGGTCACACCCGCAGGCTCCAGAGATTTGAAGGGGATATTTTTTTGGGGGAGGGTGCTTTTTGGTCTGCCAGAGAGGAATAAGAACGACTTCTAACGGGGTGACTTGCGGATATGTTCTCTCTAGGTTCGTGATGTTTGGAAACACAGAAAGGTTTTTGTAGACTGGGTATACTAGATGGTTCCCAGGGAAAAATGTCGAATTGGCTATGTGCCTATCTCAGTGCTATAATTCTGGTTTTTTCTTTAATTTCAACAGTGAAATCTCCAATAGTTGAAATTCCAATAGTTAAATATTTTGTAGTGGATATGATTTCTAAGGCTCAGATATGTGAAAACAAAACCCTTAATTGTTTCCCTACAATTTCCATCTCAAGCTTCATTTGCCTGAGAGTAAAAACTCAAGTCACTTTTTTTTTTTTTTTTTTTTTTTGAGACAGAATCTCACTCTGTTACCCAGGCTGGAATGCAGTGGCATGCTCTCAGCTCACTGCAACCTCCACCTCCGGGGTTCAAGTGATTCTCCTGCCTCAGCCTCCCGAGTAGCTGGGACTACAGGCATGCGCCACCACACCCGGCTAATTTTTGTCTTTCTAGTAGAGATGGGGTTTCGCCATATTGGCGAGGCTGGTCTCGAACTTCTGACCTCAGGTGATCCACCTGCCTTGGCCTCCCAAAGCGTTGGGATTATGGGCATGAGCCACCGTGCCTGGCCTCAAGTCACTTTTAAGCAGTCTTCAATAATTTGAGTCCTTTTCCACTTAGAGTCAGAGGTTTCCCCTATTTCCCTATGCCTCAACCTTTTCCATGGAGTTCTACATTCCCAGTCTAAGTGGACGGCATAGTGCAGTGGTTATAAGCGAGCCCTCTAACCTACGCAGCTTGGATTGAAAACCACCTCCTCTACTTTTTACTTCCTAGTGGGTGATCTTAGTGTTGCAGGTTGCCTTCTTGGGAAGCAGGGTATGAAATGCAGGACGTTGGCCAAGGAGTGTCCTTGGGATCAACTCTGCAGAAGGAGCAGGAAGGCGTCCAACTGTGATGCAGGCCCAGGGACAGCCTTGGCCCACCCCACGGGCGCTCTGGGGCTAGGATGGCCCTTCGGAGTTGTCCTGCATCGGGTGCCCTGAGAAGTGATGTGATCTTGGTAAGGCAGCTCTCTGCCTCGAGGCAGTCCCTCAAGGGGCTGACAGCTGGAGGCCGTCTGCTGACAGCTCCTGGCAGCAGCGGATCTGGGCGGCGCACCCCGCTTCCATGACACTGCACCGTCATGCTGTTTGGATTCACTTCTTCTGTGTTCTGGGAGCAGCTACTCCGGGATGCTAGTGCCCCTGTTCTTCCTGGGGGAAATGTAGGAGAGGAGGGTCGTGGGAAGAGCTGCAGCGGTCACCTCTGCAGCGGCTCTCCTGCATACCTGAGGACTCATCATCTCCCTCCTCCAGCCTCCATTCGGGATCCCTTTCCACCTTGGCTAGCACCTTTGCTGGTCCCAGTGGCTAACGTGTGGTCTAACACAGGCTGTCACCTCTAAGGTGGTCTGAATCCTGAGCACCACGCCCTGCTCAGGCTGGGACTCTTGTCATTCCTGGTCCATTTTCTGTCAAACTGGATAAGGGAATGTGAAGAGGTGACCAAGTGGACCCCTCCTACTCCCACTTTGTCACAGCAGCTCTACTTCCTCCTGATGACCAGGGTCAACGAGCCCTGCTGGGTCAGTATCTCTCCTTGTTGCTTGCTGGTCCCTTGGTATGAGATGCTGAAGTACCCAGGAGGCAGTCACACTTAAACTTCAGTGGAAGTTGCTATGTCCCCTGGAAGAAGGATTCTCCATCTGGGAACCATGAGTTGCAGAGCCCAGAGTCAAGAGGACAGAAAGCATAGATTCCCCATTGGTCACTTAGAGTGACGGCACATGGGACACCCCTTGGCTCCAGGTCATGAATTCTTCCCTGTGGGTCTAGCGCCATATAACAGTTTCCATTCAAAGTGGAAATGCACGGCGGTATCCTTCATTGGAAAGGATCACTGTCAAGCTTCGGTGTCTAAGTTGTTACTGATCTGGCGCTATTGCCAGCCCTGTGTCATCGTGGCCTGTGCTCCTACTAATCCTTTCAGTGTGTCTTCCCCCAGCCCTGGGTCATTTCATCACAGGTGTGTATTGACCAGTGCGTGCTGAATACTCGAGGGGACCCTATGCAGAAATCCAGGGTTCTCCTGTGCAGTTCTCTCCTTCAAACTCTGGCCTCCTTGGTCCCTCCAGAGTCTGGGATCTGTCTTCCCAGCTTACCGGGTTTGCCAGGTTCCTCCTGTTGCCATGTGACTCTCTCCTGGAAACGCTCCCCAGGCCTTGCCCGAGGCCATCAAAGCCCGGCTCTGTTTGCTTCTCATCTCTCGGGGATCAAGTCCTTCTCTGCTTTACTGCCCCTCTCATGAAAACTACTTCACATCCATTTTGTCCAGCTGTTGATTCCTTCAGCATAGAAGGTAAATCCCCGTGGACGCAGCATTTGACTGGGGCTTTTGAAACCTAAAGGTGGTTTTTGGGTTTTTTTCCCTCCTTAGTTTCTCCCTGACCTCTTTCCCTTTGGGGCAATGTCATCCTAGAATCTCCTGGCCTGAAAACAAAGGGTCACAGGTTGAAGTAACGACAGGAAAAGCAAAACCAGAAATAAATATTCCGTCACAATGTCCCTTTCATTCTGCCAGAATTGCGAGTCATACCATTTCTTTCACCTTGATCAAGTTTTATGGTCTTCACCGAGGAAGAGACAGAGAGGGTTCTGTTGGTGTCTGAAGTTTGTTCTTGGTTTTATTTTGTAGGGGAAATTGCCAACCTAAGCATGTGAGTCCCCTGAGAAACAAAAGTGTCCCATTTCAGAAACTTGAAGTGCTGCTTAAGCCAAGTCCAGTGTGCCCCGCAGAAATCTCCCCACGGTGGCTAAGATCATTTCTGCTCGCTTTAGTGCTGATGGGCTTTGCTTTGGTTGGCGTGTCTGGATCTCTGGACTGGCTCGCTCGGGTTCTTGGCCGACACACCTTGCTGGTTGCGGCGGGGAGAGAAACATGGCCCCTCCCTGCAGGAGCCCCATAGATTCTGTTCTCTGCGGGTACCCTGGGGAAAGTGGAGGGGAGAGCGGAGATTTAGACCCCTTTCAGTGTCCGGCTCTGTAGTGTCTGATAGGCTTAGGAAGGAAGCTCTCAGCTGCTTTAAATTAACTTTGGAGGCATGTGGGGACTTGGGTTAAGTGGTCTTCACTGAGGTCCACTGAATGTTCATTGCAGTTTGATCTCTAAATGGCTAAATGTTAACATTTAACATTCAGCTGAAGCTGAGGCCACGGCCAATTATCACCATCAAAGAAAAAACTTTCCAGATACAGGAATGAATCTGACATTTTAATAAGAATTGAATTTGTTACTGTTACTTACAGTGGAAAACATACATTTACTGTGTGTAGCCTCCAACACAGCCATATGAAAAGTCTCGGCATCTTGGTTAGACATATTTATACTTCCTACACAATTGTGTATAACATAATTTAGCTTTCGAGAGTATATTTAAAAAAATTCAGTAAGTATGAGTAAGACTGTATAGAATTCAGCACTGTCTAAATCAGGTAAAATAGTACCTAATTTAGGTACAATAGTAAAAATTAAAAAGTAATCCAGCTTGTAGTGAAAGATATTTCTATTTCGTCCTTTTATATTATGATCGTCCAAGGCTGCTTTTTTTTGGTGGCGCAATTTTAAAGCAAATTCACCTCAGTAACCCAGGTATCTCCTGCTATAAAGACAAAGACAAAAACATGATCAATACTATCGTTGTGGTTGATAGCTTAGTTTATTCACTGTGTTAATAAAGTAAAACTTTATAGTGAAAATGTACTGGAAGCAGCTTTTAAAAGGCATTTTTAATGACGTGCTTACAAAATGACAGGTGTAGGTGAAACAAATCCTCAGCAGTGACAATACAAGGAGCCAGTCTATAGGAAGCAAAGCTGAACACCACAGACACAGGCTGGCTGCTTAAACTCAGATTAGCTTCTTAACACTGTGGAGGTCCTACTTGGAAATCATACCAAGGTAGCTTCTAAGTGTCACTGGTATCAGTTTAATAATACAAAAATTTCACCTTATCAGCTATTTCAAAGTTTCGGAGAAGAATTCCTTGGGTTGTAATGACATTGACTCTAGTGCTACCTCCCCTTTCTGATGGCTCTTCCTTCTCAGGGAGGGTCTTATTATATCACCCAACGTAAAATCACACAGTTCTTTTATCCAGGACTTGTCGTGGAGGAAGTTGTCATCTCCCTCAGTAGTACCAGGCGCCTCCCAGGAATGTTGGGGAAATCTTGATGTTCATTCTGAGAGCCCACATGGAGGGTAAATAAATTCAGGGGCCCGTAATACGAGTATGTTTCATGTTGACACAGGATTTTTCTTGGTTACTTTGTCAGCTGGGGACCTGTGGCCGCAGTGCTTCTACCTGGGCCTTGCTGGGATGTGCTACCTGCCATAGGAGGCCCCCCACCCCAGCTCAGCCCACCCAGGCTGGGTGTGGCTTGTGCACTGGCTCAGCCCATGGCTGGACGCGGTGTGGTGCCCCAGGCCACCTGTGTTGTAGCTTGTACCTGCATTCGGCAGTTCCCGATCTCGTCCCACATCCAAGGAGGAGGAGGATATGCTGACAATTGAAGGGTGAGGAGGGTGGAGAAGAATTTTATTGAACAGGGGAACAGCTCTCAGCAGAGAGGGGATGTGGGGGTGGTCCCCTATCCCCACAATCACGTGGTTTCTTCCTCAGTGTGACTGAGTCTGCAGAATAGAGGAGTGCATGCTGACTGGTTTATGAGTATGCAAAGAGGCTGAAGCAAAGGCTCACCCCTCAGAGGTGGGCACAGCAGTGTGGAAAACCAATTAGAAAAGGGTAGGGATCAGTCAGAGAAAAGCATGCCAAATGTGAAAGGTTCTCAGTCCGGTCTGTGGATTTGACTTGTGGCTTGGTTTTCAGGCTTTAAACAATGTCTTCAGCTTGGAGTTGGGGTTTTCACCAGAAATCTGCCCCATCTTCCCAGGCACTTGGCTACTTCCTGTCGCTCCCAGTGTCCCTTAAGAACATGTAAAGTTCAGCTAGAAGATGCCTAGAAACTGGATGCAAATCTAGAATAGGTAAGGGTACTAGTAATGTGTACACCAAAGATTGAATTCCCAAACATAGTAAATTGTGTCAAAAGTGACCTGAGTCACAGTATTGATAATTTTTAGATAAGAGATTGGTTTGGGGTTCAAGAACAGAGGTTGAAAGGCATAAAGGAGAGGTGGAAGAATAACCCACATTAACTTTCTGAAAATGGTACAAGTGGCTGTCCTTCAAAATCAGTAGGAATATCCACATCGGTGCCATCACTTCTGAGCTATCAGTGATTGTTCCATGCAATACCTCTTAATGGAAATCAAATGTAGAACCCCAATAGGAAGACTGCAAACATTTAAAACCACAGTTCCATATAGCTTTGTAGTGGCCAAAGGTGCAGTTTCAGGAAACCTCATGAATAGCCAGAGTCATAGAGTGGTTAATTCAGCTACCAAAAGCATTTGCCCAAAATATGACCCATTTCCAGTCCAAGTCTTCTGCTAAATAAACGCAACCAACTGGGTAAGAACCATTGTAATTACAGTTCACACCAAGTCGGGATCAGGTTTCACTTAAGATTTTGTCTCTGGGTACCTTGCCAGGATCTCCTGGCACCCATTAACGTGGGCTGGTGGGTACAGAACCTGTAGAAGTCTTCTGTGTGACATGGTTCCCCATGGAAGTGGTGGCTCACGGCTTCAGATTGGATGTCGTTTATTTAGATGCATCATGAGTTCTATTAAACACAAGCGTGCATTTTCAAATCCAGCGTTTGAGATGTACAGTGTCCCTGTACACAGCTGAGCTGATGATGCCAAGATGGGCTTTCGTAAAAGGTGTCAGCAGAACTGCTGCCGACACCCTGGATTTTGTGCAGTGGTTCCGTCTTCTACTTTGATGACACCTACGAAACCCTTAAGGCACCGAAATGTATGGAGTAAAGGCCAGGTCACATTCGTTTAGCGGCTGAATCAGACATGTAATACCACTGTAGCACAAAAAAACCTGTAAGTGATTATTCCAAAGTGTGTCCCAATACAGAATGTTCCAGCCTTGGGAACAAACAGGAGAAAGACGCCTGCTGGGACATTTGTTTCTCTTTGCGAGTTTTATGTGAGGAAAATCACTACATTACTTTGCCTGCTTTCCCTAATGATGATAATTTCAGAAAGCCCCCAAATAAACAGAGCTTCCGGTTTACAGGCTCCAGGTGACGTTTGATGCCCGTGGGTGCTGGCTCAGGCTATGTGTAGTGGCAGCAACATGGATCTTTGTGCAAAACACGTTTGTGTGTTCTGATCAAGGTCTTCTAGACAAGCTCTGCCGGGCATTTACAAACACATTTTTGGCTACATTTCATTCCAAAAAGATATTTTGGCCAGGTGCGGGTAGCTCGCGCCTGTAATCCCAGCAGTTTGGGAGACCAAGGTGGGAGGATGGCTTGAACTCAGGAATTCAAGACCAGCCTGAGCAACATAGTGAGACCTTGTCTCTACTAAAAGTAAAAAAAAAAAAAAAAAAAAATAGTGGATGTGGTGCATATTTGTAGTCCCAGCTACTCAGGAAGCTGAAGCAGGAGATCACTTGAGCCAGGTGATGGAGGCTGCAGTGAGCTATTGTCTTGCCATTGCACGCCAGCCTGCGTGACAGAGTTAGACCTTGTCACAAAAACAAACACCGAAAGTAACCCCAAAGAGATTTTATGTGACTGCAGCTTTAAATTATACTTAGTAGTGAAAGAAATTCTACTCCCGCAGCTAAATACCTGATCAAAACACCTCTTTCGATTATTTGAGTAAACTATAGGGTACAAATAAAAGTTATTTCTATGTAAATATCTGGGTGGCAAAGAAAATAATCAAACTATATTCCCAAATAAAAATTTTAAAGGGAAATAAGTTGACCAACCACTGAAGGCCAGACAACGTTTGCTAGCTATAATCCTGTACCCCACCAGGCTGCAGTTGGGCCACATCGTTTTTGTTTCGTTGTTAGCGTCTGTCAGGATATTCTTCACGGACTGAGGGTTTTGCCTTGTTCTGATGAGAGAAGGATTTCCACAGAGACCCAGATCGCTAGTGTGTTAATCTGCTAGGGTTGCCATAACCAAGTACAGAGACTTTAAACAACAGAATGTATTGTTTCACCATTCTAAAGGCTAGAAGTCCAAGATCAAGGTGTGAGCAGGTTTGGTTTCTTCTGAGGCCTCTCCTTGGCTTGTAGACAGCCACCTTCTCCCTGAGTCCTCACATGATCTTCCCTGTGTGTGTCCCAAAACAATAGAATATACATTCTTCTTATCTGCACATGTCACATACTATAAAATCAACCACATAGTTGTCCATAAAACATTCTTCAGCTAATTCTAAGAACCTGAATCACACCAAACACACTCTCAGACCACAGCATAATAAAAATAGAAACTAATACTAAGAAAATCTTTCAAAATCATACAATTACATGGTAGTTAAATAACCTGCTCCTGAATGACTTTTGGGTAAACAATGAAATTAAGGCAGAAATCAAGACATTATTTGAAATGAATGAGAACAAAGATACAACATACCAGAATCTCTATGACACAGCTAAAGCAGTGTTAAGAAGAAAGTTTATAGCACTGAATACCTACATCAGAAAGTTAGAAATATCTCAAATTAACAAACAGTACACCTAGAGGAACTATAGAAACAAATGCAAATCAACCCCAAAGCTAGCAGAAGACAAGAAATAACCAAAATCAGAGCTGAACTGAAAGAAATGGAAATGCAAAAAACCATGCAAAAGATCAACAAATCCAGGAGTTTGTTCTTTGAGAGAATAAGAGTGATAGACCACTAGCTAGACTAATAAAAAGAAGCAAATACAATCGGAAATGATAAAGGGGTTATTACCGCTGACCCCCTAGAAATAAAACCATCAGAGACTACTACAGACACCTCTGTGCCCACAAACTAGAAAACCTAGAAGAAATGGACAAATTCCTGGAAACATACAACCTCCCAAGATTGAACCAGGGAGAAATTGAATCCCTGAACAGACCAATAATGACTTCTGAAATATAATCAGGAACAAAAGCTCCCAACCAGAAAAAGTCTAGGACCAGGCAGATTCACAGCTGAATTCTACCAATTACATAAAAAAGAGCTGATACCATTCCTACTGAAACTATTCCAAAAAATGGAAAAGGAGGGACTCCTCCCTAACTCATTCTACGAGGCCAGAATTATCCTGATACCAAAACCTGGCAGAGACAAAATTAAAAAAAAAAAAAAAAACCCTTAAGGCCAATATCTTTGATGAACATAGATGCAAAAATCCTCAGTAAAATACTAGCAAATCATATCCAGCAGTGCGTCAATAAGCTAATTCACCACAATCAAGTAGGATTTATTCCTGGAATGCCAGGTGGGCTCAACATACCCAGATCAATAACTGTGATTTACCACATAAACAGAACTAAAACAAAAAAAATATAGTTATCTCAATAGATGCAGAAAAGACTTTTTTATAAAATTCAGTATCTGTTCACGTTAATCCTCAGCAAACTAGGCATTGAAGGAACATACCTCAAAATAATGGTATCTATGACAAACCCTTGGCCAACATCATACTGAGTGGACAAAACTGGAAGCATTCCCCTCGAGAACTGGAATAACAGTGAGGACGCCCACTCTCACCACTCCTATTCAACATTGTATTAGAAGTCCTAGCCAGACCAATCAAGCAAGAGAAATAAAAGGTATTCAAACAGGAATATACGTCAAACTATCTCTCTTTGCAGGTGATTCTATACCTAGAAAACTCTGTAAACTTTGCCCAACAACTCCTAGAATTGATAAACAACTTTAGCAAAGTTTCAAGATATAAAATCAAGGTACAGAAATTAATAGCATTTCTATATACCATTAACGTCCAAGCTGAGAGTCAAATCAAGAACACAATCCTGTTCACCATAGTCACAAACAAAAAATAAAATTTTTTGTGTAAACAGAAAGGTGAAAGATCTCTACAATGAGATTACAAAACACTGCTCAAAGAAATCCAATGACAGAAATCCACATGAAAAATCAATATTGTTAAAATGGCCATACTGCCCAAAGCAGTCTATAGATTCAGTGCTTTGCTATCAAACTACCAGTGACATTCTTCACATTCTTCACAGAATTAGAAAAAAAAATTTTTAAATTCATATGGAACCAAAATGAGTTGAAATAGCCAAGACAGTCCTAAGCAAAAAGAACAAAGCTGGAGGCATCATGTTACCTGACTTCAAACTATACGACAAGGCTACAGTAACCAAAACAGCATGGTAGTGGTACAAAAACAGGCATAGACCAATGAAACAGAATAGAGAGCCTAGAAATAAAGCCACACACCTACAACCATCTGATCTTTGAAAAAGTTGACAAAGACAAGCAAAGGGGAAAGAACTTCCTATTCAATAAATGATGCTGAGATAACTGGCTAGCCATATGCAGAAGATTGAAGCTGGATCCCTTCCTTATCAATGCATAATGGATTAAAGACTTAAATGTAAAACCTAAAGCTATAAAAACCCTAGAAGATAACCTATGAAATATCATTCTGGACATAGGAACTGGCCAAAATTTCATGATGAACATGCCAAAAGCAATTGCAGCAAAAGCAAAAATTGACAATGGGACCTAATTAAACTAAAGAGCTGCACAGCAAAATAACCTATCAACAGAGTAAACAGATGACCTACAGAATGGAAGAAAATTTTTCAAACTATGTGTCCGACAAAAGTCTAATATTCAGAATCTATAAGGAATTTAAACAAATTAATAATAAACAATCCCATTAAAAATTGGGCAAAAGACATGAACAGACACTTGTCAGAAGACATACACGTGACTAACAGGCATATGAGTAAATGCTCAGTATCACTAATCAGAAAAATTCCAATCAAAGCCACAATGAGATACTATCTCACACCAGTCAGAATGATTATTAAAAAGTCAAAAAAGAACGGATGCTGGCAAGGTTGTCGAGAAAAAGGAATGCCTATACACTGTTGGTGAAAGTGTAAATTATTCACCATTGTGGAAGACAGTGTGGCAATTTCTCAAAGACCTAAAAACAGAACTACCATTTGACCCAGCAATTCCATTACTGGGTATATACCCAAAGGAATGGAAATCATTCTATCATAAAGACACAGGCAAGTGTGTGTTCATTGCAGATCTGTTCACAGTAGCAAAGACATGGAATCAACCTAAATGCCATCAATGGTAGACTGGATGAAGAAAATGTGGTGCATACACACCATGGAATACGATGGAGCCATTAAAAATAATAAAATTCTGTCTTTTGCAGGGACATGGATGGGGTTGGAAGCCATAATCCCAAGTGAACTAATGCAGGAACAGAAAACCAAATACTGCATGTTCTCACTTTCAAGTGGAAGCTAAACACGGAGTACACATGGACACAAAGAAGAGAACAATAGACAGAGGGGCTTACTGGAGGATGAAGTCTGGGAGAAGAGAGAGGATCAAAAACCTACCTACTGGTGCCAGGCGTGGTGGCTCATGCCTGTCATTTCAGCACTTTTGGAGGCAGAGGGAGGCGGATCACCTGAGGTCAGGAGTTCAAGATATGCTTGGCCAACATGGTGAAACCCCATCTCTCCTAAAAATACAACAGTTAGCCAGGTGTGGTGGTGCATGCCTATAGTCCCAACTACTCAGGAGGTTGAGGCAGGAGAATCTCTTGAACCTGAGAGGCAGAGATTGCAGTGAGACCTACCTATCGGGTACCATGCTTATTACTCAGGTGACAAAATAATCTGTACACCAAATCCCTGTGACATGCAATTTACCTATATAACAAGCCTGCACGTGTACCTCAGCCCTAAAATGAAAGAAAAGAGAAAATTTAGAGTATTTTACAAGCATGCCACTTTCATGAAGGAATATTGCCACATGCTCAGCAGTTAGATCATTCTTGCTATTGCTACACTGCACATTTGCAACATTAAATAGTACTTACTTTTAATGACATATTAAAGAAACGTAATTAATCCTCTGTGCAGAGCACAAAATAGCATTTTAACTAGCATATATTCTAGATGTACCTGGATAGCAACGTTTCAAAGCCTGGGCAGATCTGAAAGCCCTTTCAGCAATCTTTAATATAGCATTCTACAACAAACATGTCTACACATCCTTTATTTAAAATTTTAGCCCCTTATACATTCAAAAGTATAAGAAATTATCTTAAAGTATTCTTAAGTCTATTGTTTTGAATTTGATTAGTAAAAACAAAATGTGTTTTGGGTATCATTTTTCTCTATCCCATTCTTAATTTCTTATGTTTTACATGCTTTATGTCTGCATCAAAGGTGATTTATCAGAAATACTTAGTACAGAATGTGTTGGATTTTTTTTAATACATAGGGTCTTGCTCTATGGCCCAGGCTGGAGTGCACAGGCACGATCATAGCTCACTGTATGTAGTCTGAACTCCTGGGCTCTAGTGATCCTCCTGCCTCAGCCTCCCAAGAAGGTAGGACTACAGGTGCGTACCACTGTGCCCAGCAAACTTTTTATTTTGTTTTGCTTTTGTGGATGTAGGGTCTCACTGTGTTGCCTAGGCTGGTCTCAAACTCCTGGCCTCAAGTGAGCCTCCCAAAGTGTTGGAATTTGAGGCATGAGCCACCATGCCTGGCCCCAGTATTTGGTTTTGAAGTTTATCTTCTTAAGAAATTTTGAAAGCCCAGAATCTGAACCACACATGTAGAAATTTCTTGGGAACACAGGTTTAGCAATCTGAAGTTTGTTTCAACAGTCATAGGCTATTAAGGCTGAGCCTGAATTCTTTTTTTTTTCCTGGTGGCAATACAATTCAAAATACTATTTTAACACATAGCTGATACAGAATTATTGATGAGCTATTTTACATTTGTTTCATAGTAAGTCTTTGAAACCTGATGTTTATTTTACTCTTAGAGCACGTTGAAATTCAGGCTAGACACAGTTCCGGGTGCTCAATCACCACCTAATCGGACAGCATAGTTCTGGACGTAATTCTCAAACCTGCCTTGCTTCCTTCCTCACACTGGAGCGTTTCTGTTTCACCTGAATGAGAGCTACCTTGTCAATTGCAATCCTAAGCCGATCCTTGCTGCAGCACTGAATCCCTCTGAGTAATTAAGAAACTGATGGAATGTTTAAACTTTTATCCCCAACTTTTGTCCTATATCTATTTCCTTGTCTCTGTTTGCAAACCAGGTATTTTTTTGTCTGTGCCCAGTTCTTGGTAATACCTGCTAAATGCTGCAAATCAAAACTGACACATACTGACGCTCTGGCTAGCCACCCATCCTTAGAACTACGGGCTCCAGCAGGTCTACCTTCCAGGTTATCACATGTGACAGTTTTAGCTAACGATTTGCCTTGTGCTGGTTTGGCCTACAAAATCTATTTTCTTGCAGCTTGCCACTGACAAACTATGGTCTTGTTTTGGGATTTATTATGGCAGCAACTCACTTCAAAATATCAGCCTCTGCTTCTGTAACAAATAAACCCTCCAAATTTCCATGATTTTCCACAGTTGGAGTTTATTTTCTGCTCATGGAACAATCCAGTTGGTGGTGATCAGATTCCTTCTGTCCTTGTGGATCTTGGAACCCTCTGCATCCAGCCAGCGGACAGGGAAAAAGAGGGTAGGGGAAGTTTGAGGGCTCATTAAAAAAGCATTGGCCTTGAACTTGCACACATCACCTCTGCTCACATTTCATTAGTTAGATGAAGTCCTCTGGTCACACAAACCACAAGCAGGGCTTGGAAATATAATTTATATGCCCAGGAAGAAAAGGAGAGCGTGAATTTTGTTGAGTAGCATGGATTCCTACCATAGTTTTAATACATGAGTGGGATTGGCCTGGAAGTTTCCAGTTTTAGACATTCCTTGTCTGATGTTTGATATTAAGGTTAGACTCGGTTATGCCAGTTATAAAAAGATATAAATTGGGGAGTATTTCTCCTTTTACTTTCTTGGAAGTGTTTGGGTAAGACTGAAATTTATTCCTGAAATGATGAGTAGATTTTTCCTTTAAAGTCTGACTGCTTCTTCGTAGGAATATTTTTAACTGTTGATTCAGTGTGTTAAGTATGAGATGATTCAGGTTTTCTATTTCTCTTCACTTTGGTAGGCTCCACTTTTTAAGGAAATTGATCCATTTCAACTAAGTTATCAAATTTAGCAAACTTGTTTATAATATAATCCCTGTATCTTTTTTATTTCTGCATTGGCAGTTAGGTTCCCTTTTTCCTTTCTAATATTATTTATCTACCTTTCTTAGGAAGTTACTTGAGGATGTTTTCCAGCAAATCCAGAGGGGAAGCTAGCAAAGGGGAAAACATGGAAATTATAGATTTCAAGCCTAGGAGGCGGGGCAGGAAAGTTCTGAGAGACAGCTGTGTGGGCGACTTCCGTCCAGCTCACAAGGTGGAAGACAACCAGAGGTAGAATGAGAGTATGAATACAAGGTTGGGAAAGAATTGAGAATATAAAGACAAATAATTAAAGAAATGAAAGAAAATTAGAAATTTAAGGGAAAAAAATACATGAGAAGCATATAACCCAATATAAAATGTGGCATTTTTTAAAGGACCATTATAAGGTGCCATTTTAAGGAACTGATGGGATGTCAAAATACAGAATATATTTGTCCTTGATACTAGAGATACTCTCTTTAAAGTGGTCTGGTGTGGTGAAATTAAATCCATAGAGAAATAAACGTAATTCCAACACATGCAGCCCAGCCTGGAATAATATTTGCATAGTCGCAGTAATAAAATCTTTTTTGTTGGTTTTAAGTTTCAGAGTGATCATATGAATGGAAAACACTTAGCTGAAGGAAAGGCAAAATTTAATAAGCCTTGAAAATATGTAAACATGAATACACAGCTATCATCATAACATATATCTTTATACATATGTTCAGCTATTTCCTTAAATTCCCAGGGGCCAGATGGCTGCAAGTCTGGGTGCCCATTTGTAATTAATATTTGGCTAAGTTAGCATCCAGAGAGTGTAGCAGGTAAAACTCTCCCGTTATGTTTCCCTGCTCCCATCTGCTTCCGTTCCTCCAGGAAATCCTCAGTGCTACTGGCCCATTTATGGTAGGTATCATTCATTTGCCAGTCCTGCTACAGATGTTTCCCCCATATTAATATTTATTGGATCATTTCAGAAGATTTTTGCACTAGAGGGGAGGTAAAACATGTGCCCTTAAATGATCTTGAAACCACCAGTCCTCTACCAGATTTCAAAATTATTGGCTGGGCATGGTGGCTCACACTCTAACCCTAGCACTTTGGGAGGCCAAGGTGGGAAGATTGCTTGATGCCAGGAATTCAAGACCAACCTGGGCAACATGGCATGACCTTGCCTCTACAAAAACAAAAAAACAAAAAAAAAACCAATTAGCCCGGTGTGGTGGCGTATATGGTAGTCCCAGCTGCACTGGAGGCTGATATGGGAGGATCATTTGAGCCCAGGAGGTCAAGGCTGCCGTAAACCATGATGATGCTGCTGCACTCCAGCCTGGGCAACACAGTAAGACTTTGTCTCAACAACAAAAAAAATTATACACACACACACACACACACACACACACACACACACACACACATGATTTTTTCAAAAGATTTGCACTAGATGAGAAATAAAGCATGTGATCTCAAGTTATTGTCTTGAAGCAAGGAGTCTTCCAACAGATTTAAAAAATAGAAATGTTGGCCAGGCGCAGTGGCTCACCCCTGTAACCCCAGCACTTTGGGAGGCCGAGGCAGGTAGATCATGAGGTCAAGAGATCAAGACCATCCTGGCCAACATAGTGAAACCCCATTTCTACTAAAAATACAAAAATTAGCTGGGTGTAGTGGCGCGTGCCTGTAGTCCCAGCTACTTGGGAGGCTGAGGCAGGAGAATCACCCGAACTGGGGAGGGGGAGGTGGCAGTGAGCCTGGCCACTGCACTCCAGCCTGGTGACAGAGCTAGACTCCATCTCATAAATAAATAAATAAGTAAATTTTCTTCCTGATTGTAAAAATAATGCATGCTCGTTGTAGAAACTGCGTGCAGCAAAGAGAAAATAGGTAGCGCCTGTCAGCTTCAAAAAGGCACAGAGATATGAAAATCTCAACCTGAGCAGCCTGCCCTACGGAGAGTAAGTTAGGAGGCTTTTGGAACCTCTTCTTCCAGGACTGAGCAACAGAAAAGAAACAACCCCTTTCTTCTTGTTTGCCAAATATGTTAAGAGATAAGGGTCTGTAATCCCAGCCAGCACTTTGGGAGGCCGAGGCGGGTGGATCACAAGGTCAAGAGATTGAGACCATCCTGGTCAACATGGTGAAACCCCGTCTCTACTAAAAATACAAAAAATTAGCTGGGCGTGGTGGTGCACGCCTGTAATCCCAGCTACTCGGGAGGCTGAGGCAGGAGAATTGCCTGAACCCAGGAGGCGGAGGTTGTGGTGAGCCGAGATCACGCCATTGCACTCCAGCCTGGGTGACAAGAACGAAACTCTGTCTCAAAAAAAAAAGAGATAAGGGTCATCCTTTTTTGCTTTGTAATTTTCCCAAATGAAGCAGCAAGGTTTTATTTGGGTATTTTTGTGTGGTCATTGATGCTCTGAAATTTCACTTTCTTCAACATCTTTTCTCACGCCTCACTTCTGCTGCTGCTGAACAATCAGTCGATAACCTGGGACCCCCACCGGCCGTGCCTGTTCCTTCATGCAGTGAGAGCATTCAGCTGGTTAATTTAGAACTGTTAATGACTTAAAAATCTATATGAAACCTATGCTCCATCAGTCTGTGCTACCCAATTGCCCCCAGCATGGGGAAGAAAGGGAACTCTGCAAAGCCATTTAGATCCAGGCTAGATACGTCAACACCGGATGTCACCAGGGCTCCAGCAACCCCTGGAAGTCTGGCTGAACTTGACGCTCCTCTCCACCACCTGGGATGTTAGGCTTCCTCACTCTTGCCGCTCGGACTTTTCTGGTCTTTGTCCCATGCTCCTACTTCCACGTCAGCAGCCCTGATCCACAGGCATCTGGTCAATTTGGTGACTGGGGATTCCTAGGGAGCAATTGTCTCAGGCACTGGCTCGCTTTCTGACCTGGCTCTTGTAGCTCCTCTCTTTCCTGCCACCTTTTCCCGCTCACACAAGTGACCCCCATCTTCACTTGAGGAAAGACACCTCCTCCAGGCTCTTGCAGGATCTCTTGCCAGGAACAGCCCCTCATGATATCAGCCTGCCTATCCCAGCCTTGCCGAGATCCTGGTGGATTAAAATGTCTCCATCTTGGATTAAAGACTTAACGGTAAAACCTAAAACGATAAAAACCCTGGGTGACAACCTAGAGAATACCATTCTGGACACAGGAACAGGCAAAGAGTTCAGGAGGAAGATGCCTAAAGCAATTGGAACAAAAGCAAAAATTAACTAATGCAATCTGATTAAACTAAAGAGCTTCTGCACAGTATAAGAAGCTACCAGCAGGGTAAACAGACAACCTACAGAATGGGGAAAATTTCTTTCCAAACAACGCATCTGACAAAGGTCTGATATCCAGCATCTATAAGGAACTTAAACATTTATAAGAAGAAAACAACCCCGTTAAAAAGTAGGCAAAGGACATGAACACTTTTCCAAAGAAGATACACGTGGCCAAAAAGGAGATGAAAAATCTCAACATCACTGATCATTAGAGAAATGCCAATCAAAACCGCAGTGAGTTGCCATCTCTCACCAGTCAGAATGGCCATTGTTAACAAAGTCAACAAAGAACAGCTGTTGGCGAGGTTGTGGAGAAAACGGAAAGCTTATACACTGTTGGTAGAAGTGTAAGTCAGTTCAGTCATTGTGGAAAACAGTGTGGCCATTCCTCAGAGATCTAAAACCAGAACTGCCATTTGACCCCGTAGTCCCATTACTGGGTATATACCCAAAGGAACAGAAATCATTCTATCATAAAGACACTTGCACACACATGTTCACTGCAGCACTGTTCACAATAGCAAAGTCATGGAATCAACCTAAATGCCCATCAATGGTAGACTGGATAAAGAAAGCATACATGTACACTGTGGAATGCTACGCAGCCATAAAAAAGGATGTGATCATGTCCCTTGCAGCAACATAGATGAAGTTGAAGGCCATTATTTTTAACAAACTAATGCAGGAACAGAAAACACTGCATGTTCTCACTCACAAGTGAGAGCTAAATGCTGAGAACACATGGACACAGAAGGGGGAACAACACACACTGGGGCCTGTCGAAGGGTGGGAGGTGGGAGGAGGGAGAGGATCAGGAGAAATGACTACTGGTACTGGGCTTAATACCTGGGTGATAAAATAGTCTGTACAACAAAACACGCATGATACAGATTTACCTAGATAACAAACCCGCACATCTCCCCTAGAACTTAAAAGTTGAAGTCTTCATCTTGTTATTGTACCTGAACAGCTTGATCAGAAATCACCCCAGTGATGGTTTGTTTTGTATTTCAGCTTGACGAGGCTGTAGCACCTAGTCATTTGATCAGATACGAATTTCGGTATCCCTGGGAGGGTACTTTGTAGATATGGTTAACACCTACAGTCAGCTGACTTTACAAGTACAGGAAATTACCCTCCATCATGGGAGGTCGGGGGCTTATCCATTCAGTTGAAGGCCTTACGATCAGAAACAGGTCCTTCAGGGAAGAAGAAATTCCGCCTCATGGTTGCCTGAGGTTCCAGGCTGCTGTCTTGTTATGTGGATTTCGGGTTGGCTAGCCCCACAATCAGGCTAGCCAATTTCTTAAAATAAATCTCATTATGTGTATATATACATGCGAGTGTATGTGTGTGTGTGTGTATACACATATATGTACACATATACACATACATATATGTATATATGTGTATATATACACATACACTTGCATGTATGTATACACAATACACACACATAAATATACAGGTATATATACTATTCTGATTATATATATGTATACAGGCTGAGTATCTTTCAAAAAAATCTCATATATTTGCATATATACACACAGACATATACTCACATGTATATATACACATAATACACTTATAAACATACAGGTATATATCCTGTTGGTTCTGTTTGTACATTTCTATTACAGGCTGAATATCTCTAATCGGAAAACTGCAATGTTTCAAAACCTGAAGCTTTCTGAGCATTAACATGCCCCAAGTGGAACATTTCACACCTGACCTCGTGTGGTACCTCACAGTCAGAATGTAGGGGCACAACCCACAGTCCCCAAGAGAAATAAAGAGCCCGGTTCAGCTGTGATACCGTTTTTCCTCAAATGCTGAGGCATCAGCGATGCAAGCACATCCACAAAGGAATACAGTGGCCCATGTGCAGGCTGGATGTGCACACAATTCTTTAAAATACTGTATAAAATTACCTTCAGTCTGTGTATAAGATGTATATGAAACATAAATGAATTTCCTGTTTAGACTTGGGTCCCACTCCCCACTTACTTACTTGTTACGTGTATGCAGATATTCCTAAATGCCCCAAAATCTGAAATCCAAAAAGCTTCTGGTCCCAAGCATTTCAGGCAAGAGGGATCCAGCCTGTATACCCTATTGGCTCTCAGTGTGTGTCTGTGTGTCTGTGTGTGTGTCTCTTACTGGTTCTGTTTCTCTGGAGCACCTTGACTTTACCTACCCTATATATTTGTTGGAATTAGACAAATAAGAAGTGTTTATTTTAGAAAATTGGAAATTACAAATAAACCAAAAGAAAAATCTTAAGAGCAATTTCACCACCACGACATAATCACTATTAACCTTTCAAGAGGTGTATGTAGGTAAATATTTCAAAAAGGTACACTTAAACATTTTTGTAAGTAGATTTTTCACTTAAGATGTTATTAATAGCTGCATCAGTAGGTACAGATCTGCATAATTTTACCCTTTTTTTTTTTTTGAGACAAGGTCTCATTCTGTTGCCCAGGCTGGAGTGCAGTGGCATCGTGATCATGGCTCACTGTAACCTCGAATTCCTGGGCTCATGGGATCCTCCCACCTCAGCCTCCCAAGTAGCTGGGGCTACAGGTGCATGCCATCATGTCAGGCTGATTTTTGTATTTTTTGTACAGATGAGGTCTTGCTGTGCTGTCCAGTTTGGGCTCAAGCAGTCCTCCTGCTTTGGCCTCCCACAGTGCTGGGATTACAGGCATGAGCCACCGTGCCTGGCCAGATCTGCATAATTTTAAATGACTGCCAAACACGACATCCTTTGATTACGCTGTAATTTGTTTAATCCTTCCCCAGCTGTTGAAAAGCCATTGCTTCTGTATTTCACGATTGTAAGCAATGCTGTAAAGAACAACCTGGCCTACATCTTTATGTCTGTGTCGATTGTTTTGTGGGGTAAGTGCTCCCGCCTCCTTCACTCTCCTACACACGAAAGAAGATATTTTCTACAAACCAGCAATTTCCTTGGGCTGTTAGTCTCTGTAAGTGGGGTTCGTGGATTACTAAACCTGGAAAGGCTAAGGATCTAATAAAATCTCATCATTCTACACATAAATGCAGGCAGGAGAGGGGAAGTAATTTTCCCAACTTTCCCAGTTGAGAGCAGATCAAGGCCGAGAACCTAGCACTCATGACTGTGCTTTCAGATGAAGAGATTCCACTTCATTCAATTGCTGATTTTATCTTAGGAAAGCATTATACATTGCCCAGATAATATCCTTCAGTTTGCTAAAAGCTGACATTCAGAGTAAATGCTGGTAGCATTTTTGCCCCTCTGAAGCCAGCCTAGTGATGGATGAAAGAGAAAAATTTGAGCCCTCAATTTCTTTGTTTGATTTTTTGATGAGGTGAGCTATCCTGCTGGCAAGGTGGCTGGTTGTTGCTAAACTAATATTTAGATAAACTGAACTGAGAAGTTTTAAATATTCAGAGCAGTACAATGTCTTTTATTAGAAAAAAGTTTTACATTATGAAAGTAATATGTAGTCTTTAAAGCTGGAATTTTGAACAGTAGGAAGAGGACAAACTATTCATAGTTGTATTATGCAAAGGTGGCCACTGTCCGTGCTTTATTGAAAGGGAAGGTTTGGATCTTTAAAGTCACAAATTAACAATCTTCCTTGTATCAAACTCTGTTCAAGAAATGATGATGCTTTGACTAGATGTCTTACAGTGGTACCTAGAGTGAATCCGTCTTTTTTTTTAAAGTGAAGAATGTTTTTAGTTGGCTTTTGCTTCATAACAAACCCAGAATCTCAGTGGTGTCTAACAACCAACATTATTTCTCCCTCCTGGGTCTGTGAATCAGCTTGAGTAGCTGTGCTTCAGGCCAGCACGTGTTGAACTGGGCTCTCGACTGTCGGAATCAGTTCTGCTCCTTGTATATTTTCATCTTTCTTGGACCATTGGTTACCTGGAGTCTGTTCTTTTCCCTTTTTTTTTCTTTTTTTTTCCAACTTTTATTTTACATTCTGGGGTCCAAGCGCAGGATATGCAGGTTTGTTATATAGGTAAACATGCCGTGGTGGGTTGCTGCACAGATCAACCCATCACCTAGGTATTAAGCCAACATCCATTAGCTATTCTTCCTGATGCTCTTCCTCCCTCCACCCTCCCTAACAGGCCCCAAGGTATGTTGTTCCCCACCATGTGTCCATGTGTTCTCATCATTCAGCTCCCATTTGTGAGAATTATTTGGTTTTCTGTTCCTGTATTGGTTTGCTGAGGATAACGGCTTCAGCTCCATCTGTGTCCCAGCAAAGGGCATGATCTTGTTCCTTTTTATGGCTGCATAGTATTTCATGGTGTATATGTACCACATTTTCTTTATCCAGCCTATCATTGATGGACATTTGGGTTGATTCCATGCCTTTGCTGTTGTGGATGGTGCTGCAATGAACATATACATGCATCTATCTTTATAACAGAATGATGTATACACCTTTGGGTATATACCCAGTAATGGGATTGCTAGGTCAAATGGTATTTCTGCTTCTAGATCTTTGAGGACTTGCCATACTGTCTTCCACAATGGTTGAGCTAATTTACATTCCAACAGTGTAAAAGTGTTCCTTTTTTCTCTGCAACCTCTTCAGCATCTTTTGTTTCTTGACTTTTTAATGATCACCATTCTGACTGGTGTCAGATGGTATCTCGTGGTTTTGATTTGCATTTCTCTAATCAGTGATGTTGAGCTTCTTTTCATATGTTCGTTGGCTGCATGAATGTCATCTTTAGAGAAGTGTCTGTTCATGTCCTTTGCCCATTTCTTAATGTTTTTTTTTTCTTGTATATTTGTTTAAGTTTCTTGTAGGCTTTGGTTATTAGATCTTTGTCAAACGGATAGATTGCAAACATTTTCTGTAAGTTGTTTCTTTTGCTGTGCAGAGGCTCTTACGGTTAATTAGATCCCATTTGTCAATTTTTGCTTTTGTTGCAATAGCTTTTGGCGTTTTCATCATAAAATGTTTGCCCATGCCTATGTCCTGAATGATATTGCCTAGATTTTCTTCTAGGGTTTTTATAGTTTTGGGTTTTACATTTAAGTATTTAGTCCATCGTGCATTAATGTTTGTGTAAGGTGTAAGGAAGGGGTACAGTTTCAATCTTTGGCATATGGCTGGGTAGCTCTTCCAGCACCATTTACTAAATAGGGAATCCTTTTCCCATTGCTTGTTTTTGTTAGGTTTGTCAAAGATCAGATGGTTGTAGGTGTGTAGTCTTATTTCTGAGTTCTCTGCTCTGCTCCAGTGGTCTGTGTGCCTGTTTTTGTAACAGTTCCATGCTGTTTTGATTACTGTAGCCTTGTAGTATAGTATAGTTTAAAGTTAGATAGCATGATGCTCCAGCTTTGTTCTTTTTGCTTAGGATCATCTTCGCTATTCATGCTTTTCTTTCGGCTCCATATGAATTTTAAAATAGTTTTTTTCTAGTTCTGTGAAGACTGTCAATGGTAGTTTAATGGGGATAGCACTGAATCTATACATTACGTTGAGCAGTATGGCCATTTTCCTATTCGTGAGCATGAAATGTTTTTCCATTTGTTTGTGTCCTCTCTGATTTTCTTGAGGAGTGGTTTGTAGTTCTCCTTAAAGAGGGCCTTCACTACCCTTGTAAGCTGTATTCCTAGGTTTTTATTCTCTTTGTAGCAATTGTGAATGGGAGTTCATTAATGAGTCTGCTCTCTGCTTGCCTGTTGTTTGTGAATAGGAATGCTGGCGATTTTTAAACATTGATTTTGTATCCTGAGACTGCTGAAAATGCTTATCAGCTTAAGAAGCTATTGGACTCAGAAGATGGGGTTTTCTAGTTACAGGATCATGCCATCTGCAATAAAAATAATTTGACTTCATCCCTTCCCATTTGAATACCCTTTATTTCTTTCTCTTGCCTGATTGCTCTGGCTAGAATTTCCAATACTATGTTAGATTGTTGATTTAAGATCTTTCTAGCTTTTTCATATGGGCACTTAGTGCTATAAATTTCCCTCTTAACACTGCTTTAGCTCCATTCTAGAGATTCTGTTACATTGTCTCTTTGTTCTCATTAGTTTAAAATAACTTACTGATTTCTGCATTAATTTCATTGTTTACCCAAGAGTCATTCAGGAGCAGATTGTTCAATTTCCATGTAGTTCTGTGGCTTTGAGTGAATTTCTTAATTTTGAGTTCTAATTTGATTGCACTGTGGTCTGAAAGACTATTATGATTTCAGTTCTTTTGTATTTGCTGAGTGTTTTACTTCTGATTATGTGATTCAATTTTAGAGTAAGTGCCATGTGGTGACGAGAAGAATGTATATTCTGCTGTTTTGGCATGGAGCATTCTGTAGATGTCTACCAGGTCTGCTTGATCCGGAGCTGATTTCATGCCCCAGAATCTCAGTCTTTACTGAGTCTCCAAATGACATAGGAATAACAGACCCTGTAGTTAAGGACAACAGAGCAATGCAAGGCAGCAGCAAAGTCCAAAATAGACATGTCTTCTTGCTGAAGTCACTGCAGTGGGGAGCATAAAATTTAAGGAACCTCTGGGTCTTACTCTTATGGCCAATTGGATTAAAAGCAATAACCATTAATTAAAAATGCACTCAATCACAAGCAACCCAATTAAAAAATAGGCAAAGAACTTGAAGAGACATTTTCCCAAAAAAAGCCGACAAGCATCTGAAGATGCTCAGCATCATTAGATGTCGGGGAAATACAGATCAAAGTCAAAATGAAATGCCAGTTTATATCCTCTAAGGTGGTTATAGTAAACATCATAATAACGAAGGATATTAACAAGTATTGGTGAGGATGTGGAGAAGTGAAACTCATTGCTAGCAGGAATGTAAAATAGTGCAGTCACTGTGGAAACCAGTTTGATGATTCCCCAGAAAGCTAAGCATAGAGTTACCATAGAACCTAGCAATTCTACTTCTAGGTACATACCTCAAATAATTGAAAACATAAATTCCAACAGATCCTTGTACACCAGTATGCATTGCGGTGTTATTCACGATAGCCAAAAGGTAAAACAAGTGTCCCTCAAAATATAAATGTATAAACAATGTGGTATATTCCTAGAGGGGAATATTATTCAGCCTTAAAAAGGAATGAAGCACTGGTACATGCTACAAAGGTGGATGAGCCTCAAAAACAGGCTCAGTGAAAGAAGCCAGTAATAAAATACTGCATATGATTCCGTTATATGAAATGCCCAGAACCTCCAAATCTATAGAGACAGAAAGGAGATTTGTGATTGCTGAGGGCTGGCAGGGTATAAGGGGGTGATGGCTAAAGGGTATGGGGTTTTTGTTTGTGGAGATGAAATTCTTTAAAAATTGTGGTGATGGTTGCACAAGCCTCTGAAGATACTGAAAACCCTTGAATTGTGTACTTTAAATGGGTGAATTGTATGGTGTTTGAATTGTATCCCAATAAAGCTGTTTTTTAAAAAAGGAAAAATCAGGACCAGGCGCGGTGGCTCATGCCTGTAATCCTAGCACTTTGGGAGGCCGAGGCAGGTGGATCACAAGGTCAGGAGTTCAAGACCAGACTGGCTAGCAGTGAAACCCCGTCTTTACTACAAGTATAAAAAATAACCCAGGCATGGTGACGGGTGCCTGTAATCCCAGCTATGGGGGAGGCTGAGGCAGGGGAATCACTTGAACACGGGAGGCAGATGTCGCAGTGAGCAGAGATCGAGCCACTGCACTCCAGCCTGGGCAACAGTGACAGACTCCATCTCAAAAAGAAAAAGAGACAAAATTACTATAAATATATTTATAGCTTACATTCCAGATTCAGATGGCTGGAACAAATAGAGTATTAGTGTGTAACTCTGTGTATAATTTTACAAGAGTAAATAGCAAGAATGCTTTAAGGAAACAGAACAAAAAATTATGTGCACAACTTGTCATCCAAGGAAACATACCACCTGGCATTACATTGCAATCGTTTTGCTTATTAATATTAATATGATAATGATGAAAACTGAAAATATCTTATTTTGCATTTTGGCTAAAGGTACATACCCTGGAGACCTTTTTCTGATCTTTTTCTGTATACATGTGTGTCCATGAGTGTGTATCTATGCATGTTATGCATAAACTTTATGCATAATAAATACCTGAGATGCATACAAATAGATATATACATATTTGACTGCATATTCTAGTGAGATCTGTGCTATTTGCTGACCAGGTCCTTTTTCATTCCCAAATGGCTGCACTTGCTTTCTTCACTTAGCCTTGGATGTGTGAGTAATCCGTGCCTGACCCTGCCGAGACATGCAGCTGCCCAGGTAATTCAAATGTGCAGCTGGAGTTGGAAGCCTCTGGTCCCGGGTGCCCATCAAGACACGAGCACCTGATGGGCCTGGCGTGGGGCCTTACTCCACTCAGCATCTGATTCCTTCTGAGTTCCATCTTCTGTTTCCCTGATGTCTTTTACAGTCTAGCTAATCCACTTGTTAATTCAAGCAAAAAAACTCGTGATAAAAGTTTACATGCTGAGACTAAGCACAGAGCCTATTAGAATGGGGAAAGAACACGGGAAAAATACAAGGAGAAAACCCACTGCTCACACAGCACTGGCTGTGCTACAGGTTGATGGTTTGGTCTCAAAGTCTGGGGCAGGACACACGCACATTCCAACAGGGCCAAAGACAGGGTCCAGATGGAGCCTGGGCTGCCCGGAGAGTGGCTTCCCTGGCCTGGGCCTGGGCCCGAACCTGAGGGAGCTCTGTGGTCGTCTATTGCTGGGATGTGCATTTGGGGTTTTGTTGGAAATACCAAGGACTGCTTAGGACACTCATTCTTTTAAACCTGGCATTTTGCTGTTAAATTAATTGAACACGGTAAAGCAAACAGGAATTGTTATCAGCCCTGCCTGTACTTGACCAATCCCCACTCCATGTCCCCACTCCTTTATTCACTGGGTTTCTTTTTTTATCACATGACCTTGAGTATTAATTTATTCTTTTTTAAAATTTTTGAGACAGGGTCTTGCTCTGTCACTGAGGCTGGAATGCAGTGATGCACAGATAAGGGGCTGGTAAGCATAAGGGGGTGATGACTAAAGGGAATGGGATTTCTAGCTCAACACAGCCTCTATCTCCTGGGCTCAATCCATCCTCCCACCTCAGCCTCCTGAGTACCTGGGACTACAGGTGTGCATGCCACCACACTTGGCTTTTTTTTTTTTTAATTTTATTTTTAGTAGAGATGAGGTCTCAATATGTTGCCTAGGCTGGTCCCAAACTCCTGAGCTCAAGTGATCCTCCCACTTGGGCCCCCCAACAAAGTGCTAGGATTACAAGTGTAAGCCACTATACCTAGCCTGATTTATTCCTAAAGTATTTTCCCTTATGATTTTAAAAATACATTTTATTTTTTAGAGCAGCTTTAGGTTCACAGCAAAATTGAGCAGAAAGCAAAGAGAGTTTCCATATTCCCCTGGCCCCTGCGCTGACAGCCTTCCCCATCCTCAGCATCCCACACCTGAGGGGGGCATTTGCTGTAATTGACGAACCTATGTTGACACCTTCATTATCACCAGAGTCCATGGTTTACATTAGGGGTCTCACATGGTATTGCAGATTCTATGAGTTTAGGCAAATATATCATGACCTGTGTCCACCACTGTAGTATCATATAGAGGAGTTTCACTACCTTAAAAAGCCTCTGTGCTCCACCTGTTCATCCCTCTCTTCCTGCTAACTTTTGGCAACCACTGATCTTTGCACAGTCTCCATACTTTTGCCTTTTCCAGAATGTCATATAGTTGGAATCATACTATTTGGTCTTTTCAGATTGGCTTCTTCTACTCAGCAATATGCATTTAAGTTTCTTCCACACCTTCTCATGGCTTGATAGCTCATTTCTTTTTAGCACTGAATAATATTCCACTGTCAGATATACTGCAGTTTATCCATTCACCTACTGAATGACATTTTGGTAGCTTCCAATTTTTGGCAACTCTAAATAAGGCACTGTAAGTATTCATGAGCAGACCTTTGTAAGGACATAAGTTTTCATCTCATTTGGATAAATACCAAGGAGCGCAACTGCTGGAAGGGATGGTCAGAGTGATGTTTGGTTTTGCTTTCCCATCTGCGGTGGATAGGCATTCCCGCTGCTCCACATCCTCATCAACATTTGATGTTGTCGGTGTCCTGGATTTTGCCTACTCT
Source organism: Sapajus apella (assembly GCF_009761245.1). Taxonomy (NCBI): domain Eukaryota; kingdom Metazoa; phylum Chordata; class Mammalia; order Primates; family Cebidae; genus Sapajus; species Sapajus apella. The sequence continues at coordinate 886,359 of NW_022437090.1, read as the reverse complement.
AATAGGTACATATCTCATGGTTGTAATTTTCATTTCCCTAAAGACGTAATGCGAAGCATCTTTCCACATGCTTGCTTACCATCTATATCTCTTCTTTAGTGACATGTGTCTAAGTTTTTGGCCCCCTTTTTATTTTGAGACAGGGTCTTGCTATCACTGGAGTGCACTGGCACGATCATGACTGATTGCAACCTTGACCTCCCAGGCTCAGCTGATCCTCCCACCTCAGCCTCCTGAGTAGCTGGGACTACAGGCGTGTGCCATTACACCTGGCTAACTTGTTAATATTTTTTGTAGAGATGAGGTTTCATCATTTTGCCCATGCTGGTCTCGAACTCCTGGGCTTAAAAGTGATTCACTCACCTTGGCCTTCCAAAGTACTGGGATTACAGGTGTGAGCCACCATGTCCAGCCCAGCCTGGCCCATTTTTAAAATTAGGTTGTTTATTTTCTTATTGTTGAGTTTGTTGTTGTTGTTGTTGTTTGGTTTTTGGTTTTTGGTTTTTTTTTTTTCTTGAGATGAAGTCTTGCTCTGTTGCCCAGGCTGGAGTGCAGTGGCATGATCTCGGCTCACTGCAACCTTCGCTTCCCGGGTTCAAGTGATTCTCCTGCCTCAGCCTCCCAAGTAGCTGAGACTGCAGGAGCCCACCACCATGCCTGGCTAAGTTTTGTATTTTTAGTAGAGATGGGGTTTCACCATATTGGTCAGGCTGGTCTCGAACCCTGACCTTGTGATCCGCCCACATCAGTCTCCCAAAGTGCTGGGATTACAGGTGTGAGCGACTGCACCCTGCCTCTATTGTATGTTTTGGACATACATCCTTTATCAGACATGTGGTTTGCAATATTTTCTTCCAGTCTGTGGTTTTTCTTCTTATTCTCTTGATAATGTGCCTTGCACAGAGCTGAACTTTTTTGTTTTAATCAAGTCCAGTTAATCAATGTGTTCTTTCATGGATTTTTGTCTTTGGTGTTGTATCTTAAAGGTCATTGCCATACTCAGAGTCATCTAATGTTTTCCTCTAGGAGATTTACAGCTGTGTGTTTTACATTTAGGTCTGATCTATTTTGAGTTAATTTTTGTGATGGGCGTAAGGTCTGTCTCTAGTTTCAATTTCTTTCTTTTTTTTTTTTTTGCATGTCAATTGCTGGGCATTTTTTTAAGACAAAAACATATGTCTTAAAGGAGTGTTGCATTTCCCCTTTGTGGGGGCCTTTTCAAAGACACAACCTTCAAAATTATTGTTAAATAAGTTTCAAACATGGTTAGAGAAAGGTTTGTTCACAGTCTCAGTCAGGGGCATGAACTTATTATTATTTAGAAACAGCGTGGGCCTCTCTTGTTGATCTGATTTTCTCTTCTTTTTCATGGTGGTTAGTAGCCAGGCAAGGCAAGGCATTCATCAGCGAGTTTCAGGTAAACAATGAGTTGGGGAAAAGGTTACTGTCGACTTCGGTTCAGCCGGCAGCCATTGTGTGAGGCCACGACCACAGAAACAGACCTGAAATTGTCTCTGGAAGGGAAAACAGAAAGCAGAAACTACTGAGCGGGGTAGGAGGGGGCATCGGTGACTCAGTGCTTGATGGCTCCTTCCCTGTGAATCATCAGAGAAGTAATTTTCTCTCGGGGATGGTAAGAACAGTTAGAGACTGGGGCCTGGTAAGTTGAGCTGAGTCTAATTCTGTAAAGTGAATAAACCACAGGGAAGGTGGGCTAAGTGGCAGCCCCCTGGCCTCAGGTGGTTGGGCTTGAATGAACGGGCCCCCCAGCAGCAGGTGGCTGGGGACTTTCCCACAGTAGGCTGTGGAGGGCTCATCAGTGCCTTGATGGAGAGGGGAGGAGAGTGCCAGGTAACCATCGCCATTCCCTCTTCCCCATCGCTTCCACTTTCCCCTCCCGGGCTCACTCCATCTCTCCCCTCTCTTTTCTTGGCTCTTCCTTCTCTACCACCCACTTGGTTCCCACCCTCGCTCTAGACCAGGGTTTTGTCTGAGCCTCCTTCAGATCGTATCATTTAGTGTCTGCTCTGAGCACAGACCCTGCCTGGACAGGCACTGGCCCCAGGGGGCATTAAGGCATTGGAGAGCAGAGGTACAGACCGTGTAAGACCTCGTTCCTTTTACAAAGAGCTGGAGGGGAAGTGCGGGACATGTCAATGTCGCCATGTTGACATCAGGATAATTTTTAATATTTGTGTCTCAATCATCATCATGTCAGAAAACACACGAGTGCACTTTCATCTTCAAAAATATCAGCGTGTGTATTAATATGCTTGACATTCACTGGATATAGACACTCTGAAAAGATGAGTGGTTGTCTTTGGGAGGGGCAGGGTTGCAGCAGATGGGGTAAAAAGGAGACTGATTCTTCATATGTCCTTTCTCCTTTCAGAATTTTGTCCCACATGGATGCATGTTTGATTTTGTTTAAAATCAAAATAGGTGGAGATAGAGAAGATCAAGCAATGTACAACACAGACCCCTCCTCTATCCCCTGAGCATCTGAGAGCAGTTGAGGGATAGGGTAGAGTTGAGGGTTAAGGAAGTCTGTTGAGGATATTTTCTGTCAAACAAAACATAAAACCTAAAAGGCAAAAGTACCTTTACATTTTGATATGACTGGATCCACCTTAAAATGTTTTCCATGCCAAAATAGTCCCATCAAGTCCATGCCCTACGGCAGCATGTACCCCCTCAAAAAGAAGGTACCACTTTGCACCACTGTGGCGCTAGGCGGTAGCATCAGCAATGCTCGCAGGACCATGGTGAGCCCAGATGGCCCTGGAGGGGAGGTGGGAACGGGGTAACTGAGTTGTGTTTTGGGGCACAGGAGAGGCACCCACTGGGCATCTTGCTGACAGTTCAACCAAGCAGAGAGAGGGAGGTGGGGACATGGGAGAATGCAGTTTATTTTGCAGGCAATGAGGACCTCCTGGGTCATCCTCCGACCGACATCCTAGCTCTGTGTTGTTGAGCAAGCTACTTAACCTCTCTGTGCCTCGTGTTTTCTCATCTATAAAATAAGAGTAGGCTGAGTGCAATGGCTCACGCTGTAATCCACGCACTGTGGGAGGCCAAGGCAGGTGGATCACGAGGTCAGGAGTTCGAGACCAGCCTGGCCAACATGGCGAAACGCTGTCTCTACTAAAAATACAAAAATTAGCTGGGCGTGGTGACGTGCTCCTGTAATCCCAGCTACTTTGGGGGCTGAGGCAGGCAATCGCTTGAACCTGAGAGGCAGAGGTTGCAGTGAGCTGAGATTACACCATTGCACTCCAGCCTAGGCAACAGAGCAAGACTCTGGTTCAAAAAAATAAAAAGTAACACGATGAGTTTTGTCGTTGAGCATATGCTTCTATGTAGAGATCTCAGAACAGCGCCTGGCTGGTTCTAAGCGTCTGATAAATGCTGGCTATTGCTGCTTTTATGATTGTTACAGGAGGGTTAATCTGACAAGTTGCATTAAAGGAGAGAGAAAATAGAGGCAGACAGATTAGTTAGGAGGAGCAGGGAGAGACTTGTTAAAGGATACAGAATTCCAGATAGGAGGAACGTCGTAGTGTCTGTAGCACTGCGGGATGACTTAGTTAATACAGTTTCAAGTAGCGAGGAGGAGGATATTCAGTGCTCTCAGCACGATGTTTGAGATGGTGGATATGCTAATTACCCTCATCTGATCACTTACATTGTATGCATGGAAGCATCACTATGTACCTCTAAATATCATGACTGTTGTACGTCAAAAGAAGTGATCAAGGCAGTGACAACTCAGATGAATATTGGAGAGAAATTGACGAAAGAGCTTAGTAATTAGCTACATATGCAGGGTGAGGAAGGGAGCAAAGTCCAAAGTGGCTAAAAGCTGGGAGTTTGTGTGGCTGGGAGGATGCTGAAGCCATTAACAGCAGTTGAAGTCCAGAAGGGCAGTGGTTTTGGTGGGGATGGAGGGAGTGGAGTTTAATTTTAGATGACTTTGAGGCAACAGTGGGACATGATGGCAGAAATGTCAGCACCGTGAGTGGAAATGGGTGATTGGTGCCCGTGCAGAGGGGATACGGTTGTCACGAATAGATTCACAGCTCAGAGCGGAGTGTGTCCATGTAGGAAGGAGAGAGGAGGAGGAGGAGGGAGGCTGGACTGCGTAATGTCACACAAGCCAAAGGAAGGGAGGCACCGTCACGCCCCTGGGCAAAGGCGCCCAGGAGAATAAGCACTGGGAACAGGACCGGGAGGGTGAAGCAGGAGGTCGACGTGGACATTTTAAACACAGAACACTTAACTAGTTATGACATTTCATGTAAAATATTAAAAGCAAGTTAGACAGTATGAAGCTGCTTTGCTTACTTTTGTGTTGGGCAGGCTAAGTCATAAAGAGAGACGACACAAAAGCAAACAATGGCCAGACCACAGGATGCCCCCACCTGTTGTCTTGCCCACTGACTCCTCTGCAGCCCTGGGAATGTGGGGTGAGAGGAGACCTTCAGTTTCTCCATGCTGGGACCTCTCTGCCCCTCTATGAAGCCCTTCTGGGGAAGCCCTAGACACCCCATTCTGGCTTCCTCTCCTGCGTGGCTCAGTTGTTTATCTCTCTTTCCACATCTGCAAGCTTAGTCTTTTTTTTTTTTTTGGTGACAGGTCTCTTTGTCACCCTGGTTGGAATGCTAGAATGCAGTGGCTCAGTCATAGCTCACTGCAGCCTGAAACTTCTGGGCTCAAGTGGTCCCCCTGCCTCAGCCTCTCCCAAATCACTGGGACTACAGGTGTGCGCCATCACACTTGGCTGATTTTTAGAAAGTTTTTGTAGTGATAGGGTCTTGCTATGTTGCCCAGGCTGGTCTCAAACTCCTGGGCTCAAGCAATCCTCCCACCTTGGCTTCCCCAAGTGTGGGGAGTCAGTGTGCTTGGCCCCCACCTCTCTTTAATGTTAGTTAAAAATGCAGATAGAGGCCGGGCGCGGTGGCTCAAGCCTGTAATCCCAGCACTGTGGGAGGCCGAGGCAGGTGGATCACGAGGTCAAGAGATCGAGACCATCCTGGTCAACATGGTGAAACCCCGTCTCTACTAAAAATACAAAAAATCAGCTGGGCATGGTGGTGTGTGCCTGTAATCCCAGCTACTCAGGAGGCTGAGGCAGGAGAATTGCCTGAACCCAGGAGGCGGAGGTTTCGGTGAGCCGAGATCGCGCCATTGCACTCCAGCCTGGGTAACAAGAGCGAAACTCCGTCTCAAAAAAAAAAAAAAAATGCAGATAGAGCTCCACGCGGAAGCAATACTAGACGGGTGTGTTCTATCCTCCCTTTGAACCCAGAAACTTCCATTCTTGTCTATAACAGTAACTCCCAGAGTTATTTAGTTTCGGTTTTCTATTTAAGCAGATTGATTTTTTACTACTAGTTCGATCTTTCCATGTTATCCCTACTCACCAGTGTTTTATTTGAATGTATCCGTTGGCTGTATTTCTGTGCCTTTCAATCAAAAGGATTTTTAAGAGTCCATTGGCAGCTGTGCCTAGAAGTAGCCTGGAGCAGGTGGTGGGGGGCAAACCGTGTCCGCCAGGCTGTGTCCCTTCGAGACAAATCCTTCTCCAACCCAACTGCCAGCCAGAAGCTCTTTGTTTTAGGAATTCTAGAGGAACCACTGCTCATAGGTATGAGTCTTTGCAAGTTTGCAAATATCGATTTGTTTTTTTGAAACAGGGTCTTGCTGTCACCCAGGCTGGAGTGTAGTGGCACAATCACGGCTTGCTATAGCCTCCAACTCCTAGGCTCAAGGGATCCTCCTGCCTCAGCCTCTGTAGTAAGTAGAACTGTAGGTGTGCACCACTACACCTGGCTAATATTTTATTTTTTATGCAGAATGGGGACCACTATTGTCCCGGCTGGTCTTGAACTCCCGCCTCAGCCTCTAAGTGCTGGGATTACAGGCGTGAGCCACTGTATTGGCCCAGTTTGTTGTCTTCGCCCTCATTTCTCTGACTAGCTCTGGGGACTTGGTTAATTTACTGACCTGTTTTGAGACTGAGTTTCTCATTTGTGAAATGGGGACCTTAATTCCTCTCTCAGGGGACCGTCGTGGGGCAATACCAGGCATGACTGTTCAATGCATTGTGGGAAACAGGTTTATAACGTCAGGGAAAATCCACACCGAGACAATGGATCACTCAGCAAGGCTAGTTTACTTCCTGCAGGAAGGGTGCAGCTCGCCAGCAGTCTTGCCAGGAGAGCACACCTGAACAGGGGACACAGGGACATTTGTAACTTTCATAACCTGATGCAGTCGCCCTACTGCTGTGTCCAGTTTCCATTGGCCGGAATGGGACCTCACATTCTATGCTTGACCCAACTGGCTAAAAATCTGGAAATTTTCTAAAGAAGTAAAGGCAGAGAACAAAGAAAAAGAGGAAGTAACCTGAGGAATGCTCAGAGTAGTGGTAACGTTTCCAAATAAGGAAGGGGAATAAGCGCTGACCTAAGGCTTGCCTGGGCTTGTCCAGGCATGTCAGGGCAAATATCCGGGTTAAAGCGGAAGAACTAAGAACAGGGGAGGCACTTACTTCTTTATTATGACTAACAGCTACTTTGAGATGATTAGCAAAAGCTTGAAAGTAAATTAACCTTTGAAGAAACGACTATTTATTTGCATTGAACTGAGGAAAGCTTTGAAGAGGAACTTTTTATTTATTCGTATTTCCTACAGCATTATTTCCCTTTCTTCCCCCCCTCACTAAAAGGTTCCTGTCCGTTCTTCCCTTGTGGAAGATGCAGATGATCCTTTGCTTGCTGCCTGGGTCAGGTGTGGTGACCCTGTCCCTGTCCCTGCAGAGCTGGACAGAGGCAGAAGCAAGCCTGGAACCCAGGCGTCTCAACGTCCCACCGTTCTTTCTTGGGGGCTGCAAGTGCTGAGAGCCCGTCTGCTGCCTACCCCGATGGTGACAGCAGCTGCCGTCAAGTGTCCCTGGTGCTCACATTTTCTAGCCTTGCAGACAAGAGGACGAGCGTCTCTGCAGGGCTGCCCCTGGTGCAGGGCTCTGACTTGACGCAGTCCCTTACATCAGGGGAGAAAAGACAGGGCGCAGTCGCCTCACCTCAGTAAAGGGTGTCACGCTCCAGTGCCTTTCAGTGAGCAGGCGGCTTGACATTTCGTGTGATGAGATTTGTTCATGATCAAATGTGCTGCTGCTCTCTGGATGAGGAAGGCCATGTGCCAGCAGGGAGGCCTTCCCCGTTATGAGTGAAGGACTGAAAGGCTTGGCGGCGGGACAACCAAGTCATGAAGAGCGCCAGCCATGGAGGAGTGAGTGCTTGTAGAAAATAAATGAAAGAAGTAAATCTTGGTATGGAGTCAGCAGATTTGTGCTTCACACCTGATTGTAGGTATTGTGGCGGTGAGAACAGGAGATCTGAAAGCCTTGCTGAAATCACCTGTGCACCTGCAGACAGGGACCACTAGGTAGTCATTGCAAAGGATGGAGAAGCTTGAGCCCAGGGGTTCGAGACCAGCCTGGGCAACACAGGGAGATCTTGGCTCTACAAAAAAATAAATTAGCTGGGTGTGGTGGTACGCACCTGTAGTCCCAGCTACTTGGGAGGTTGAGGCAGGAGGATTGCATGAGCCCAAGAGTTGGAGTGAACCACGATAGTACCACTGCACTCCAGCCTGGGTGACCGAGTGAGACCTTGTCTCAAAAGAAAAAAAACGCCATGAAGTAGGTCTGTATTGAAATGGAAAGATGCTTTGTGTTTTGTAGAGTAAAAAAGAAGCGACTCGCACAATATGACTCTTTTATAGGAAACCGATCGCACGTCTGTGTGTCTGTGTGTGCAGAGAGGCGGCTAGAAGGACATTCATCACAGTGTTAACCACGGCTGGCACCGACGGTGGGATTTCAGGTTATTCTGTGCTTTTCTGTCTCATTTCCATTCGTTATAATGAGCATATATAATTTTTAGAGCCCCCCAAGTGCTATTTTCATTTAGATGAAAAGAGCAGGCTCTTTCTGTACTTTGCAGTCTCTCGAGGAAATCGTTCACGTCCATTCCCGCCAGTTGGAACTGCTGGGATGCTGATAATCGGGCTTCTTGCACAGGCCGCCGTGAGGGTGAAATTCAAATCTGAAGGCACAGGCTTGGTGCCCAGGCCTGCTAGTGTCCTCTCTAACATAAGCTGACTGGAAACGCTTTTCCCTCAAAGAGAAGGAGTGGGGCCGGGTGGAGTGGGGAAGGCTGAGTCACTGACTCAGACTCCAAGCCTGCATCTCAGCATTTAGCAGCTGAGAACAGAATCACCGCACTGGGCCATTCTGAGGTCCTATTTACGTGATCGCCAAACATTTGAGGAATGGCACTGACTGTACCTGCGTGCTACAGTGGCTTTTTGCGATGCCAGGGTCAGAGGTGAAGACACCAGCCTGCTTTCCTTAGTTAAGTAGTGGAGACAAAGTCAGACACTGTGGCTCATGCCTGTAATCCCAGAACTTTGGGAGGCTGAGGCAGGAGAATCGCTTGAGCCCAGGAGTTCGAGACCAGCCTGGGCAACACAGTGAGACTCCTCTTGCCTCTATAAAAAATACAAAAAATTAGCTGGGTGTAGTGGAGCATGCCTGTAGTTCCAGCTACTTGGGAGACTGAGGTGGGAGGAGTGCTTGAGCCTGGGAGTTTGAGGCTGCAGTGAGCCGTGATTGTGCCATTGCACACCATCCTAGACTGGAGAGTGAGATCCTGTTTAAAAAAAAAAAAAAAGAAATAGTGGAGACTATCCACAGTACCTTATTGACCTTGAGGACAGCAGGGGCTGGGGGGATGTCCCAAGATGAAGAAGGTGAAGAACCTGAGGCAGAGTCCAGGATCTGGCAGAGGCTCAACAAATGGTCCTTTGTTCCCTTGGATGATGAGAAATTTTCCAGGTGGACAAGAGGGGAGCTAGGTGTGTAGAGACAAAGGAGATAGAGCTGCGTATCTGGGTAGCGGCAATCAAGGCAGGATAGAGAAAAGCAGCAGACTGGCAACTGTTTGACAGGCATGGATTTGTCTACATTAAAGTCAGTCAGTTTCCTGAAACATCATTTTTGGAAATGGCTTCAGAGAATGAAACAAACGTGTTGCTGGTGTACACAACTCCAGTATATAGACAGCTTCCCCCCGCACAAGCCCTGCCACAGACGGCTGCCAGGCTCCCTAAGTGGACACAGTCACCAGCTCACACAGGGGCCGGCAATGTGTGCTGACACTGGACAACTTTCCAGGAAGCCACGCCCATGACAGCGGCATTTCAAAATGCTGTTTGCTGTTGCAATCAGCTAGGATCTTGGCCCTCAAGAAATGGATTTGACAATGTGCAACCCTAGACTGGTGTGAATAAAATAGACCAGAGGAGGAGGAGACAGGGTCTTGAGCATTAGAGATACTATTCTTCTGACAGGTGCTTCTAGAAAAACTTAAGATTCTAGCAAAGACTCAGAAATTCTATTGTCAGCAGAGAATCTCCCTCATTGAAGAAAAAAATGGACGAATGATTTAGAGATTAGTAATGAAAGCAGGTGCATGTTTAGTATGCGTCCTGTTCTAAGAGCCTGCACACGCGGGCTTATGTAGTTCTCACTCCCATTTTACGGATGAAGAAAGTTGCAGAGTTGACTTGCCCAAGGTCACACATCAGCAGAGAAGCCACTTCATTAAATGCAGCAACAACTATCAGTATGTGTCCTGGTTTACGCAGTGTCTCTCAAATGCCACCTCTCATTCTCACATTTGCCCCCCGACCAATGTGTGTTTACAAATAGGGAAATTGTAGCTCGAAAAGGGGCAGGGCCTTGCTCAAAGCTTCCTGGTTAATGAGAAACCCAGGTTTTCAGATTCCGGATCTTGTGCTTTTTGGTTTTTGTAATCTCAGGGGTCTGTGAGTTCTTTAGGAGCAAAATTTTGTTTTCAGTGAGATAATCTTGAAAACAAAAAAGCCAAAACTCCAGTGGCAAGGAAAATTTGCAACCTGAAAGACGGTTAGTGGAACAGGCTTTGGTTTCTGAGTTATCTTTGCTGTAGTTTTGGGTTTGCAGAGATGGAAAACGGAAAAGGGGTTTGCTTGTTCCAAATGAGAGGAAGCATGAGCTCCAGGCCCTTTCACTTGGTGATAATGTATTTTAAAAAACTAATTTTTCTCTTCAAATATGTCTGGTTTTGATAGTACTTGAACTGAAAAAAAAAAAAAAAAAAAAGACTCCTCAGGTGATTTAGCTAGTTAAGTTGAGCTAAAAGCAGAGCTTCTGGGCTAGAGGTGGTTGCTAAGGAGTCCTTCCATTCAATGGGATCAGGCTGCAGCTGGGCTGGTTTCACATTGAGTTCAGTGGGATCGTGCCCAACTGAGCTTTCTTTTATATATATATTTTATTGCGTTTTAGGTTTTGGGGTACATGTGAAGAACATGCAGGATTGTTGCATAGGTACACACATGGCAATGTGGTTTGCTGCCTCCATCCCCATCACCTATATCTGGCATTTTTCCCCATGTTATCCCTCCCCAACTCTCCAACCCCTGCTGTCCCTCCCCTAGCTCCCCCCGGACAGACCTCAGTGTGTGATGCTCCCCTCCCTGTGTCCATGTGTTCTCATTGTTCAACACCCGCCTGTGAGTGAGAACATGCGGTGTTTGATTTTCTGTTCTTGTGTCAGTTTGCCGAGAATGATGGTTTCCAGGTTCATCCATGTCCCTACAAAGGACATGAACTCATCGTTTTTTATGGTGGCATAGTATTCCATGGTGTATATGTGCCACATTGTCCCTGTCCAGTGTATCATTGATGGACATTTGGGTTGGTTCCAAGTCTTTTTGTTACTGTAAACAGTGTTGCAATGAACATTCGTGTGCACGTGTCCTTATAGTAGAACGATTTATAATTCTTTGGATGGGTGGTCCCCAGGGCTCAGAGCAGCCAGAGCACCCAGGCAGTGGGGGCGCCAAGCACCATCGGTGCCGGAACAAGCCCTGGCAGTCATGGGAGAAGCAGAAGCTTCTGGTGGCCGAGGGCATCAGGAGCGCAGACACCGGGGGAAGCGCCCCAGCTGCTGCTGTTTGGCACAGACCACAAGGTCCTCATGGCAAGGAGGGCCAGGGTGAGCTAGAAAGAGGCGTTCTCGTGAATCCTGAGATAAAACCAGGATTCAGTACTAGCTGACAGCCATCAGAAAGGTGCAAGTTCCTGTCATTTCGTTTTAAATTCCCTAAATTGTCATCTTTTGAAGTGAACTTTCCATGTCAATGCCTTTTCAACACGTCACAAAAACCCTTCTTGTACGCTGCGTGGGTTGATCCATTTGGGCACACAGGACAGATGAGGAGGTCAAAGCCCAGGGGCTGTGTGCTCCAGGGCCGTGTGGGTGGTTCTGTCTCCAGCAAGGTGGCTCTGACAGCCAGGGGAGTAGGCTTTATTAGTTTTATTTTTATAGAGAAAGCATAATTGAGAAGTAGCTAAATCCCTCAACAGCACTCATGGCGAGCCATGGTAGCTCCACAGCGCGCCCATCACAAAGCCACTGCCATTTGCCTCGTGGCAGTTTAATGAAATGGCAAACAGCACCCAGGAGGAAATGAACAGTGCCAGCAGTTGGAAACTGAAACCTGCACATCCATGGCAAATGTCACTGCATTTACAGGGAGAGAAAAAAAAAAACCACATGACTCTTCTTTGTATGTTAAAGACGTTTTATTTTCAGGCCCTTTCAGAGAAATCAATTCCTTTAAACCTTTGTAAAATGCCACAGAAGCCAAGGTTAAGCGATGCTCTTAACTTAGGAACTGACCCTCTCCAGGCAGAGTCTCCAAAGTAGATTACCTAGAAATTTCAAAGAGGCAGTTCTACAAGACGAGCCTTTGAAGAAGCCAATCCTGTTTTCCATTGTTTTGCTTTCACACGAGTTGAACTTCAACTCTGACCTTTTTCCATTTATAACAACCAAAATTTACCTTAAGAAATTAAAGGCCAGGTGTGGCCTTTATCCTGTAATCCCATTTTGGGAGGCCGAGGCAGGTGGATCACCTGAGGTCAGGAGTTCGAGACCAGCCTAACATCTTTACTAAAAATACACAAATTAGCTGGGTGAGGTGGTGGGCGCCTGTGATCCCAGCTACTCAGGAGGCTGAGATGGAGGATGCAGTGAGGTGAGATTGCACTACTGCACTCCAGTCTGGGCGACAAAGTGAGACTCTTGTCTCAAAAAATTAAAATGCAGGGAATGGCTTCCGTGTACGTAAATCTTGATTTAGGGTCTCACAACCTCAGACTCCACCGGCTTGGGAGCGATGAACAGGAAAGCCAGACGCTCTCTGGGCTCCATGCCTCTGGCTGCCCAAGCTGCTCTGCAGTTGCCAGGAGGGTGGGAAGTGGAGACAACAAACAGCACGAGCGAAGCTCTTTGTCGTCCCCGCCTTCGTGGTGGACTCCTGCCCGGGGAAGGCTGGGGCCGGCTGCTGCCAGGTTCACACCCCCACAACCGCAATTCCTCCTTCCCCGTCACACTGCTATTTCTAAACGGCGGCACGGCAATCAGAATGATTTCCATGAAAACAAAAGCTCATTTTCCTAACTTGTGCTCCGATGCGAATGTTGTTAAAAGGCCCCAGATCAGTCTGGCGGTTTTCCTCTGTTTCAACCCGACTTTTTGTCCCTAGGGTATATAAATAACCTACGCCTAAGTTTGCTCCTCGAATGACAATCAGTTCTGTTTTATGAGTTACGGCGTCCAAATGAGTTGATTAATTTGCTTTTGTCACCATCTGAGTCAAAACAGGCCACCTGCAGGCCTCATGCAAAATTTAGAAACTGGATAGATAATTTAAGCCTCAAAAACGGAAGAGATTTTTTGGGTGCACGCAGGAGAGGGTGGATCTGGGATGTGGTCAGCAGATGGCCACCCAGAACCCTGAAGGCAGTTTCCAGTCTCTGCAGCTGCGGGATAAGGGTGAAGCCCCCAACAGGGGACAGTTAGGCCTGTTGGCTCTGCTCAGCCTCCCTCTGTTGAGTAGTCAAGAAATCCTGATTCTCCGTGTTCCGCAGGGAGGGTACTGCAGAAAGGCGGGCTGGCGTGGTATTATTTCAGCATCTTCACCATGTACGGGCCTTGTAATCTGTAGCCCATCTTTCTATAATAATTCCTGGTGCCGACCCCTGCAGAAAAATTGAAGTAAAAAAAGGAGTGTTCACTTGAGTAATTCTCAAAATTAGCGTGGGCTTCCCTCCGCCTTACCCTCTCCCGCTCCTCCAGAGACCAAGTTCTTTCTCACATACAATCTCAATTTAGTAAGTTAGGAACATTATTACTACTTTGAATTCAAGCTGCATTAAAATATACGAGCTGCTACGCAGAGACAAGTCAGTCTCTTTCCCTGATTGCTGACTTAAGCTCAAGGTATGTGACACACACAGTCACAGGCAACAGCAAATGTGCACATCCACGCATCGGAGCCTGCGTATTCACCATCCTACTGGCAGCACCCAGCGCTGGCTTAGGTGTACTGGTGAATGAGAAGAGAGGGCTTACGGTCTGAGCTGCCTATGCTCCAGATGAGGCCAGGTGACAAATGGTTTCCCAGAAGTTTTAGAGGGAACAGTAGGGAAAACATGGGCTCTCCACGCAGCCCTAGCAGTGCAGATACACTTGTGACTACTGTCAGAAGCGCTGGGAGTAGACAGGGACTTCAGGAAGAAGCGTTTTCCTCGGTTGGCTGGTGTGAAAGCAGCAGGCATGCTGGAATGGCCCTAGCTCATGGAAGTGTGCTTTGCGGAGGGAATTGCGGCTGTTCCACACCAAGCCACCGTCCAGTTCTGTTGACACCAAGTGTGTGTTCTACAATCTAACTCAATTTGGACTCTACCTACTCTGATGAGCGCAAGGCCCCCCAGTCAGTCCACAGCCTGCCCCCAACTTGAGACACGAATTGCAAGCAGAGGGTCTGCAGGTTGCCTACAACTTCTGTCCAACTTGGCTACAAATGGAGGCATCCTACAAGCCCCGGGTCAGATTTGGTAATTTGTCATAATGGCTCACAGAGCTCAGGGAAACATTTACTTATGCTGACCAGTATATTACAGGACATGATAAAAGGTACAAGTGAACGGCCAGGTGAAGACGCACACGGGGAGGTCTGGGAGGGCCCTGGGCACAGCAGTGTCCATCTCCACTGAGCTGGGCTGCACTACGCTCCTGGCAAGTGGCTGTGTTTGCCAAAATGAAAAGTTCTCTGAGCCCCATCTTGTACAATCTGTATGGAGGTTTCATCACGTAGGCACAATCGATTATTATTATTTTTTTTAGAGACAGGGTCTTGCTATGTTGCCCAGGCTGGAGTGCAGTGGCTATTCACAGGCGCGGTCCCACTACTGATCAGCACGGGAGTTTTGACCTGCTCCGGTTCACCCCTCCTTAGGCAACCTGGTGGTCCCCCACTCCCGGTAGGTCACCATGTTGATGCCGAACTCAGTGTGGACACCCAATCGGCATAGTGCACTACAGCCCAGAACTCCTGGGCTCAAGTGATCCTCCAACCTCAGCCTCCCGAGGAGCTGGGACTACAGATATGTGCCACTGCGCCCAGTGGCACGATCCATTATTAACTCCATTTCCAGCCCCCTTCTCCCCGGAGGATGGAGAGCGGGGCTGAAAGTTCAACCCTCTCATCATGGCTTGATCCTTCCTGTGACAGGTCCCCACCCAGAAGCCCACCAAGAGTTGCCACATTAGAACTAAAGATGCCCCTTGAACCCCTACAGCTCAGGAAATGACAAGGGTTTTAGGAGCTCTAAGTCAGTAACCGGGAACAGAGATCAATTATATTTTTTATGATGTCTCAACATTCAAGGAACGTGAACTAGTTGGAGTCAGTACTAAGGGTCATTACCCCTGCATACTGGAGGCGTCCCTCAAAGAGCCCGGCTGTCTGTATCTGGGAGTGAGATGGCTGAGGCTGGGCAGGGAGAGCTAGCAGTATCACCGGTCGTGGGCACTCCCTTGCTCTCCGCCACATCCATGCGCTGGGCTTCGAAGAAGTGCCTCTCCTGAGTCTCCTCTAGCTTGCTGGCTGCCCTTCCTCAGTGTCCTTTGCTGGTTCCTCCTCATATCCCTAACTGAAATCACCGCAATATGCAGCTCTTCTGTGCATGTGCTTCCTGTGACACTGAGCATAAACCTGCGTATACACAGGTGACCCCTAAATCTGTCTCACTTACAGTTCTCCCTGAGACTCAGATTCATCCACAGCTGCTGCACAACCCACCTGAATGTCAAAATTGACATGGCAGGTGTAGGTCAAAAACCCAACGCCTGGTACCCTGCCACCCAAGCTCCCTCCAGGAAGCTCCCTTTCTGTAAATGGCCACTCCACTGCCAGTTGCTCAGGCCAACTGATTCCTTTCTGTCAATTCCCAAATCAAGAGACTAGAAGAAAATGAAAGAGGAAGGCCTGAGGCTACGTAGGGGGACAGGATTCTAGGGAGCAGGAAAAAGAAATGCGAAAGCCCTGAGATGGGCGTGCGCTCGACTTGCTCAAGGAACAAGGGGGAAGCATTGCGCAGGGCTCGTAGGAATCTGGCTTATATTCTGAGTGAGATGGAAGAATGAGAGGATGCTGGTCAGAGGAGGGACATGATCTGACTTGTCGGAGAACAGAAGGAAGGCTCCAGGAGGGCACGAGTTTTGTTTACTGTAGAGGCTGCCAGGACCCAGAGCAATGACTGGCACATGTGAAGTATGTGGTAAGTATCTGCTCACTGAATGGATATGTGACCAAGGGCAGAAACAAGGAGACCAGGTACGAAGTGATGGCAATAATCTCGGTGGGAGATGGTGGTGGCTTGGTCTGAGTCACAGTGGTGAAAAGTAGCCGGAATCTGGGCGTGTGTGGAAGGCAGAGCCAAAAGAATCTGCCGACGGATGTAGGGTGTTGACAGAAAGAGAGGGGCCAAGCGACTCCACGGTATTTAGCCTGAATAAAGGAAGAGTCTGGAAAAACAGGAGCCACCATGGCTTGGGAGTGAGGAGATTGTGGGAAGAAGCTGCAAGGAGAGTCAGGAGCGGGGCTCTGGTCAGGCTGCACGTGGAATGGCTGCTAGACATCTGTGCCAACATGCTGAGGACTCTTTTTTTTTTTTTTTTTTTTTTTTTGAGACAGAGTTTGTCTCTTGTTGCCCAGGCTGCAGTGCAATGGCTCGATCTCGGCTCACCACAACCTCTGCCTCCTGGGTTCAAGTGATTCTCCTGCCTCAGCTTCCTGAGTAGCTGGGACTACAGGCATGTGCCACTAAGCCCAGCTAATTTTGTATTTTTAGTTGGGGTTTCTCCTTGTTGGTCAGGCTGGTCTCAAAGTCCAGACCTCAGGTGATCGGCCCGCCTCAGCCTCCCTAAGTGCTGGGATTACAGGCATAAGCCACCACGTGCAGCCAGGACTCTGATTTTGAAAGCTTTTCTTGCTCTTAAAGAGACACGTGGAGTGCTATGGGTTATGTATTTGCCCCTCTGAAACTCATGTTGAAACTAGATTACTGAGAGGTGGGCAATGAAAAGGTGAGTACAGTGTGAGGGCTCTGCCCTCTTGAAAGAATGAATCTATTCATGGATTCATGACATAATGAGTTCGGGTGGTTTTACAAGAAGAGGAAGAGGTCCCGAGCTGTCACATGCAGCCCTGCCGCTGCATGACACCCTGTGCCACTGCAAGATTCTACAGAAAGTCCCCACTTGCAAAAAGGCCCTCGCTGGCTCCAGCCCTTGGACTTTTCAGCCTCCAAAACTGTAAGAAATAAATTCCTTTTCAGGTATCCTGTTACAAGCAACAGAAAATGGATTGAGATGGGGAGGGATGGTCTCTTTTCTTGGATGTTGCAGGGTCATTTCGGACTGGGGCAGTCACACTGCAAGGGGCCGAAGTGGCCGTGTGGTCAATGTACAGTGAGAAGGTCAAGCCACCTGGCTGCTTTTTGAAACTGAAGCCCGAATCCAGTCCCACTGCTTCTATGTTATGAAAGATTTTCCATTTTGTTTAAGCCATTTCAGGATATTTTTGATTATATCTATACGGCTCAGTGTCGCTAAACACATGGACACTGTGGTACGATTACCATCATCCATCTCTAGAACTCTTCCATCTTGTAAAGCTGAAACTCTACCCACTAGACACCAACTCTACTTCCCCTCCCCCCAGCCCCTGACAACCCCCATTCTATTTTCTGTCTCCATGAATTTGACTCCTGTAGATACCACATGTAAGTGGAATCATACAGTATTTGTCCTTTTATGACTGGCTTATTTCACCTCACACAGTGTCTTCAAGCTTCATCCATGTTGAGTTTAAGCCATTTGGAGTTGAGTTTTCTATTACTTGTCACTAAAAATATCATAACTGACAAGTAAGCTTGAGGACAGGAAGAGAAAACAAATGAGGTCAAGCCACCATTTAAAATCAGAATCTGGAGTGATTAACCCTGAGCACACTGTTCTCCCGCTTAGAATCACTGATGATGTGTCCCAAGATAAAGTTCACATTCCTTAGCCTGATCCACTAAGTCTTTCCTGGCCAGACTCTTCAACTTTCGTTCCTGCCACACTGACCAGGTCCATGATCAGCAAAGCAGGCCCGGCGTCACCACGCGGGCTTAGCCTGAGAGGGTATTCCCGGTCACCCTCCCATTCATCCTCAAGGTCCTGCCTGGAGACCTTTGCAGATGCTTCCCCGATCTATCTACAAAGCTGCTGGAATTCACAGCGCCCTCTCCCCAGGCTGGCTGTGTACCTTAATTAGAGTTCCATTGTTTTAGTAATCATACTGTGCATGTCTGTCTCCCTCCCTGGGATGTAAGCTCTTTAAAGTCAGTTGGTTCTATCATCAGTGTCTGGCATATAATCAAGATGCAATGAATGTTTACAGAGCTCTCATATGCTATCCAGCTATTCTTATGTTGAACATATACAAAGAAATGTGAAAAAAAAGTTGGCTCTATATTGGGTGTTGGGTCACGGGAATGATTCAATATACAGGAGCTGAGGGGCAGGGCTTCTTAACCTAGGTACAAATTTCCCACCTTGTCAGCTGAGACTTATGCTATTATCTCTAATAAAAACTGTCCCAAATCTTTCAGAAACATTTCTGGCTTTTGATATTTCAATTTTGCTTTTACAAAAGACTGTTTTCCATGGACTTAAAACAGTGTATCCTGCAGAATGTGAAACACACAAAAGTGCAGAGGGCGGGCACTAAGCCTCCGGCACCCGTCCCCCAGCTTCTGCGGGGCAGTTCACCCAAGAGACTTGTAAAGCTTCAAGCTTTCTACTCACGTGAACTCAGAAAACACCTCTACCATTTCCTTTTGGTTCTGCTCAGCTCAGTTCCTGGAGACATGTTTAGTTTGCTCTTTTATATGTCCTCTGTCAAATGAAAATGATGGCCTAATTTTCAGATGGAAGATGTGTAATTGTTGGTCAAAGTGCTTCACTTCCAAAAATATGCATCAGCCTCTATCTGTCCACCATGAATGGCTGCAGAGGTGAGAGAGAAGAGTTCCTTACATCTAACACAGGACCAGACGGGCCTTGGATAACCAGAAAGTTCAACAATCAAGAGTGCCCTCATTTCTTAGGCATGCTGGTTAAAAGAGCTGCTTTACTGAGCACTTCTAAGCATTTCTGATGATTCCCACAGAGCTACAGGCTCCTTGGGCCTTCTACTTTTTCCTTTCTACAGGGGGTGTGCCCTAGAAACCATTACCACCTTGGGCAGGGGCACTCAGGCCTCACGATGGGCCTTTTGTCCTGATTTTCAATAGGACGCGGCAGTGTCCCTGAGGTGGGACACTGTCTCCGGGCCCTCTGAGAAGTGCTGGCATCCAGGGCGGGGGCTTCAACTCTAGCCAGTCTGGGACTCTAACCTCTGCTCACTTAAAAAGCTCCATTTATTTCTGCCTCTTGTTTCTTAAAAGAAAAATTTCCCTCCTGTTTCCACAACCTGCAGAACAGGTTGGGAAAGGCATAACCCCTGCACTTAGCTACCAGGGCTGGGTGAAGGCCTCGCTCTTCTCTGCCCCTCTCCATGCTCAGCAGGGTTCCCAGAAAGTCCTCTGTCACGGTAACTTTCCTTTACTTAGCCAAGAAAAAGCAATCACCCTTCAGAGCTGACGTCAGCCAGCCACCTGGACTGACGTGTGCAGGCTGCCTGGGCCGTCTCTGAGCGCTCAGCCTAACCGCTCTGCCTCCCGTAGGGGAGAGGTGCCCACAGGCTGTACGAGGAGCCAAGCGCTCCCCCCGATGGCCTGCATATGGTTCTGCCAAATCCCTGAGATGGGGAATGAGCAGGAGCTCACTTCAGGGTGCCCCGCTACAGAGCCAGCATTCAGAATGTGGGGAGTAGGGGGAGTCCAAACACTGGCTTTGTTTTGTAGCACTTTGGGCGTCCGAGGCGGGTGGATCACCTGAGCTCAGGAGTTCAAGACCAGTCTGGGCAGCATGGCAAAACCCTGTCTCTACTAAAAATACAAAAAATGAGCTGGGTGTGGTGGTGAGTGCCTGTAATCCCAGCTACTCAGGAGGCTGAGGCAGGAGAATCGCTTGAACCAGGGAGGCGAAGGTTGCAGTGAGCCGAGATTGTGCCACTGCACTCCAGGCTGGGGGACAGTGCAAGACTCTGTCTCAAAAAAAAGTAATAATAAATAAAAAAAAAAAAACAAAAAAACGGCAGGAGTTGGGTGAGTGTAGGCAGGATAAATATTTCCATCTTCCCCACTCCACTAGCAATGATAACGATATGAGTTCGGTGAGAAGAATGCCTTGCAAAGTGCCTACAGTGACCAAGAAGAAAACAAGCCTGTTTATCCGTACATGAACTTTACTGTGTGCCAGTTATTAAAATGACTTCCACTGCACACTTCAGATCAACTACAGACCCATGGAAAGGGGTTACATTAAAGGCAGAGGACCCTGCTTGGTCTGGGCTGGACCGAGAGGAGAGGCATTCAGCACTCAGTGGGAAAGCCCTTTCCCAAGGATGACCTCTGGCTGCTGCTCCAGGGCTGGCTGCCAAGAGCCCTGGCCTCCTTGTGAATCTCCAGCCCGGAGGAGAGCACGGGCAACAGCTTCTCTCTCATCCTTTTCTGAACCAAAAGCCCTCACGTCCCTCATGATGGGAAAGAAATCCTCTGCTTTCTGCTTCCATGTCCCTCTCTGAAAGATACGCACCATTTAGCTTACTCTGCTAACTCGAAGGATTCAGGAAAGGCAGGAAATTCCAGGCAATGCATCTACCAAGGCCTGGGCCCCTGGCTGCGGGAGCACGCTCATCCGGGGTTGCTTAATGCTCTTTAGTAAAAATGGGAAATCAAACCACAAAACCTTAGAAAGACTAACCAAAGACCAAAAAAAAAAAAAAAAACGGAACAAACCCAGATGTTTACTTAAATTCTGCTGTGATTCTATTTTAGAGCGAAATAGCAGGGGAAAGAGTAGGGGACGGAGTAAGCCAGTCTGTGTGGCGCCCGAGTTGGTTGAAAACCAAATCTTTGCTCCTCCAAGTTACAACAGCCTTCTGTTCTAAGGGGATAGATGCAATACCAGAGTAAAGCCTTAGGACACTAAAAATACATGCACCTTTCCTCTAAAAGGGAAAATAAATCTCCAGAGCAGGAAATGAACCTAAGTGCTACCTAGCTTGTGATTCTAACTCCATCTCAAAAAAAAAGAAACTACTTGGTAGCTGAGTGACTATAAAGATAGAGGAAGATTTAAACACCAGCCAGGCATTGCACTGCTAGAGGCTCACACCTGTAATCCCAGCACTTTGGGAGGCACAGGCGGGTAGATCACCTGATATCGGGAGTTCGAGACAAGCCTGATCAGCATGGTGAAACCCCACATGTACTAAAAATACAAAAATTAGCTGGCATGGTGGCACATGCCTGTAATCCCAGTTACTCGGGAGGTGAGGCAGAAGAATCCACTGAATCTGGGAGGCAGAGGTGGTAGTGAGCCGAGATTGTGCCATTGCACTCCAGCCTCGGCAACAAGCGTGAAACTCTGTCTCCAAAAAAAGTAATTGAGAACCCATGCCGAGAGCATTTCTTTTTTTTTTTGAGACGGAGTTTCGCTCTTGTTACCCAGGCTGGAGCGCAATGGCGCGATCTCAGCTCACCGCAACCTCCGCCTCCTGGGTTCAGGCAATTCTCCTGCCTCAGCCTCCTGAGTAGCTGGGATTACAGGCACGCGCCACCATGCCCAGCTAATTTTTTGTAGTTTTTTAGTAGAGACAGGGTTTCACCGTGTTGACCAGGATGGTCTCGATCTCTTGACCTCGTGATCCACCCACCTTGGCCTCCCAAAGTGCTGGGATTACAGGCGTGAGCCACCACGCCCGGCCGGCCGAGAGCATTTCTAATGCGCCTGGCACCTGTGTGATGGGGTGTGCTCACCCGACTCTGGTCTTGGACGTTGAGTCTGCATGGGAAAGCACATCCCTTCTTTTCTGGTACAGAAAGGACTTGACATTTGTCTTGAACACCTCACCTCCTGTATCTGTGTCCAGTTTTTCAATGTCCTTTGATGAAATGGAAACATGGTGGTTATTTCCACTTTAATAATATGGTTTAGTAAGAAACAGAAGAATAAACCACAGCAAAGGGTCTGATACCAGGCAGGTAATAAGAAACTTTGCAAACAGATTCAGCTTACACATATATGTGAGAGCGACTGGGCAAGGGGATAATTTTCAGTAACAACTAAATAAATTGTGGCCACCATTTCTAAAATGACAAGAACAACAATACAGAGTTTGGAGGAAAAGTGTGACAAAGAAGGCTGGATGGTGGAAGCTAGATCCCAGAGGCAGAAGAGTCGGGAATATTTAACCTTAGACAGCAGGTAACTTGAGGCTTGATTATAGCAGACAAAATCATTAATAGCAATACTCCAGCCAAAGACAATGAAAATAAGTGGACAGAATTTAAAATGTTTCTGCTGGAAAAGTATCAGAGACTTAACAGCTATCAGTTGTCAGGCTAAGAATAAGGAGAAAGTGTGAGCTTCCGGAGGGGAGTAGAGGCTTGTGTGTCTTGGGGTGTTTGATCTAGGAAGGGCAGCTGAGATGCCAGGTGTGTCTTGAGGCCGCCAGAAGCAGAGAAGCAGCATCGCTCCCTCAGCGCCCCGCTGTTTACCCTCTAGGAGGTGTGGAAGCAACTGCTTTAAAGGCTCAAGGAGAAGGAATATGGGTCTGAATTCAGAGCCTGGAAGAGACAGGGACCCCAGCACAGCACCCCCTCTTCTGGACTGTATTCTGAAGTGCTCTGAGGAGGGACTGGTGTGGTGGGAAAAGGAATCTTCTAGATAACCACAGCCTTGGCCCTACACAACTGTGACTCTGAGATGCCGGGCTAAAGGAAACAGAGATCTTCCTTGGAGGAAGCTAGCATCACCCAGGTCTTGAAGTATTGCTAAAAACAAATTATCATATACAATGCTCAGCAAATGATAAACAATGATGAGGTACACTGCGAGGCAGGACACGACAAGAAACAGCAGACTGCAGGGACTCCAGATGTGACATTTGACACAGACCACAAAGAGGTGTGCTTACTAGGTTCAGTGTCTGAAAACAACAGGAAACATTAAGACATGACATTATGGAATGGAAAGGTTAAAGTGTGGGACCAATGTATCAATGGATGGGTCTAGCAGATCAGACGCAGCTGAATTAGTAACTTGAAAGACGAAGTCAGAGAAACTATGGACAACTCAGCCTGGAGAAATACGGTTGGTGGGGAAGAGGGTATGAAACATAGTAGATACAATAAATAGGTCTAACATGTTTCCCTGCGGTCCTAGGAAAAGAGATGAGGGAGCATGGGGCAGAGTCAATATACACGTGTTAGAGGCTGCAAATCACACAGAACTGATTTTAAAAACCACTTTACTGATCGAGGAAGCCCAAATGGCAAATCCATACCTAGAAACGTCCTAGTAAAACTAGAGAAAAACCAAGACAGTAAAGACAGTCTGAAAGAACAAAAATGTACTTTTTAAAAAAATCACAGAAATAGCCTGAGGGAATAGTCTCAAAGACAGCTGATTTGTTACCTGCAATGTTAAATGGAAGAAAATAAGGGAAAGACAGATGCAAAAGCACTGAAAGAAAATATCTGCAAACCCAGAATTCTATACGTAGTGAAGACATCCTTTAAGACAAGGGTCCCCAACCCCCAGGACACAAAGCATTTATAGCCACTCTCACATTATTGCTCACATTACTGCCCGAGGAGGTAACTACTTCCTGTGGGATCAGCAGTGGAATTAGATTGTCATAGGAGCACAAATCCTATTGCGACCCGCACAGCAAGGGACCGAGGTTGCACCGCGCTCTTCTTAAGAATCTAATACCTGATGATCTGCCACTGCCTCCCATCGTCCCCAGATGGGACTGTTTAGTTGCAGGAAATAAGCTCAGGGCTCCCACTGATTCTACATTATAATGAGTTGTAGAATTACTTCATTATATATTACAATGTAATAGAAATAAAGTGCACAATAAATGTAATGCACTTGAATCATCATGAAGCCATCCCCCCAAGACCCTCACCATCTGCAGAAAAATTGTCTTCCACAAAACCAGTCCCTGGTGCCAAAAAGGCTGGGGCCCACTGCTTTAAGAATAATGCAAAATAAAGGCATTTATCTACAATCATAACTGGAACAACTTGCTACCAACAGAAAATAAATTCGTAATAAAGAACGGTATAAAGAAAACAATGTGTGCAAACTACCCAAATATCTATCCACAGTACAACAGATAAACTGCAGTACATCATGATGGAGTCCTACATGTCAGTAAAAATGAAGAAAATACTTTAAAGATATAGCAAACATAGAAGAACAAAGAAAGTGGTAAATACACAGTTGTCCTTGGCATGTGCGGGGGCTGGTTCCAGAACCACCCTTATATACCCAAATCTGCACATACTCAAGTCTTGCAGTTGGCCACAGAGAACCTGCATATATGAAAAGTCAGCCTCCTGTATATGCAGGTTTCACAGCCCACAAATAATGTTTTCAAACTGTGTTTGGTTGAAAGAAATGAGTGTAAGTGGACCTGCATTTAAGGGTCAATTGTATCCATAAATCTAAATGAATACTAACTGTATAATCTAAATGAATACTAACTATATAATAACGATATCTTGGCCAGGCGCAGCGGCTCACGCCTGTAAGCCCAGCACTCTGGGAGGTCAAGGTGGGCGGCTCATGAGGTCAAGAGATTCACACCATCCTGGCCAACATGGTAAAACCCTATCTCTACAAAAAAATCCAAAAATTAGCTGGGTGTGGTGGCGCGTGCCTGTAGTCCCAGCTATTTGGGAAACTGAGGTTGCAGGGAGCTGAGATGGTGCCATTGCACTCCAGCCTGGCGACAGAGTGAGATTCTGTGTCAAAAAAAATCTTGGCCAGGCACGGTGGCTCACGCCTGTAATCCCAGCACTTTGGAGGGCTGAGGCGGGTGGATCACCTGATGTTGGGAGTTCGAGACCAGCCTGACCAACATGGAGAAACCCCATCTCTACTAAAAATACAAAATTAGCCAGGCGTGGTGGCACATGCCTGTAATTCCTTCCAGCTACTCAGGAGGCTGAGGCAGGAGAATTGCTTGAACCCAGGAGGCGGAGGTTGCGGTGAGCCGACATCACGCCATTGCACTCCAGCCTGGGTAACAAGAGCGAAACTCTGTCTCAAAAAGAAAAAAAAATACAAAATTACCCAGGCGTTGTGGCGCATGCCTGTAATCCCAGCTACTCAGGAGGCTGAGGCAGGAGAATTGCTTGGACCTAGGAGGCGGAGGTTGCAGTGAGCCAGTATCACACCATTGCACTCCAGCCTGGGCAACATGAGCAAAACTCTGTCTCAAAAAAAAAAAAAATTGTGGATTTTAGGAAAACTTGTACACATACACACACACAGCAACTTCAGGAAGAGGATCACCAAATGGCCAATAAACACATAAAAAGGTAGTCAACATCATCAGTTATCAGGGAATGCAAACTAAAACCACAAAGAAGTTGCCACTCATACTCATCAGAACGGAACAATTGAAACTCATACATTTCCTGTAATAGTGAGAAATGTTGTAGAAGCATTTTAGAAAGCCACTTGGCAAAATCCTCAGCTAAATCTACATACTCTCTACAACCCAGCAATTCCACTCTTAGGTATGCATTCTACAGAAATATGTTTTGATGTGTCCCAAAATACATACACAATATTCACAAGCCTAATCTGGAAACTACCCAGATACCCAGCAAGAGTTAAAACAGATAAACGGTTAACTATCTGCATAATGGAAGCCCATGTATCAATGAAAAGAAATGAACTACAGCTACTACAACATCACAGCAATGTTGAGCTAAAGTAGCCAGAACAAAAATATGCAACAAAAAAAACTAGATTATGTCGTTAAGGGTTACATACTTAGGTAGAAAAACAAGAAAGAAAATACCAAAAAAGTCAGGATGCTGGGAAGAAAGAGGAAAGGGATTACAGCTAGGAAGGACCAAGAGGCACTTCTTGAATGCTGGTTATTGACCTGAGTGGGGATTACAGAGTGTGATGGTTGGAATGTGTGTCCCCCGCAAAATTTGTTTGTTGAAACTGAATCCCCAATGCAACAGTATTAAGAGGTGAGGTCTTTGGGTGACAAGTAGGTCATGAGGCCTCTAGAACCATGAGAAATTTCTCATTTATAAATTACCCAGTCTAAGTTATTTGTTATAGCAGCCCAAGTGAACTAAGACACAGCGTTGATTAAACAATTCATTCTTTAACATTTCATAAACTTTCCTATTTCTTACAGCTTACAGTAAACTTTTAAAATGAAAAAAGGCAAGATTAAATAATCTCAACTCTGTGACTGCTTAAATGGCGAATGAAATCAGTTCTTCATGTCTATGGAATATCAAGTGAACCACGGTTGTGATTCCAACTGGACAAAGACCATGGAATTATTAATGTGATTTAATAGAGGAAGAAATAATGAAGTAAGTTTAATTGATCAAGTATTTGCTCAGTATGTACTAGAATCCTGGAAATTGAAGAGTTTTATTTCTTGGAATTCTTCAAGAAAAACCTTGGCTTAATAATTTAAATGTTTTCATATCGGAAGCAGGAAAAGGAATTAGCTATGTTAACAGGTGCATTCTTGTTCTTTGATGCTTACTTGTTAGGATATAGGCTACCCTTCATTGCTAGTAATGTGTTATTAGACTGAATTAAAATTGGGGCCACATCACATTCTCACAGCCAAACTTGTGAATCTATCCTTTAAAGCTTAAATTTCTGATTTTTTGATTAGATGCAAAACACTGAGATAATTTATAATTGTTTAAAAGAAATCAGTAAAATAAAAACAAATTAAAGAAACTTTTAATTGCTTTTGGGTTGAATTAATCAACTATTGACTACTTGATATATGTCTACCAACATTAACACAAGGAAATATATTCATTAGTTTCATTCGTTTGCTACTGAAATGAGACTTTATTATTTCTTATTGATCTCGTGATAGGATAGCAATATTTTACTCTTCAACAATGCACACTGATATAAAAGTTGGGAAAAAGTTTTTATCCTGAATGTTTGAAAATGAATTTATTAACTATTTAACCCTAAATCTTTAAGAATTTTTCCCATTCTATTAAAAAAAAAGAATCACACAAAGCTAAAAAAGATTAGCCATGTATAATCTTAGTTTTTCAAGTTAGTTGGTTATTACAACTAACATTACAGTACACATTATTCCCCAACACTGTGGAAACAGAGTATCTCAGGAGAGTCTCCTACTGAGCAGCCTAAACATTGGTTCTATATATTCTGAAAAGTCTACCAAGATAAGAAAAAAAAATAAAAATAGGTAATTTACAAAGCAGGTATACACAATCTAAATAGACACTACCATGGTAATTTGATGTTGGTGGGTTATCTTACAGCTCTTAGAAAGTTTTTTTCTTAACAGGGAGTCTGGCCCATGATGTGACATAAGATGGCCCACAATCATCTGATTCAAAAATATAGTGTAACAGTGCAGGATGTCTGCTGTGTAACACATCATTCTCACTTCTTTAGTAATGTCAAAAATCATCAGTGTGTCTCTGCAGAAGTTAGACTGTGCCATCTTAGAACCCAGTAGGAAGACAGGCCCCTTCTATTTACAGTCTCTTTAAATACAGACTTCAAGAGGGAAAATGGCAAGGTGGGACTTTTTAGAGATTCATTCTTCTAAAACGACGATTAAGCTGGAAAAAAATAATTAGAACCAACTGTTTTGGAAAGCTGGCACTTAATAAGATACTTATAGCGACTAGGGGAGTGTTTGATGAGTAAGAGGCTGTCAGACTTTACCCAGGGAACAGCATGCTCAAGCCACCAACCATCCCTCATTCCTTAGCTCCACTGTAGCCACAGGGACAGTGACCTGTTTTTCTGGAGCAGCTGGCTGGAACTGGAGTGAGCAGTAAGGACCCAGGCCTCCAAATATTGGGGGCTGTGCATTATTTTCACTTTGGAGGTTCCTGGAAGGACCAGTGCAGACACCTGTCTTTGTTTTGACCCTGTCTCGCTACCCTGGTGGAGTGTATCAAGATTTGAAGAGATACATGTCCTTTCTTTTTTTGAACCAGACATTTAAGAAAATTCCTCTCAAGTCACAGGCTGATCACAGAAATAATAACAAAAATTTCAGTGACTACACACACGGTGAAGAACACAGACTTTGCAAAAATAGTTTGAAAAAGTCACTAGACAGGGTCAGGCACAGTGGCTCAGGCCTGTAATCCTAGCACTTTGGGAGGCCGAGGTGGGTGGATCACTTGAGGTCAGGAGTTCAAGACTAGTCTGGCCAACATGGCAAAATACCTGTCTCTACTAAAAATTCAAAAAAATTAGCCAGGCATGGTGGCACATGCCTTTAATCCCAGCTACTAGGGAGGCTGAGGTGGGAAAATTGTTTGAGCCCAGGAGGTAGAGGTTGTAGTGAGACGAGATTGTGCCACTGCACTCCAGCCTGGGTGAGAGAGCAAGACAGACCCCAACTCAAAAAAAAAAATAAAATAAAATAAAAAGCAGAAAAGTCACTGGACAAATGCATGATTACAGACTTCAAAAGCAATCCATTAGAAGAAGAAGAATATGATTTCCAGAGTTACCACATTATACTAATTGTGTAGCTCTCACTAGTTCTTAATATAATTATAAAGTATACAAAGAACAGGGAATAATGGCTCATTCACAGGAAAAAAATTTGACAGAAATTATTCCTGAGGAAATCCAGACACTGGAATTACTACTCAAAGACACTAAATCAACTGCATTAAATATGCCTAAGGAGTTATAAGAAACCATACACAAAGAAAGAATATCATGGGAATACTATTAAAAAGAAGAAGTATCAATAGAAATAAAAAAAAAAATAGAAATCTGGCACAGAGATGTGTAAAAGTTAAAAAATTCACTAGAGGTGTTCAATGGCAGTTATCAAGAGGCAGTAGACAGAATGAGTGAACTTTAAGAAAATGCAATTGAATTTATCTAGTCTGAGGAGCAGAAAGAAAAAATAATGTAGAAAAATAAAAGACCTGTGGGATACCATCAAGCATACCAATATATGCATTGCTGGGGTCTCAGAGGGAGAGGAGAGACAAAGGGTAGAAAAAAATATTTAAAGAAATGGCTGAATACTCCCCAAATCTGATGAAAGACATGAATCACTACACTCTAGAAGCTCAGCAAATTCCTAGTGGGACAGATTCAAGGAGACACATGATGATCACAATATGAATCAAACCGTTGAAAACCTGAATCTTAAAAGCAGTAAAAGGGAAATGAGTTATTACATACAAGGAATCCTCAATGAGACTAACAATTGATATTAGAAACTATGGAGGTCAGAAGGCAATGGGATGGCACATTTAAAGTGCTGAAAGAAAAAAACCTGCCAATCAAGAATTCTATATCCAACAAAACTATCCTTGAAGGATAAAAGAGATATTAGGACATTCCCAGATTAAGAGAAGCTAAGTAAGCCTATTACTACTAGACCTGCCCTACAAGAAATGTTAAAAGAAGTCATTCAACCTGAAATGAAAGAAAAGGCAGTAACTTGGAACTATATGAAAAAATAACACTAAGATAATCACACAGGTAAACAGAAAAGCCAGTATTATTGTACTTTTGGTTTGTAACTCCTCTTTTCTTCCTCTACTATTTAAAAGGCAAGTTCATTAAACAATAATTTTAAGTATAGGTTAATGGATAGACAGGGATGAAGATGTAATCTGCGACAGTAACAACATAATGGGGGAGGGTCAGAGATGCATAAATAAATGTTCAATTATCCGGAAGATTTATATAATTATAAACACATAAATGCACCTAACGGCAAAACCCCAAAATAAATGAAGCAAAACTTGACAGGACTTAAGGGAGAAATAAATAGTTCTACATTAAGAGTTGGATACTTCAATATCTACTTTCAACAATACATAGAAAAATTAAGACAAATGATCAATAAGGAAAGAGTGAACTGGAACACTTCAAACCACTTAAATCTAACAGACATATATAGAACATGCTACCACTAACAGCAGAATGTACATTTTCCACAAGTGCATACAGAACATTCTCCAGGATAGATCATATGTCAGGTCAAGAAAACATGTCTTAATAAATTTAAAAAGACTGAAATTATATAAAATGTCTTTTCTGATCCCAAAGAAGTGAAACTAGAATAACAGATGGAAACTGGAAAACTCATAAATATGCAGAAATTAAACAACACATTCTTAACCAATGGGCTAAAGAAGAAATCACAAGGAAAATTAGACAAAATACAACATTCCAAAACTTATGGGATGCAGCAAAAATATTGCTCAGATTATAGCTGTGAATGCTCACATTTAAAAAAAAGCAGATATATATGCTCACATTTGGGATTTAGAAAGTAGATATAGCTGAAATCAATAACCTACTCTACACTTTAAGAAACTTAAAGTGGGGGTGGTGGGGGAGGAAAAACAAACAAAACCCAAAGCTAGCAGAAGGAAGGCAATAGTAGATTAGAGTGAAGATAGAGAATAGAAAAAAAAAAATCAAAACCAAAAGTTCATTCTTTGAAAAGATCAAGAAAACTAGCAATGTTTACCTTAGGCTGGGTTAAAAGAAAGAGAAGCCTCAAATCTCTCTCTCTCTCTCTCTCTCTCTCTCTCTCTCTCTCTCTCTCACACACACACACACACACACACACACACACACACAAACAGAAAAGAGGGGGCATAACTACTTACTGTACAGAAATAAAAAGGATTCTATAAGAGAATACCAAGTGTACACCAACATGTTGGATAACCTAGATGAAAGAAATTTCTAGAAACATAGAAAAACTGACTCATAAAGAAACAAAGTCTACCTAAATCTATAATAAGAAACTGAATCAGTAATAAAAAAGGTCCCAACAAGAAAAAGCCCAGACAAGACGGTTTTACTGGTAAATTATAGCAAACACTGAAGAATTAATACCAATCCTTCTCAAATACTTGCAAAAAACTGAAGAGGAAGCACACCTTGTAATTCATTTTATAAAGCCAGCATTACCCTGTTACTGAAGCCAGATAAAGACACTACCAAGAAAACTACAGACCATCATCCCTTAAGAATATAGATGCCAAACTCCTCAACAAAATACTAGCAAACTGAGTTCAGCAGCATATTAAAAGGATTACATACCACAACCAAGTGGTATTTACTCTTGGAATGCAAGGAGAGTTCAACATATAAAAATCAATGTAATACATCATAACATAATTAAGGGAGAAAAAAAATCATACAATCAGCTCAAATGCACAAAAAGCATTTAATGAAACCCATTCATGATAAAAACACCCAATAAATTAGCATAGAAGGGAACTTCCTTAACATTGTTAAGGCCATACGTGAAAAACTCACAGATAGTATCATGCTCAATAGTGAAAAACAGAAACTTCTCCTCCTAAGATCAGACACCATATAAGGTTGTCCATTTTCACCACAGTACTGAAAGTTCTGGCCAGGGGAATTAGGCAAGAATGAAAAATAAAAGGCACCCTAATTGGACAGGTATAAAATAGGCTTGCAAGGGGAAACAGAGAGGCATGTCTTTGTGGAAGAGACGGCACACAAAGGGTCAGGTGCAGGCTGAGTTTTGTTGGGCCTGCCAAGCTCTGCCTAGGAAAGTGTGAGGTGTGACTGTGTTGCCATGACTGACCATACGAAAATCTGATACTAGGGCTGGGTTAAGAACTCATGAATTTAGGTCTGCCCAAAGGGTCTACCTTTGGAGAAGGCATTAGAGGCACTGGGTGCCTACTAATCACAAAGCAATGGAGATGTTTTCTACCACTGCAGTTGACAGCATCCAAAGATGGCTGTCTTCTCCCTTACAGAGATGGAATTTACTTCCTCTCCCTTTAAAGAAATCTAGCCCAGCCCAGTGACTCCAACCAAATGAACTGGGCAGAAGATACATTGTGGTAGGCAGTCTCTAAAAATGACCTCTGAAGTTCACTGCCTAGGGTATTCACAGCCTTGTGTAATCCCTTACCCCTGAGGGTGAGGTGGACTCATTAACACTCTTCTGCGATTAGGTTATAAAAATACTACGGTTGCCATCTTGAATGGGCACTCTCTCTCTGACCACTCCCACTGAGAGGGCAAGCTGTCACATGATATGACAAGCAGCCATGTAAAGGGACCCACCAGGCCTGGTGAGGAACCACAGCCCCAAGACCAACAGCTTGTGACCGATGCCTGTAAAAAACTGCACAGTGAACATGGAAGGGGATCCTTCAACTCCAATGGACTCTTGAGATGATTACAGCCCCCAGCCCCGCCTGACACCTTGACTACAGCCTGGTGGGAATGCTGAGTCAGAGGCACCCAGCTCAGTCACTCTCAGATTCCTGCTATAGAAACCATGAGACAATAAATGCTTATTATCTTAGCCACTAAATTTTGGGGAAATTTATTATACAATGACAGATAACTAATAATTCTAAGACTTCTAAGACCGGGCCTTTGATCCTTCCCCTTAGAACCCAGTCATCATGTTATTAAGAAGCCCAAGCCATGTGGAGCAGACACGTGGACAAGAACCAAGCTGCTCATGTTGACAGCCCCAATCAGAAAAGAAATTCCAGACATGCCATCCCAGCCAACTGACTGCCATTTAAGCCACCCCAGCTGAGGCCCTTGACATCACGGAACTGAGAGGAACTATCCCTTCTATGGCCTGCTGAACTTCTCGCCCACAGAATCATTAAGCATATAAAATGGTTGTGGTTTAAGCACTAAAATTTGGGTGCATGTTACATGATAATAAATAACCAGAACAACCACTAATTATTAGGATTTGCAGTGAGGCAACATCACACAGGGTAGAGATCTGGGGCATGGGGACTGCTCTACCGAACCCCAGCAATTCATTCATGAATGGTGGTCAAGTGGACAGTGTCCTGCTTAGGGAGTAGAGGATGGGGTGCAAAGGGAATTATCCCAAGGTCACAATCTATCTCCAATTCAGGCACTATCTCCAATTCAGTCCAACAGGCACTGTCTTAGAAATGTGAGCTGTTGCTCAGAGACAACAGCTTAAGCCAGGCCAACTGAAGAATAAGAAATTCCTTGCATATGTTCTGTTGGAATCAGAAATCTCTAAAAGGCTTTACAAAACTAGTATCTTGGTTGCTACTAAGGAAGGCAGGACCAATATTTTCCAGCATTATTCAGTAATACCTGTTCACCAAAGGAGAAGTTGCCAAATCCCTGCCTCTAACAGATCTAAAACAGAAAAGCTTTATCAAACTGAATGAATGAAGGCAATGTCAAATATTTAGAGAAAAGAACAGTACTATTCATATTAAAGTGACATTGATAAAGAGTCAATGTTGCAACAAACTAGGAAAATAGACTTTCTGATAGACAGCTGGCGGTGACCAGTGCAGGGTAGGTTGCTTTTGGAGAGAGCTTCCTTCCTCAGAAAAAAAGCCTGTCAAGTGTTGTGATGTGTCTAATTTTAAATAAAGGTAGTCATTCATCTCAAAGTTCCCAGACCTTTCAGGAATGTTATCAGAAATCACATGATATAATCCTATTACTCCTAAGCAAAAGTGTAAGACCATCATTCCCTATATCCATAAACTAAGAAGAATAAGAATGGGGAGAAAAAGTCTATAAATTTATTTTTGTCTGCATTAGCAAAGCTGGACTTCAAGATCTCAGTGTGCACACTCTGAAACCTAAGAGGCTAGACTGCATGGACCTGGGATTAGCAACAGCATTTGCCAAATGCTGTTCTTCAAATGCCAATCAGCCACTCCAAATCCGTATCATTAGCTTCTGCCTGGGAAACTTCACAAAAAATTCAGTTGCCTCCAAGATCCAAACAGTAGAAGCTCATTAGTGGCCTATTCAATAATATTCAAAACATGTGTACTAATTAACAGTCTGTGATGCCAAGTGAGACATGGTCTAATGCACTTGATGTGAGGTATACTACACACAGGTACCTGATTCACGTACAGAGTAAATGTCAAGTCATGGAATACAGATTTCTGGGAGGAGCTATGCAATGATGCTGCCACAGTGCAGCTGCATCAGACACCAATTAGCAAACATTCAGCTAATTCATGATCTACCAAAGTAGTATTTCATATCATCAATGCTAGTCTGACTAATGATGATGCTGAAAAATAGCATTCTTATAGTAAATACTTTATATTGTATCATCTTTAAAAAGATATTAATAATGATTTAAAAAATACTACTGGAACACGTACCAAAAGAGAAACGTATATGATCATTGTTAGAATACCAAAATGGAACAGAGGAATCTACATAAACCAGAAAATGTACATTTAATTAGGGAACATTTAGGGGATAATTTGTCACAAAGATAAATGATGTAAAGGACTAAAGCACAGAGTACAAAGGGCAAACGCTCTTTCCCTTCCTTTCTGGTAAGTACCAGATTAACACATATGCAGGTGGCACAAACTGGTATGCATTTGGCAGGCTTCCTGTATCCATTAGCAAATAGATATGCTACAATGAAGAAATGCTTTTCCACACATTTTGGTAAGGATTATGAATCCATTATCAGACAAACCTCGTTACAAATGTACCTCTTTTCAACTAGATTATAATGCAAGGAATAAAACTACCTTCCCCTGAAACTGAGGGAGATGTACAGTAGCCTGGGAGACAGGGTGAAGGTCCAATAAGTAAATCTCAGCCATGTGCCGTTTAAATGTTTCAACAAAGCAAGTGCTGTTTTCTGCCCACATACGATTTTATTAATCAGTGGATCTGGCAAACAAGACCACTAATTGCAGTCCTAGAAAGCCATATTGGATTATATAAGGCACAGGTACATTTATTTTCTGACCAGCGGACACTGTGATTTAGTTTTGGGGTCACATAACTAAGGCCGTCATGATTAAGGATCTTATCTCCACACTGACTCGTTTACTCACCCTATATTTAAATTCTTCTCTCCTCTCCCCTTCTCTGGCTTTTTAATAGATTTAAACAAAATGGCTATCGGTCTCTGACTT
Organism: Sapajus apella; assembly: GCF_009761245.1. Lineage (NCBI taxonomy): Eukaryota > Metazoa > Chordata > Mammalia > Primates > Cebidae > Sapajus > Sapajus apella. The sequence continues at coordinate 851,720 of NW_022437090.1, read as the reverse complement.
CTCTGTCATCAACCATTCAGACCTTTTCCTCATTTCTCACCATCACTGTGCGATCCATCGGCCTTGTACGATTCTTGGCCAATGGCCATATTAATTTTCTACTTGAAAGGACACAAATAGAATAGTGCTTATGACGAAGGTAGTCAGAGGAGCTTGGGGAATAGCTGTTCATCTTGCTGCATAGCAATTAGCTCAGCAAACTGAAACAGTCACACCATTGGTTCTGATACCTAGCCAAAATTGCCAGAAGAAAAAAACTCATCCTGTTGGGGGTGTTAAATGGCTTTTTAAATAGTGACTATCACGGTTGTATTTGCCCTTTTGGAAATGTACGGGCAGTGTGACATCAGAGATCTGTTTCTATGGTGATTATTAGTGATGGCATTTCAGATGTTGAGGTTAGCTTCTCCAGCATAATTCCTTGGACTTTACATCGTGAGAGAGGAGAGACAAAAACTGCTCATCTTAACATTTTTAAAAGAAAGAATGCTGATCATCCAAGTAGATAAACATGGTTTTTAAGTAAATACAATTTGTCAACCTTGAACAGATGTGTGTTGACAGAAGATACATGGGCTAAGCTGGCAAATGATACCACTTGGAATTAATAGGGACTAATTAATTGCTTAGATATTTGGCAGCAATTAGCTGTTATTTCCTGCCTACACATTATTTTATAAACTGATGGTTCTTGTAACACTGATTTGTCCATTTTTATTTGTAGAAAAAGAATATTTTCTTACTGTGAAGTATTTAGTCTTGAGTGATGAACAAATCTGGAGTCTAAGTAGGAAGAAACTTATCTTCCTCTGCAATCAAAGGCAATCAACCAGGGGAAGGTGAGAGTTTCCTAGCCCAACACAAAAATTCCTGCAGGGCAGGGCAACACTGCATGCCACTCTTCATTTCAAATGTGACCCCTTGATACACGGTGATTTTGATGCCAATGAAACTAAACATTTCATTTTTGCTTTCATTTTCACATTTAGGGTTGACGGTTCACTTTGAAACGCAGTACAAAGGAAAAAACAGAATAAACTTAAAGGCTTCTCTTTCAAGAGAAATTGCTTCATTTGATTTTGATATACAAGAAAGTTTTCAATTTTCTCATGTAGACATAAAGGGAGCTGTCTTTTTAAAAAGATAATCTGCTATAAAATACACAGTGTATACTTACAAACAAAATCTAGTGAAGTAACACAGATAAGAAACCAATTTGTTTTTAAATATGGAAAAAAGAATACCCAGAGTCTTTCTGTAGTAACTCAAATCAGATCTACTGTGTAGCTAATAATATTGTCTAGAGGCAGAATCCAACATTATAAACCCAAGTTATAGAGAAAATCTCCTGGCAAGATGAAGGAAAGTCATAATGAATCAAAACACAATTGAAAAAAATTCTACCTAAACGCATTACTCTTACATAAGAGTAACCAAAATGATAAATGATTCTGTCTTTCCCTTACTCAGGCTTACTAGCTATGCCAGGACAGACTGTGTACAATTTATATAGAAGCCTGAATAGCTGGAACAAGGACGGATTCACAAACTGAGGACAAGGTCAGAAAAAAAGGAGAACACTGAGGTCAAACAGTGTCAACAGTTGTGACCTAAGTTAATACTTATTCACAGACCACAGGATTAACTACCTATGGGAAACTAGCACTATTTTCATCAGCAAACACCCAACCTACAATGAGACTGAAATCTATTGTGAAATTAAAGGGTCTCTTAATATGGCACCAGAAAAGGACCCACCTATAGTTTAATCAAGAAAACGAAGTTGGTCATGTTGAGAACTAAAGAAGATTCTAAGGGGTAGAATTCTAGAGTGAGAACTGGAAAGGATAACCACATCCACTTGTTTTCAATAAGGAAATAAAGGCCTAGGGCCAGCAAGTAAAATTATCCTAGATCACAAGAAGAGCTACTGGCAGAGCAGGAATGGAATCTGGGCAACCTGTCCTCCCCCCAGCCCCCAAATCAGTGCCTCTTCTCAGCTAATCTATTAAGGTAACTTTGACAAAGTGCAGCCCACGGACACCATAAAGAGATTTTCATTCTAAGGATTAACTTAGAATAACTATTTACTAAAAATGAAAACACATGCACACACATAATTGTACTCACATCAGAAAAACCAAAGTCAAAATGCAAAAAACGGAAAAACACGCTAAAACCATGACATAATAATAAGCTCTTCATATCTGCCCTCCTTGAAGTTCTGACCAATAGACTTCTCCAGCATCTGATTCAGAAACTTACATAGAAGAGTAATAGATTACTAAATTGGAGAAATAAAAAGGCATCATCCAGACAGGTTCTCAGTTCTTTCATTTGAAGAGTAACCAGAGCTTAAGTCAAACAGAAAGTCAAGGCCTGTGTAGTTTCCCCTATAGAGAGCAATGATGGGGCTTCGAGGCAGGGTAACAGGAAGTAATGCTTATGGCATCCTCCCTCCTGAACTCACTAGAGTTCCAAGAAGGCATTACAGGGCTGTTCCTACAGAAACTCCCTGGTCAAGAGAAACCTCTTGGGTAGAAATGAAGTAGTAGACCTATCGTCCCAGCCGACACAGAGCAAGTCTCTTCTTGTTATTTGAGAAACTCTACATGCAGATGATCTGAAATGGAGCTATTATTTAGATGATGATAAAAAGCTAGGGAGACAGATATGGCAGAAAGAGGACAGATGCCGACTTCCTCTTAGAAAATGGCAATCACCCCGCTCATAAGAAGCAGAAACTGAGGCTCTTATGGGCAACTGGATATGACCTCAGGCAAGTCAGGGGTCCTCTCTGCATGCAACATTCTAAAAAGACACAGATGTTATGAAGGCAGATGGCATGATGCAGAGCAGTGATAGAATGTGCATGCTCTTCAGTTTTAACGTTGATTAGGTTCCCACAGACACCACAAAGTCACATGACTATTACCAGACTAAGTGCAGCACTGCCAGGATCAAAGAGTGTTGTCATTATCTCCGTGACTGAAAAGAATACATTTGGAAGAGAATACTCAAGGCTTGCTTGTGTACAAAGTGTGGTGTGAAGACAGCATAGGTATCACGGGGGAGGTGGCAAGAAAAGTAGGCTCTCAGGCCCCACCCAGGCCCACTGGGTCAGAGTCTGCATTTTCACAACATCTTCAGGTGATGTGGAGGCACACTGAAGTATCAAGTACTTTACTAGAACACTGACAGTGCTCTGGCAAAAGGGACCCAGGAAATTTCAGGTGTTCTCAACTCTACACAGATGCATGTGCAGAAGGGGTTCCAAGTCAGTCTGGCCCTTGCCTGGTAGTCCTGGTCAACCGCAGGTTGAGCAGTTGAAAGGTAAACTTTTTTATTACAGGTAACAGTGCCAATCAGGTGACCCTTGTTTAGTTACCTCTTCTTTGAAAGATAACAGAAAAAAAAATAATAAAGCTAGATGTTAAAAAAAAAAAAAAGCTTTAGGTCTCTCTCTGGAGACTGCCAAAAACCTCAACCACACTAAATGATTATAAGTGAGCCTGAGTCATTACATTTTCATAATTATAATCATTAAAACCTGAACATGGGTATTGATTTATTGATTGGCAACAACTTATTAATTTTTTTTTTTTTTTTTTTAAAACCTCATTTCAACTTTCATTTTCAGAAGAGATGATTTTCTCAGAAGGCATATTTTAGCTTTAGGAATGTACTAGCCTTATGGGAAACCAAACATGCTGGATGGAAAATAACCTCCATTTTGATCCTGGCTTTCACCCTGTTAGCTTCTTACTGGGAACAGCCATGTCTGTAAGGATACAGTATGAAACAGCAGATGTGAAGGGGGGTCTACGTCATTTCTTGCTTCACTCACACAGGCTGCACTGAGTTTTCCTTTTCATGCCCACTTCCCCAGTGACCTGCTGTCCTAGATAAGAAATGGGGAAGCTCCAGATGGGGTTCAGAACACACTACCCCAAAACATGGTGCCTTGGCATACTGAGTATCTTAAGGTGAAGGAATCAGAAAATGGCAGATGCAGGAAGGACCCTCTGACCTTCCCCTTCCTTCTCTCCTGATGCAGGTCATGCGATGCTCATGAGAGAGATGCCCTCACACCACCTGGAGCAAACGAACACCTTCATTTCTGTAGGCAGGGGGGCACCTTAAGGAATCTGCATGAACAGGCCTTGCTAAACGTCCCTGTTTATCACCCTTGGCTCTTACTCCTGTGTTCTGTCATATTTTTCCATGCTTTACACTTGTATAACACTCAGGTTTAGCCATTTCTCTGGGTCTTTACTTCCTTACAAAGGCTTCCCTCTTTCATAAAATGTATATGAAATAAGCGTGTATGCTTTTCCCCTGTTAATCTGTCTTTGTCAGTTTATTTTCAGACCCAGACAGGGACCCTAAGAGGGCTGTGGAAAACCTTTTTCCCTAGTACACTCCCAAACAGGGGAAAGACGTTCCCCACAGTCAAGTCACCGAGAACAAAACTGAAAGAGCAAGAATTTGGCCTTTAAACAGCTTGTACTGGCAACTAAGGTTCTATTTTAATTTCTGAACAATAGTGATAATCTCCACAATAGCGGAAAACATCCATGATTTCCTCCTGTCCGTATCATTAAATTCCATTTCCTCAGATAGAGTAACTGGGCACAGCACGAGAGGAGGTGACCAGGTGACAGAGTGCAGAAAAGGGGACATGGGTCACAGGTCCTGACTCTCAGAGCGCTTCGAAAGCTCTATTCCACTAAACTGCTTTTGTGAATTCTGTTTGAGCACAAGTCCTTCGCCAGTCAGCTCAGCCCAATTTTGAACATAATAACCATCAACAGGGGCAAAAGGATAGCAATATAGTTTTCACTGTGGTGCCAAGTTCAAAAGGAAGGAATCATGCACTTCACCCTCCCCAAGTTACCTGATATCACAGCGATTTTCCCAGATCCATGTTCTTCTCTAGCTATTCTTTCTGCTTCCTCCATCAGCAGCATGCCAAATCCCTGCATACAGCAACAACAAAGGGGAGTGGGAATTAAAAAGGAAGGAAGTTCATTAAGAGGGGTCCATAAAACAAGAAGGCTATACTTTAGTAGTTGCTTAAATCTGTTAAAATAAGAGTGATAAAAGCCCAATTATGGGAGAAAGGAAAAAGAAACCAATCAAACCAAAGGTACACTGTAGCAGACAATTTAAAAAGGTGTAACTTTCGAACAAGAGCTACCAAAGGTATTTTGTGGATGATGTAATCCACACACAGGAAGACAGTAATTCCCTTGAACAAGAGCTACCAAAAGGTATTTTGTGGATGATGTAATCTACATACAGGAAGACAGTAATTCCCTCCTTATACACAGGAAGACAGTAATTCCCTCTTATCTTTTATATAATAATTTATATGTAATAATATATTTTATATATAATATATATATTATAATTTATATATTGCCTAATGGCAACCTCTAAATGATGGAAGTCTCCGGCAACACATTTTTTATTAGTAACCTCTCTACTTTTTTTTTTTCCTTTGATACGGAATCTCCCTCTGTTGCCCAGGCTGGAGTGCAGTGGCTCAGTGCATTGGGTGAGATCACTCTGGCTCAATCTCAGCTCACTGCAACCTCCACCTCCTGGGTTCAGGTGATTCTCCTGCCTCAGCCTCCCGAGTAGCTGGGACTACAGGCACATGCCACCACGCCCAGCTAATTTTTTTATTTTTAGTAGAGATGGGGTTTGTTTCACCATGTTGGGCAGGCTGGTCTCAAACTCCTGACCTCAGGTGATCCACCTGCCTCGGCCTCCCAAAATGCTGGGATTACAGGTGTGAGCCACCACTCCCGGCCACGGCTCTACTCTCTAAACAAGTTGAGAAACCAGGCAAAATTATTAAATCATCCATTTTAGAGCTTATATCATATCCACCATTAGGTTTTAACTCATTTTCGGGAAATTTTACAAAGTTGATTATTAAGGTAGGTTGTCTAGGAATAGAATAGGGTTCCCCTATGTATAATACGCCTTAACCTTAGGAAGTGTTTCAATATTTCGTAAGTGCTTTCCCATCACCATCTAGCTGGACTCCACAATAAGTTGACCCATATGAGATTGTCAGTATTAGACATTCTTTCTCTCAAAAATTCTATTTGCAGGCTGGGCGCAGTGGCTCTCGCCTGTAGTCTCAGCACTTTGGGAGGCTGAGGAGGGTGGATCACCTGAGGTCAGGAGTTTGAGACCAGCCTGGGCAACATGGTGAAATCCCGTCTCTACTAAAAATACAAAAATTAGCTGTGCATGGTGGTGCACGCCTATAATCCCGGCTATTAGGGACGCTGAGGCAGGAGAATCACTTGAACCTTCAAGGCAGAGGTTGCAGCGAGCCAAGAGCACACCACTGCACTCCATGTGGTTCAATCCAATACGTTCCAAAAGACTGAATCTCAGTTTGTCCTTTCCTCCCAAAACGGTACAATTTGGAAAGAAAACATCTCCGAACAAAATTATTAAATCATCCATTTTGGAGCTGGCTCCTCTGTTTCTATGCTTCTCTTTCTCCTCTCCTCCTCTCTTCACCCCATGCCTTTTCTGTTTTCCTACTTAGGCAGTTTCTTAGATGTCAAATAGAAATGGAATACAGGATACCTGATGCTGAAATTTGGTAGGATCCCGGCTGCTCACAGGGACCACACTTCCATACACATGCAGCTCTCGGACTATGGAGACACCTCCCCCCAGTTCAAAACGGAAGGTTTCTTCTGAACACTTGCGTAATCGAAGGAGTCCAATCAAAATGTCTTGATCTGGGTCTTCGTACGACAAGAATGTTTCCCAGCCACCATTTGCAACATAATCTCTCCTTACCAATTCAACCTGTTTAGTAAAAGGCCACAAAAAATATTCAAAATTAAAGAACCAAATTCATTTTTATAACTGTCTGTATTGATTTAGGCTAATATCTAGTTAGGGAGAAGGAATGAATAATCACTAATTATGTTTCTTTTTACTTGTCTACTCTCAAATAGCACCAAGATTAAAGTTCACACTTTATTCTTGGACTACTATAAAAGGAAAACTGTATAATTTCACAAGTACTTGAACTTCATTAACCTTGAGGCTCTTACAGAGATCCAACTCAGTAAAGCCTTCCACGCATTCAACTCTACATGAAGAGTCTCTAATGTAAAAGTTCACACCTGTCACATGTGTAGCTCTCAGGAGCACCCCTTTGCCTCAAAACTGTCAGTGGCTGAATGGTCTGGGTTTCACCTTCTAGTCCTCATCACCTCCACTGAAATATATCTTTGGGGAAGAAAAATGTGATGCTAGTCACCTGCACCTTGATGAAATTTCCAGGAAGTATGGCATCCCACAGGGCACTTAAAATATGCACAATTATGGGATTAACAGGTTAAAGAAAATTAAACCATGGAGTGTAGCTTCTTGGGGGAAGCTCTGTGGTAGCAGTCTGCACAGGCTCTTGGCCCTTCAGCTCATTGTACAAATGGCTCTTGTACTTTGCCTAAAGAGAAGCCATATGTAACAATATGCGTACACAGAGAGAGGTATACACATGGACATGGCCACACCCAGAAACACTCAGTAAATGGGCAGAAGGTAACCAGACTGAGATGAACAATTCAGACTAACACATTCCTTCTCAATAATGTTTGCTAAATAGCTGAACCACACAAATTGTGCTGGGTCTACTTTTTCCCTCAAAAGGTCCTAAATGTGAAAAAGGTCAACTAAGTAATTCGTGCTGAGAACAGAAACAATGCAGAGATCATCTGATTCCAGCCTTTCTCAAATGGAGCTCTACAAGACAATCAAATCCTACAGAAAATTTGGCATACAGCTAGACATTATACAAGTATAAGAGAGAAGTTAATTCAGTGCATATCATGAATGCCTTGAGGCATTACACTTAATTCTTGCGGAGCCCCTGTAGATAAGGGCTGATCTATTCATTCGCTTATCACCACTGGGAAACCGTTGAACAGTTACACATATAGAGAGAAGCAGACCATACCATGCTCTTCCCAAATGGAGCTTGTAGTCACGGGGGACTATTTATAATTAAATTAATTAAAATTAAAGATTTAGTTCCTCATTTGTATAAGCCATATTTCAAGTGCTCAGCAGTCACCATATTGTATAGCTCAGATCACAGAACATACACAACACTGCAGAAAGTTCCACTGGACAGTGCAGGGCTAGAATGAGGTTCAGACTTCGTTTTCCTAACCTGGTTCTTCTAGAATTCTCCTATTTGGCTTTCATGGCTTGACACTGGTATCTAATCCTGTTAGTCTCTGCTCTTAGTTATTCACTTCTGGGGCTCTGTCCTTGGTAAAAACATGTGGGCCCAGGCTTGGCAATGATGTAAGGACAGGACCCGGTCCCTTACAAAATGAAGAGACTAACCTGGTATGGCCGTACTTTGTGATGAATTTCTTGGATTCCAACTTCTCTGGTTCTCACATCTCGACACTGTCAAAAAAAAGTGGTGGTGAGGGGCCACAAATGTAAAACTGGTAACCAATTCAATCTTTATTTTTATTTAAACCTCTCTGCCAAACCCCGGGCCCAAAATTAAGTTTGCACATAACTTACAGTAAAAGAGGTGAATTTCAAAATAAAGCCACCTTTAATCAATTTGAGGGTGGGGAGACCAGAGTGAAAATGTATGAAGTAGTATTGCTTTTAAAATAAATTTAGAATTCCAAAAAAATCAATATATAATATAATCTTAGCAGTAAAGAATGTAAGTCATGAAAGCAAAAAACAGGTTTGCCCGGGGGATATAACTATCTGAAAGTACAATCCAGAAGTACATACACGGAAAATTTTTAAATTTAGGATTTAAAAATCCTAAATTTTTAAAACCCTCTCCATTTTATGGAAGTTAACATTTTTAGCATTGCCATATTTGTATCATTTTAGGAGTATCAAAAAAGTACATGTTGAAGATGGCTTTTTTTTTTTTTTTGTAAGACGGACACTGCGGAAGAAAGGATGAAGGGAAGGGAGGGGTAGGGATGGGAAGGGAAAAGAAAAGAAAAGAAAGAGAGAGAAAGAAAAAGAGAGAAAGAAAGAAAGAAAAGAACGAACCTAGAGCTATGTATTACGTACTCTGAAGCACAATCACAAATGGCTCTTTGAATATCTGAGGCAGCACAGAGCTACCTGCAGATGATGCCATGCAATGCCTGGTCTGCATGGCCAAGCATCTGTGATGTGGCTCTTGCTTCTATTCCACAACCCACAGTGCATGCTATGCTACCAGACATTTACAACGACCAATGCTTTTCATTATTATAAATCCTTGTAATTATTCAATTATATATCATATCCTATGGTGTTATTTCCCCCCACAGAACAAACCATAAACATTTCTTCCAGTGAGAAAAGATCACCATAGGAAATTTGATGACGTCACGTAAGCTTTTCTACTAATAGTATATTTATGAAGGACTGCTATATATGTAGAGTTCCAGGAGAAAAATGAGAGTTCATTATTCAGTTGTAGAAAACCAAAGCTACTTCCATGCCCCAGGAACTAGCTCAAAATAATGCTTTGCTGATGTAGAGTCCATGAATTCCAGTAAACAAAAATTGTACAGCAGATGAAGATGAGAAATCTCTGTAATTATTAATCTACTTAATGTAGCTGCTGGATAGAACTATAGTAGTTCTATACATTAGCTAGCATGGGAATGTATTACTGTTCCATGTTCTTAATGAACACCTTCATGCTGTTTCTTTTTTTTTTTTTTTTTGCATGCTTTTTTAAAGGCAGAGATTGGTGTGTATTTTCTGCTAAAGATGTTGCCTATAGAAACTAGATATCTTTTGGCTATGAGTGAATTCCAGCCTTTAGACTCAATTCCAGCTTACCTTAATAGAGACTAACAAGGCTTATGAGGGGCAAGCGTTAAAGAAGATGGACTGACAATGAGACTGTTGGGATAGGCCGGCCAGGTCAGTCACCTTGGCCTTCTTGAAGGTCAGTGGCCTTCGTGGAGGTGAGAGGAGGTGGACGACAGGGACAGCTGGAGCCTGGGAGGCACAGCAGGCATACAATCTTATCGGTGCCATTAATTACCATAAATAATGCATTTGCTATTTTTCTAGAACATAAAATTGTTCTTTTTTTTTTTTTTTTGGTAGAATAAGCCAATAATGTTCACAAACTCTCCCTTGAACAATTTTCTGAAAAATTTTCTCCATAATAATTTGAGTGAGAGAAGAAAATGTCTTAGGTTCACAAACACCTGTGTACAAATATGTAATCCTTGGAACCATGTCTTTCAAAGTGGAGTCCACGTCTGAACTGGGCATGAGAACCACGTACCTAGTGCCGGATAAAAAAACAGATCAGTCCCATCCCAACCTACTGATCCAGAATCTCTGAGGGCAGATCTCAGGAGTCAGCCCTTGGTCTCAATATCACTCCTGGTTTATCCCTTCAGCAGCTCTAAGAAGTTCCTGAGCACTGAGTGTCAAACCTTCCTATGACTTAAGAATCTCCCATAGAGACTGTTAAGTTGCGGGTTCTTGGGCTTTTTGTACATCCTGGGCCAGCAGAGAGGAGGTGCTTAGTAAGTATCTGTGACCAAAGAAGGAACTTCAACGGCCAGAGTGATGGGAGGGTGGTGTATGTGGGGCCACAGGAGTCCTGGTAGTTATTTCATGCACGTAATCCTTGTCTTTTCAAATGAAAATTTCTTTTCAGGAATCACATCTCCTTTTTCTTCAGTCAAGAACTGAACACCTAATACTTCAAAAGGAAAACTGGTTTTAGAAACTGGAGTGGAGCATGCAGTTGGCAATCCGAGCAGGCAGAAGGAAGCAGAAGGGAATGAAGGAACAGGATCAGCCTCTGCACCACTGGCTGTAGCTCCAGCATGGGCCGGTGACCATGCCCTTCAACATCCGGGGGCTTTCGGACCTGACCCGCAAGTCTAGTTTTAGGTGTGATAGTAGAAGAGTCTTTTGCATTTCAGATTCCTTTTCTCTCTACAGCTGTGGCCTGACAGCCATATTTACTCTTACCTGTATTCCGAGGTCTTTCATTCTTGCAAGTGCCAGCTCTCTCAGGTTACCATGCTCTACTCCTGAGCTGACTAAAGGCATTGGAATATCCCTGTACAGGAGAAAAACATAAGCTATTGCAAATCATTCTCCACAGCAGTAAGGCAAGGATGTTCAGAGAAAAAAAAAACAAAAACAAAAAAAACAAAAACAAAAAAGCAAGAAGCCTATGAAGCAGACCAGGAAATCAGAGGTGAAGCTTCCCAACAAGGAGCTTCTCTAGGCCCCAGCTTTCTCATGAAGGAAATTATGATTTCCCCTGACCTCTTGGGGTTTCTGTGAAAGGCACCTGATGGAAATCACTTTATAAGATTACAGAGTGCTAAATAAATGTCTGAATGCCCAATAACCATTTGTAAAGGTTTTTTGAGTAAAGAGACATTTGTACCAAGTAAATCAAGAAATAATTTTTTTTTCCTTTACAAAATTTGTTCAACAATGTAGCTTACACTTTCCCACACAGCTGCTGAATGACAAGTAACTGGGATGCTCAAAAGCCTGGCTTAGCCAGCAACTGCTCTCAAAGAGTCAATCTTTTTTTCCTTGTTTCTCAGAAATCTAAGTTAAAAGTGACTGTGCAGAAGAGGAATAACAGCTTGCCTAAAGATAGGAGGAAATAAAATTTATTTCCTGGCATTAATACAGCATAAAGTGCCAGGCATCAACTTCCATCAAAAGCTGAAGTTATGAGTTCCATTTCAGTTGCTCCAACACTCTCCTTTAGACAAAAATCAGTATCTAAAGATAAAACAGTCAACAAAATCTGAGGAATATGCTTGGCACATCTGCTTCCTATTCAAAGACAAGTCTCTAATTTGTCTCCTGTTTGGTTGATCAGAGGAAAGATGCGGAGAATATGCCGATTATCTTTTCTTCTCATTTTGCTTTTGAATCAACTTGAGTCTTTTCCTCCTCTTCACTTATCCCTTCAAATGTTAAATACAATTAGCTAATTCATCCATTTGATTTTAATAAGATATTCCTCTAGCAAAAGCATCAAAAGCCAATCAATTAGCCTTAAAAGCTATACAAATAAGTCTATTAGGCTCTGGAAGCCAGGAGAGTTGCCATAAAAATGCTATAAATCTAAGATAAGTTAAAATTCTTTAAGGGAAAGACACACTGGGGGGTTCAAAGGGAGAGTGACATAAAACATATATATTAGGGTGACCAGAGTTAGTAGATACGGCTTACTTACAGTTTCCAGTAAAATAAATTTCTATCTTTGGAGCTATAATGTTCTTAAATATATTTTAAAATTAGTAATCGGATTAAACTAAATGAAAGCTATTAAAGTAAAAAATATGGTTGATTTTGTCGAGGAACAAATGTATTTTTTTTAATTTTACTGTTTCAGATTGTACAAACCAAACATAAAGTCTTCTACATGACCTTTTTTACCCTAAAATAATTTATAAAGAACTCACAAATATATGAATTATTAAATATATGGCTATACATAATATATATACACTCATAAGAAATATATAAAACTTAAATTTAAAACATTATACATGGCACAAAATTAATCTGATAAAGTCAGTGGCAATCAGTGTTAGTGCCCATTACATGACAAATACATTTAATTCTTGTTATTCACGATAGTTACGCTGTTGTGAATACTGAATTAGTGAACACTAAAGCATTGTCCACAGGTGATATACATGGTTAGGTTCCTGTGAGCCCCTAAAACATTTTCTTCAACTGATCAACACATAACCTTGTTTTATGTATGTTTCTGTTTAAAGACACCTTATTTAACATATAGCTGATTCATTAACATGAGTTCAATGTCAATGAATCAGCTATATGTTAACTAAGGTGCCTTTATTTATAGTTATAGAAGCACTATATAAGTAAGTTATATTTATAGTTACAGAAGCACTATAACTCATGCTTCAAAGCAGCTTACCTAACACATGTAATTTCTCTAAGGCACACAACAGCCTTCTTTCACTTAGGAACACAAGATAGCATCTCAGGACTACACTTGGGGCCGTGTTCCTCTCTCTGTCCTTAGTTAATTAAGAAGAAAATTAATGAAGAGGTGCAGGATACCATGGACACCTGGACATGGGAAGAGAGCAGAGGCGTGAAGGTAGGGCCTCTGTGGGTTGAAGGATGACTGTATGTCGGAAACTGATCACTGAGAAGTTAATCACTCAATGCACCAAAAACAAAAAAATCTCAAACCCTTAAAAGAAGCATCTATTAAACTCTCTTCAGCTCTGTTATCATAGGTAGAAAACCCAGTTTTAATTTAAGAGTCCCCTTTGTAGAATGGACTCAGAGGAGATAATCCAGGACAATGATGTGTAAGAGACGCCCACGGAGCCTACTGAGCCCACAGAAGGGGCTGCAGAACCCATCTCTCAACCAACAGGGCAACTTCCCTCCATTAGCTCCCCAATCATAAACAATGCTCTGTTGTCCTGCTCTTATCCTATTGCCCCATCCCCCCATCCAAATTTAACTTCCCTCCCTACCTACGAAGAAATTGATTTGTTATTAACACATATGCACAGCTTTATACTTTCTCTTTTCACTAGCATACAGAAGTCAAAGAATGTTCTACTTTCTAAACAGCATACTTTGAAACTTGATAGGGACAACTGTGGACAGGTATTAAACATACGGAATTCATTAATGTGATGAGTGTCAAAGGTAGAAAACATTAACTGAAACTTAATCGAGACAGACCTGTAATTTACATTCATAAAAAGCTGAGGCACTTTGGAGCTTTAATTTGACATTAGGGAAAACAACCAGGCCGTTCTTTGGTACTTCAAGTTTTCTGCTGGCAAATGACAATTTGGTTAGACAGACTCTGAGTCTGCCTCATTACAGAAACTACTGAACTTTGCCAATACAACTAAACCCCGCAAGGAGTTTCCAGGCTACGAAATCTGCTAAATCAGCATAGTCGGACCTACCTGGATGTTCAGTAATGGTTTCAAAACTAGGATATAAGACCTACACATTAAAAATCATTTATGGTGCTAAGACAATTCTAAGAGAAAATAATAGTCATTTTAACAAATGGGCAAAAGAATGAAACTGGACCCATACCTCATATCATATATAAAATTAACTCAATGGTTCACAGACCTAAATGTAGTAAGAGCTAAAACTACACAACTCTTAGAATAAAACACAGAAGTAAACTTCATGCTCCTGAGCTTCTTACGACACCAAAGCACAAGTGACAACGGACAAGATAGCCTACATCAAAATTAAAGACATCTGTGCTGCAAATCATATCAATAAAAAAAGTGACAACTCACAAAATGAGAGAAAACATATGCAAATCATTTATGTGATAAGGGACTTGTATCTAGAATACATAACAAACTCTTAAAACTCAAGAGTTGTAAGACAAAGATCCCAGGTAAAAAACAGGCAGAGGAGGGACTTCCAGTTTCTGGTTCTGCATTTAAGGAGCATGAATGTTGCTACTCCACCCGAACAAGTAAAAGGTCAACAGACTGAAAAGGCAACACCTCTTCTTGGATCTGTAAGAGGGTAAGACACAAGGCAAACTACTGCCCCTGTGGCTGGAGAGACAGACAGACGAATGGAGGGGTTGTAGCTTACCAAAGCCGAGACCAGAGACTCCTGAGAAGTCATCGCGCTTAACAGAGCAGAGACTCCTGAGTGGAAACTGCTGTGAGAACCAGCGCTAGGGTAAGAAAACCTGAACTGTAACAAGTCTGAGAGTTTAAAACTCTGGATGGACCCAGTCACAGGCCAACTGCTACAATACTGTTAGATTTACCTCCAGTAGCTTGGCCAGGGCCCACATTATAAATATCAGAGATATGAATTCTTTTGTTTCTGGCTGGGAGAATAGAAAAGAAACTATTTTGAAAAATGCCCCAGCACTACTTTTCTTAACAAGGTCTTTTTCCCACAGGAGGAACTAGTTAACCAGAGCCACGTGATCTGCGGGGGGGGGGGGGGGGGGGGGGGGGGGGGGGGG